>NW_025091224.1:567290-770525 GCF_018404265.1 Aspergillus viridinutans | reverse complement strand
AGCCCGGCCTTGCTCCAAGGCTATACTTTATACTAGGTTTAACCTAGTAATCTATACTATTGATTATATACTAATCAATATCCTTATATACTTATACTAAGCCTATATAAGCTATATTTAATATGGCATCTATTGATAAGATTAGCTTGCAAAAGCTAAAAGGCTCTGATAACTATATAACCTGGTCTATTAGGACTAAGGCTACCCTTATAAAGGAAGATCTATCTTCTACTATAGAGGAAGATTCCTCTGGTAAGAAGAATGATAAGGCATTAGCTATTATAAAACTATTATGTAAAGATGGACCCCTTCTTCATATAAAAGATATAGCTAAGGCTAATGAGGCCTGGCTAAGGCTTCAAGATCTATATAATCCTAAGGGATTTACTACTGAATATCTTACCTTAAAGGATTTCTTTAATACTACATTGGATGAATTCCAATCAATGGAAGAATATCTTAATAAGGTTAAGGCTTTAGTAGATGATCTAAAAGGAAAGGATATTATCTTGCCTAATCAGGTTATTATAGCCTGGGTTTTRAATAGCCTAGGTAATRAWTATRARGGGTTTATATCTAATATAACYCAGGCCCTTAGGAATGACYCTAAAGCCTATACTATTRAATCCCTATTTTCTAGCCTTGCTGATGAGGCAAGAGGAAGGGAAAATAATGGTCATAGACTACTATATACCTAGGGTAAATCCTATAAAAGGGCTTCCCTAGGCAAATATTGCCAATATTGCAAGCTTACTAGTCATGATACTAGTAATTGCTATTTCTTATTCCCTAATAAGGCCCCTAAAGGTTGGAAAAAGGGAAATAAGAACAATAATTAGAAGGATTCAAAGATTCATAAGAATCAGAAGAATCAAAAGAATCAGAAAGGACTAAAGGATAAGGATGGCCTGGCAGCAGTCCTATCTAGTCTAGATCCTGATATCTTATATAATTCTTCTAATATGAATCCTAATCATGATCCTAATCATGATTCTCCTAATAGTCATCAATCTAATCATTTAGATCAAGATATGACTAAGGATCCTGAAATTTATACTCTTCATGTTATGGACCCTGATCCATTAACTATGAATGATATCCCTGATGATGAGCTATTTGACATAGCTAGAAATGAGGTATATTTACCTCTAATAACCCCTAATACTAGGGCAGTCACTAATAATAATAGTGAACTAGATCATCTAGTTACTAGGAATCACTTATTTCCTCAGAATAGATTAAAAGTGGATTTTATTATTAATAGTGCTGCTACTATAAATACTATTATTAGTATGAACTATTTCTTTAGGTATAAAGAAATAAATAAAATAATATTATGGGGCAAAGCTAAAAGCCTAAAGGCTAAATATCAGGGTGATATTCTTATAAAATATCCTTCAGGACCTATAACTATAATAAAAGATGTCTATTATATCCCTGAACTAGGAATTAATCTTCTTAGTGTGGATAGAATATCTAAGGTATTAGGAATAACTACTATCTTTACTAAAGATACAGTATCCCTATATCTTAATAAYYWGYCTATTAYAGCTGGATATAAAAMTAATARCCTYTATYATATTYCWMTYWCTATMYTYTATCCTAARGAATATATYAATGCCTGCCTAGATAATTCAGAATTATCTGAATTTAGGAAATGGCATATAAGGCTAGGGCATATAAATGCTATTCCCCTAGGATTACTATTAAGTAATATGGGAATAACTATATCTAAGCAAGACTTAGAAGATTTTAAAAGTAATCCATGCCCTACCTGTATCCTTACTAAGGATAAAAGATATATTAATAAAGAATCCCTTAATAAAAGGGAATATGATATCCTAGAAAGGATCTATAGTGATATAGGAGGCCCCTTATCACCTACCTATAATAAATATAGGTATTATATAACCTTCCTAGATAAAAATTCTAGGTATTTATGGTTATTCCTACTAAGGCATAAAGATGAGGCTTTTCAAACCTTTATAAATTATGTTAAACAAGCAGAGAATAATAATAATAAGAAAAGAATAAGAGAATTCTTTTCTGATAATGGATCTGAATATACTAGTAAATGCTTTCAAAAGGCATTAAATAACTATGGTATTATTCACTATACTACCCCTATCTATACCAAAGAGCCTAATGGCTTAATAGAAAGGATTAACCTAACTTTATTAAATAAAGTTAGATCCCTTCTAATAATGGCAAATGCTCCTAAATATCTATGGGGAGAAGCACTACTTGCTAGTGTTTATCTATATAATAGAACCCCCCATAAGACTTTAGAATTCAAAACTCCTTATGAAATATTCTATAAGGAAAAGCCATACATTCTAAATATTAGAACCTGGGGATCTATAACATACTATCATAGTAATATGCCTAAGGATAAATTATCCCCTAGAAAGGAGAAAGCAATTATTATTGGCTATAGCCAATATAATCACTATAAACTATGGGATCTAAATAAAAATAAGGCTATATGGTCTAGGGATGTTACTATCCTAGAGAATAGTTTCCTAGATCCTAAGCTAAATAAAAATACCTCTATATCTAATAATACTAATCAATATGATTATATTGATATAAAGGCTAATAATAGCTATATAAAGGAGTCTAGTCATTCTAGCCCTGATCAAAATAGACCATTAACTAGGTCTAAAATAAAGGATATATCAACTATTCCTAATCATAGGATTGAAATTCAAATTCCCCAGAGAAAAGAAAATAATAATATAAACTTCTCTGTAGTAGGAGAAGATAGGGCCCTATTCACTATTAGTGATACTATATTAAGGAATTATATGAATTCCTTAAATAAGAAGGAAGAACTAGCAGAATTCCTTCTAACTACTACTACTATAAATRAGCCTAATACCTTCTAAGAAGCTATAAATAGCCCTAATTCTAATGAATGGCTAAGGGCATGCTTAGAGGAAGTTAATGAGCTAGAAAAGCAAAATACCTATGATATAGTTGATCTTCCTAAGGGGAAAACTGCCCTAAAGGGTAGATGGGTTTTYAAAGAAAAACCTATAAATAATGATATAAATAATAGCTATATAACTAATAGTGAAAAAACTATTAGATATAAAGCTAGATGGGTGATCCAAGGATTCTATCAAAGATTGGGAATTAATTTCCTAGAAACCTTTTCTACTACCTGTAGAACAGAAACCTGGCATCTACTTCTAATAATAGCTATTAATAAAGGATGGCATATAATGTAATATGATGTCAAAAATGCCTTTGTGCATGCTGATATTGATGCTGATATATATACTATATTACCTATAGGGATCTATAATGATCCTAAATATAGGAATAAGGTTTGCCATCTAAATAAGGCTATATATGGCCTAAAACAATCCCCAAGGCTTTGGTATAAATATCTAACTAAAGTCCTAAAAGAACTAGATTTTCATGTCCTTCCTTATGATGAAGGTATATTTATAAATGCCACTAATAAATRCATTATTATATGCCATGTGGATGATATTCTRATAATAYATGAAAATCTAGCCTATATCAAAGAGATATCTAATAAGGCTCAAAAATATATAAAAATAAAGGAAATAGGTTCTGTGGCAACCTTCCTGGGGAATGATATCTCTATAAATTATAAAGAAAAATCAATATTCATCCACCAAGGATCATATACTAAAAAACTTCTAAAGAAATTTAGTATATATGACCTTTATAAGCCTGTTTTAATCCCTGGGGAACCAGGAATTAAATTAAGAAAAAATACTAGCCAAGCTAGTGAGAATGATATTAATAAATATCAAAAACAAATAGGTTCTATCCTATATCTTGCCCTTAAAACTAGGCCTGATATTACCTTTAGCACTACCTATTATGCTAGGTATATGAGTAATCCTAATAGTGAGCATTTTAATGCCCTAAATAGGATCTGGAAATATCTATTAAGATATCCAGAACTAGGCCTAGTATATAACTGCAAAGGAAATGACCTCTTTATAAAAGGGTATTCTAATTCAGACTGGGGCAATGATTTAGATTAAAGAAAATCTACTTCAGGATATATATTTAGCCTAAGTGGTGATATAGGGATTAATAACCCTATAAGCTGGAATTCTCAGCTACAGAAAACTATAGCCCTAAGCAGCTGTGAAGCTGAATATATGGCTCTAAAAGAGGCTATAAAAGAGGCTATATATCTGAATAGCATATTCTAATATCTAAATAATCACCTAAGACTAGGCTATAATGCTAGGACCCCTAGGATCCTAGTAGATAGTGATTCAGCTAAGAAACTAGCTGAAAATCCTGAATTTCATAAAAGATCTAAACATATTGAAATAATATATCATTTTAATAGACAGGCTATTCAAGAAGGAAAAGTAGAACTCATCTACATTCCTAGAAAATACTAGCTAGCTGATTTCCTCACTAAAAATGAGAATAATCTGCTACATAAATCATTTATGAAAATGGCTAGTCTAGGACCTAGTGAGGATATAAAATAATAAGGTTTTATCCCCCAAGAGGGTTTTATCCTTATAAAATCAGCCTTATGAAAAGAATTGCCATTCATTCTAAGCTGATATAACTAGTATAATTTTTACCTATAAAGGTTTTTAATACTAGTTTATATATATACTAGTGCCTTTTTCCTATAAGGTTTTTGCACTAGAAGACTAAAGGTCTAATCTAAATACTCCCATATTTAGCTTAAGGGGGGGTRTTRGAAAAGGAGTTATACTATRGTTCATCCCTAGTCATATCCATRGGTYAACTTACTATRGTARATYCCTACYATRGTTRACCAYTACCTATAACYATGGATAACCYTTRACTATAACCATGGATCATCATGGACCTATGATCTAACTATGAATCACTAGTTAGATCACTATGAGGTCAGTGGCAAATATAAAGCCAGTGGCAAGATTATTCAAAATATAGAATAGTCTAGGCCTAGGAGGGATTACCTATAAATATACCCTTGATATCCTCTCTATTATCCTCCTAGAATTCTTGATAAACTGATCATAATTTATCTTATACTATTTTATTCYAATATTCTACTAAGCTATCTATTCCCCTTTATACTAGTGAATTTCCTTTGTTATCTACATATATATAACTCACTAGTATTCTTATTTCTTTTTCACAATATAACTACTGCTATCTAGGTTAGATAACAGTTTATTAGTGCCTAAGGCAGTTCGCAAGGGCTTAGTAAGCATGAGCACCCAGCAGGCCCTGCCTGCTATAATTTCTAATAATAAGGGTAATAATCCTAGCTCTATATTTAATAACTCTAAGTAGGTAGTAATAGATGCTTATTATTAATATAGACTAATATTAGTATTAGTCTTAATTCATAGATATTACTTTACTCTTAGCTAGTCTTAGCTATTAATAAATAATAATATTTCTTTACCTATAAGAATACTTCTAGTATAGCTTCTATAATATAGTAATTACTATCTATTACTTCTAGTATTATACTACCCCTACTTCTCCTAATAAGATAGTATTACTATAGTAAATAGTCCTTTAAAGTCTAGCTCTCTAATATTTCTTTAAGTTATAAACTTCTTTTTCTTACTATCTAGTATACCTTCCTATATCTTATCATCTAAGATAGTTAAGTCCTTTTTACTTCTAGCTTTATACTTAGAAGAGGACTTCTTTAAATAATATATAGGATAGCTAGTTTCTACTACTATTTTCCTTCTACTATATTAAGTCTTACTCTTTTTATATTAGCTTACTAAGATATCCTCCCCTACCTAGTCTAAATATTCTTCTAAATATTTTTAACTATCCTACTCTACTTTTATTATCTATAATAGCTCCTTATAGAATGATAGAGGGGCCTTAGCCTTATCTAATACTTATCTAATCTTAATAGGCTTCTTTATTAAAAGTCTAATATTATATAGCTTCTAATTTAGTGCTATAGAGATCTAAAGATATATTAGATTATTACTAATATTTACTTTAACTAGATATTAACTATTAATTAAATTCTTTAGCTTATAGCCTCCTAGCTCTTATAGAGTGTATATACTTAGTAGATAGGCTTTTATAATTTTATAAGAGCTAAACTACTTACTCTAGAACTTCTATAGTAATTTATTATATATAAGGACCTATTACCTCTTATAAAGACTTACTTACTTTCTTTATTTATTATAGATAACCTTCCTATTTATTATATATACTAATAGCTTCTTATTTACTAGGGCTTATATATATAGTATCTTTAATAATTACTTCTTAGTACCTTCTACTAGTTTTAGCTAATAATTATTACTTAGTAGTTTTAGCTAGAGTTACATTTGGTGTGAGTTTGGGTGAGTTTAAAACTAGTTAGCACTAAACTACTATAATTTTAAGTTCAGATTTTAGAACCCACAGCTAACCCAGATCTAATCTAGGTTAGTGGCAGTTTCACTGCAAAAACCCGCCACTAGGCCTAGCTAGGCCTAGCTAGGCCCCTACTAACTAACTATGATTAGATTTAGTTTAATTTCAAGTTGGTTAAACCACTACCCCTTAGTAAATTTTGATGGTTTTTGAATTTTAATGCCTTATTAAATGCCATATTATCTATTATAATATCACTATGCTAATTAAAAATTATTATTTTTATATGAAATATATTATAATTATTATCATACTAATCTATATCTAAAATTTTAATTTAATATCTATAGGGCTGAATGGGGGGTGGTTAAAAATGATTTTTTAACTATGGTAATTATTAACTATTAGTTATATATATATATATATCTACACCACTTTCATACCACCCTATAATGAAAATGATTATTCCTCTATATCTCAGCAACCACTAGGTATTTTAAATTAATATTTATATTATTAGATAGCCTAGATTAGGGGCTATCTAATGATATTAAAAATATTAGAAGATCCTTAGAAATAACTAATATCTAGGTAAAACAGATTAGGCAGTTTCACCTAATCTATAAAAACTATAAAAACCATAACTAATGGTTTCCCCTAACAGATTTAATTCAGTGCTAAGAGAAATTAAAACTAGTATAGTTCCCTAGGCTAGGCACTGAACCTAAACCACTCTAGGTTTAGTAAGGTTCAGGTTTGATTTTTGTGGTTTGGTTATGCAACTCTACTATTAAGTATATATACTTAATAGGCCTTAGTTCTATCTCTACTGTTATTATTCTTATATTACCTTTGGATTATCCTTGATCCTTGAGGGATTATTATATTGTTGCATCCATAAGGCTACCTGGTCGGTAGGCCTCAGGCAAGTATTAGATATAGTCTAGGAACTATATCGCCCTGTTCCAAGCAGTTGACTAGCATAGAACAGCAGAGACGGATCCCAGGGTGTGACAACTATCTAATACTATATAGTCTAATTAATAGGATAGAACTTCTTTTTATATAAATACTTATCTAACTTCTTAAGTAACTTATGGAGTATAGCAGCTATATTAATAAAGCTTTATATAAATTTTTAATAATAGATATATAACCTAAGGAACTATTAGACCTTATAGATATTTATTAGCTTTAGCTAGTTATTAATTATATTAACCTTAGCAGGCATTAGCTATATCTTTCTATTACTAATAATATATCTATAGAATTTAATTTCCTCTCTTATAAATTTATATTTAGATCCTTTTATAAATAGTTTATTATTATAGAGTTATTCTAGCACCTAGTAGATATAATCTTTATATTCTTTCTCTAAGTTTAAGAAGATTAAGATATTATTAAGATATATAATAATAAAAGATAAGTCTTATAACTTACTATTTATATATATTTAGAATATTATAGGGGCATTATAAAGTCTAAAAGATATTATAAGGAATTTATATTTACTAAATAAGGTATTAAATACTATCTTTAGAATTAATAATTCTCCTATCTAGAGCTATTAATACCCTAATAGAAGGTTAATCTTTAATAATATCTTTAATTTCCTAATATAGTTAAGTAGTTCCTAAATATATAGTAAAGGATAGATATTCTTTATAGTTAACTTATTTAGTAAGTAATAATTAATATATATTTACTACTTCCCTCCTAGTTTTAGAATAATTATAATAGGAAATCCCTACTTACTAAAAGAGGGTTAAATAACTCCCTTCTATAAGAGTTTAATAATCTATTATTATATCTTCTTAAACTTCTCTAGAGATTATAGGTAAGTATTAATATTAACTAGTTTTATATTATCTATATTAATCTTATATATAATCTCCCTCTTAGAAGGGAGTCTAGAAGAAAGCTCTTTATAGAAGATACTAGTAAATTTATTAATAATAGCTTATAATTAAGAATTTATTATATAAGAATATTCCTTCTTCTCCACTTTAACTTCTTATAGGAAGAAAAGCTAGACTAGTTATCTCTTTCTATAGAGTTTATAAATAGCTTACTTTATAAATATAAAAAATACTAATACTTCCTTATTAGTCTTAATCTTAGGCTAGAGATTAACAGGGAAGATTTTATACTATTAGATTCTATTCTTTAGTATTATCTAACCTAAGTACTAGTTAATTAATAGGTTAAATTATTATAGCTAGTCTCTTCTAAGGATAATATTATATTTATAGATATCTAGAATCTATAGATAGATAATGCAGGTCTAATTACTAATTTATAAGAGAATTTATATTTAGTATTAGATATTTATAAACTTATTATTTAGGAGCTTTACCTTTAGGGCCTTACTTATATATTATTTCTAAGACTATTCTACTAGCAGTATCTTAACTATTTATTCTAAGATAAAGATATAGCTAGCTCTATAGTGAGCTAGAGCTTTAATCTACTATAATATCTTTAGTACTTTAATCCTTATAGAATAATATATAGTATCTATACTAAGGGTATTAAGCTAGGCTAGTATAATCTCTTTATTAACTAACCCTTTACTACTACTCCTAGGTTCTTCTTATAACTTAGGTATCTCTTCCTTTTCTTTACTTATAGAATCTAATAGATCTAGGAGGTCCTATTTTTCTACTTTAAAAGCCTCTAATAGCTAACTAATTAGTACTTCTATATTTAGTAATTACTTTCTTTTCCCTTAGAGTTCTTCCTGCCCTTGTTATTCTTCTTACTTTTTAGGTATAGATATATATATATAGTATTACTATATTTAAAATAAGCTTTATATTAATAATACCAGGCTTTCTATACTAGTATGTTCTTCTTTAGTTAATCTAGTATTATAGTAATAGTGCTAAGGTCTATAAGGTCTTTATAATTATTATCTTAATATTCTAGAGTATAAGAATTACCTCCTAGGTACTTTACTACTAATAAACTAATTTTATATTATATAAATTATTTAATAACTTCCTAGAATAATATAGATTAATTATAATTATTATCCTAATATTTCTATAGTTCTAGCTAGCTGCCCATAATGAACCTCTATATTAAGGAGGGTTTAGTAACTAGTAGATTAATCTAAGTAGTTATATCTTATAATATAGAAGTATAGACTTATACTATCTATCTTCCTTATATAATCTATTTATATTCCTCCTAATATTTATTATTTATATTATATTCTCTAAAATTCTTAATAATCTATATACTAAATAATATAAGATTACTAATAACTAGTATAGGATTATATTATATCTATATCTAGTTAGTCTCCTAATACCTATAAGCTTAGCTAGTTAACTTCTATAATATAATTATAAGTTTCTTAGCTTCTAAAGATTCTTACTATATAATAAGGGTGATATTCTAAAAATATTTATTAATTTTCTTAAGCTACTTATAGGTAGCATCCCTAGTATATATACTATTATATTTAGAAATTAGTATAATATCTAAAACCTTAAATATTAGCTGAAATACATCTAGCTCAGCAGGTGGTTAAGATTCTAGTTTAGGATCTATAGAAGATAGTAAGTATATAGGCTGGCTGTTGGGAAGGGAAGGGAATTCCTATAGGAGTCCCATGGCTAGTTCCCTTCCCTTTTTACCCTTAGTAGTGGGAATCCCATCCTCACCCCTTAGATAAATGGGATTCCCATTTCCCTATCCCTTAGATATATGGGATTCCCTAATTAATATGGGAATCCCATATTAATTTCCCATCCCATTCCTACTAAAGGATTAGGGATCCCATCCCATCTAGATAAGAATGGGAAATCCCATGGGAATCCTAAACTATCCTAAACCTTAAATTATGGGGTAAAAATAGGGTAGAATAGATAATATAGCCCTAAAAATAGGCTATATTAGGGGTATATTATCTATTTTACCCCACTTTTACCATGTATATTAAGGTTTGGGATTCCCATGGGATTTCCCTTCCCATTCTAATATTACCCTATGGGAATCCCATCCTAATCCCTTAGATAATTAGGATTCCCATTTCCCTATCCCTTAGATATATGGGATTCCCTAATTAATATGGGATACCCATTTCCCAATGGGAAGGGATTTCCCATGGGATTTCCCTTCCCTACAGCCAGCCTAATAATATATTCTTAGCTACTACTAGAGATACTTAGGTATTTTCTAATTAGTCCTTACTTAGGTAAAACTATACCTAAATCTACTAATAGAGGGTATCTACCTTAGTAGTAGGAGCTTAGCCTATTATAGTATTATGTAGCTATTAGAATATAGCTTATTATTTATGTAGTGGGCAGGGCCTGCTAGATACTTATGCTTACTAAGCCCTTATGAACTGCCTTAGGTATTGATAAACTCTTATCTAACCTAGATAGCAGTAGTTATATAATCTTACTTATTATTTATACTCTCCTTTTTATATTCAGCTACTGCAGCCCTAGTTAGAGACTCTTTAGTAATTTCTTACTATCTAAATCTAGGTTATAGATTCATATGGCGTCTAGCCCGTGACAATTTAAGCTTCTAAGGTAAAGTAGAAGTTAGAGTAGAAGGTTTATCTATTAATATATTACTACTAGATATAGATTAGGGATTCATACTACTTTTAGAGAAAGAGTAAATAGATATAGGGGGTATTAGAATTAACTAAAAATAAGGCTTATAAGGTTTTTAAGAGTATTAAGAAAGAAAAGATAGTTATAAGAAATATAATAATATTTATACTTACTATCTTACTTTAGCTTAATACTTATAATAGATTCTTACTATAGTACTAGACTACTTATTACTCCCTTACTTCTTAATAGTATAAGGGATCTACAAGGGGGTACTATTAACTTAAGAAAGAGCTATATAGCCCTCTTATAGTATATATAAGATAATATCTCTAGATAAGAGTCTATAGGAGAACTCTTAAACCTAATATACTACTAGATATTATTTACTATATTTAGGGCAGTAGTGAGGGCCTTTATAAGCTAAGAGAGGTAGAGAGTAGTTATATATTATAATCTATCTTCTCCTTAAGCTAGGGGCCATGTTTACTACTATATATCTATACTAGGAGCTATTATACATTCTAGGTAGTGAGGGAGGAATATAGAATATAAATAAGAGGTTAAGGGGTAAGGGAGTAAATGAAGGGGTATGAAATATACCTATTAGTAATAAATAGTTCTTATAACTGCTAATGGAATCACATTTTTATTAAAGAATATTTATAAACTTTAAATATAATAAAATATAGAAAATTAGAAGTATTTATACCTAAACTATATATACTAGTAGTAAATACTTACTTATTTATCTATACTTATTAGTTAATTCTATCTTTATTAATTTAATTATTTATATATATATATATRTATATATATAAATAATAATATTTACTATAATTCTTTATATATTACTTAAAGATCCCTAATTACTTAGATAACTTGCTTATTAATATTACTAAATAAGATAATCTAATTATAATTCTTATATATTAAATAAAGAATATACTTAGTTACTATTATAGTAATTTTAAAATAACAAGTGGAAGAAAGGGGAGATCTACTGCTGGCTAGAACAGCATGGTATTGAATTTTTGACCTACATATGTATTGTCAGTTTGTTATAGTGAATGGAATGTGATCAACATTGTTGATAGCAGACATTAAATCGGCGTCAGAGCTAGTAGGGTAGCTGCAGAGTGCCTGTTGTGATCACATACAAATGGGAGAAAATAAGCAGAAATGGCTCCTCGCTCCAAATAACCCCATTTTACAACGTCCCCATTCTAGACTCTAGATTCAGCCCACATCTGATCGTCTTACGAATCCCTTCGATTTTTCTGTTCAATGGGCTTGCGCTCAATGAAAAGCTCCAAATTGGAACCTGCTTAAGCGTTGGCTATACATATGTACCCAAGACCCCGATGAATATTGAACATTCGCATACTGATATCCCTGACCAACAGTACCATTCATCGCATCTTTCACTTCCTTTCCACTGTTAATTCCTCATCTGTAATCAATTCAACCAAGAACAGCTACATCCAGGCCCTCAGAGCACCAATTATGAGAATTCTACCCCGTACATCCCCAAAATGCGCCCACTTCCCAGTAAAGCTAGGTAATATTGCCTGGAACATGAGTGGAATGTACAGGCGGATTTGCTGAACTTAGATCTGTAGTATGGTTAGACTAGATGCCTGCTGAGCTGTCGTCACGCCGTTAGCGAGGTGTAGACGTGACGGGGTTGCCGCGGCGTTCATCCCGGGACGGGCGCAGCTGAAAAGTATGTAATTAACGCTAAACCTTTTAACATAGCTTATGGTTGCAGGTTGCATATGGCTAAATCAAGACTGCCGTTCGTCGGCAAGGATTTCCTTCAAATCTCGAGACCGTCGCTCCACCTTCAGGCTGAAAGCTGTCTTGTCCACAATTAGCAAACATGACCAGCCGGCCTTGTAAAACGTGAACGCTTGGAGAACAGCAATAGCCCTAAGGTAGATCCAATCTAGTCAGACCTTGTTCAGCGTCGCCTTATTTGCGATCCTCGTCGGTCCGCCTGACCAAGCTTTGGAGTGACCGTGAGTTCCATGGCCCATGCCCACTTCAGCTTTGAATCATTATGTGGATGTCTGGTGACTTACATGTGCAATTGATTTGGCGGAGCTGAAAAGTCAACAGCCAGCGCTGTGCTCTACTTCCTTCGTTTGGACCACAGATGCTCGAAACGCGTCGCCCATCACGGCATTACCCGTATACTACAATCCTTGTTTTCGACTCTGTATAGGTCGGATCCTATATACTCTGGGTTCTTGTCCCGGGGATATCTTTACTCAACACACACACATTCTATAAGGCAAACCTAGAAGAATCGATCCACTATACAAGTTAGCTGAAGCCGCTTTTTCCTGATCAACTCTTTCTCAAACACCATATTTCGCATATTCTCTTCCAAACATGAACCAAATCCAGGTTGATCGTGTTTCTGTTACACTTGAACTTGCTATCAAGTTGTACAAAGCTGCAATCAACGATATCTCGGTCAAGGCCGACGACGTTGCGGCCTTTTTTGGGTGTTATACGCGCATCCGGCCTGAGCCCAGCGGACAACTTAAGGCTCTTGGTGGATTTCTGGCCCAAGAGGAATCAGACAAATCCAACGAAAACTTCCTCCTGCGCCTGACAGAAGCGATCTGGGCTTACAGTAACGTCAATCCGCCGCAAAGCGCCCGTCTCTATCGGAGTCTTGTCCATGATGTTATCTACCAGTATTGTGCTAAAACGACGGCTGGAAAAATATCACTCAGCGAGAGTTGCATTAAAATGACCGAACGGGCAAATCGGGAACTCATCGTGAGCGCAACTGTGGATAGTGATTCTAGGAAGAGTATTATGACCTCAGCTGCTGAGGTCCAGGCCTCTGTTGGGAAGCATGGCGACGATGAGTTGAGTGAGAACACCTGGCTTCTGGAGACACTTGAGACGAAGGGTTTGAGTAAATGAAATGGTGGATTAAATGGCAATCTCAAAAGCAGTGGAAAGGTACTTGCTAGTCGCTTTCAACCATCTCATCTAGTTAGTCATTACAGTCAGATTTAGTTAACATATTTCCTGGCCACAAGCTCATTAGAGATTTTCAAAATCGATTTTCTCAATCAACACCCATTAATTCAGCTAAATATAGCAATTTTTACATGAATTGATCCTGTGGCCAATCTCCCTACACCCACTACACCTCGGCGGATAGTAGCCGGCTGATCTGGCTGAATAGACAATTCGCCCTGCGCATGCGATTCTACCGCAGTAGCTTCAACTGGCAAATTCAGCTGCTGAATTAGCTGTATGCCCTCTTCAGCTGTTAGACCCTCTTCGCAGGGTATCTGCCTAGTTGAGTCAGCGACATAAACAGGTGGTAGGCCATAAAAGGGTAAAGAAGCGAGAATTATGCTAGTGCAGTTTTTGAGTAGTAAAACCATGGTTATACTGCGGTTAACTACGGCGGAAATGTACAAAACCGGCCAAAACTTTTTTTTACTGTTATCTGTTTGTATTACCTATAGCCACTATTTCCACAATAACCCTGAACAGTATGTATACCATATAGTAGGGATATTGAATGCCATCTAGTATTGATATCAAACTGATATCGAATGTCATCTAGTAGGGATATCGAATGTCATCTATTAGGGGTATCAAATCAATATCGAATCAATATCGAATGTCATCTATTAGGGGTATCGAATCAATATCCCTGACCCTACTAGATGATATTCGATATTGATACTAGATGACATTCAATATCCCTAATAGATGACATTCAATATCCCTACTAGATGGCATTCGATGATTCGATATCCTTACTAGATAACATTCGATATTGATTCAATATTGATTTGATACCCCGAATAGATGACATTCGACATCCCTACTAGATGGCATTCGATGATTTGATATCCCTACTAGATGACATTCGATATTGATTCGATATTGATACTAGATGACATCCGATATCAATACTAGATGATATTCAATATCTTATGGTTGCTAAGATATAAGGGAATAACATCTTTGGTCTGTTAGTAGTTAGTATAAAAGTAATAGTGATATATATATATATATATGCATATTAACCTTTTAATAACTACTATAATTTAGGAATAATTCTAAACTACTACCTATTCAACCCCCTAGAATCCTAGATATTAAATTAATATTTTAGATATAAATTAAAATAACTATAATTACTATATATTTAATATAATATTCATTTTCTATAAGCATACTGGATGGCAGGTGGTATATGTGGTAGCAGCGGCATCAGTGTGGTGGGAGGTAATCATAGTAAAAAAACATTTTGGCCGGTTTTGTACATTCAGTCCGCCGTAGTTAACCGTAAAGGTTCGGGTTTGGTATTGGTTTTCAACGTGGTAACCGAAAACTGCAATAGCAGTTTTGCCGCAAGCCTAATCCCGACGGGCACACCAGGGTCTACGATCCCGAGGCGACCTTGAGGCGGGGGCGCGGCGAGGGCCGTGCCGCCCGTCATAGAGGCGACCGATTGGCTTCCTTTCCCCAGGAGACGGAACCAAATTTCAGATAGAGAAATGCAAAATACCATATACTGTATCAGTAAAAATCTTGTACTAGTCCGACCAAATTAGATTATTCCACTCGAGACAGGACAGAGGGCTGGATTCCATTCATATAAATATTAAACAACTATCAAGGTTGAATCAAAACTGGTGTTTTCGTATGTTGAACAATCAAGACAAATGATCACAATCACAGGTTAGCACGGAAAGCCATGTTAGGTGGCGCATTTAGGCCACCCATTTTGTAAGCATCAGCACTACGCGGTAGCTGGGGTAGAATCTCAGAGACCCAGCCAACAATCTGAGGTGCCTGGAACTCAATGCGTAGAGTTCCGCCATTGACCGTCATTTTCTGTGATGATTCCTTGTTGTCTGTTTTGACAGATGCACTAAAAGAAAAAGTTAGTAACAGGAAACTATGAATTTATACACGTGCTAGACTCACCCAGCCTTGAGACCCCATGGGCCATAGCTGGCCTGGATTGAGCTGTCTGTTGAGAGCGAGCTTGCCATCTCTTTGCTGTCAGATTCGTTTGATTTGAACTACAGATATTGTTAGACAACGACGATGAACATTTACTCTGTTGGTGGCAGCATTTACCTCAAGCACAGTATCGGCTGCTACGATGAATGATGTGGGATACGCAGGAAACTTTCCGTAATTAGTGCGCTTGTCGTTGGTCACCTCGTCACCGTTCTCAATCCAGTCGCGCATAGTTCGAGCACCCGGACTGAGCCTATTCCCAGAAAGATTATTGTTTAGAAAGATTTACAGACGCATATGAGGGCTGGTGAGATCAAACTCACTTGGTACCTTCCGGGATATCGATATCAAAGTCTTGGAATAAGTCGGCATGTAGCCAAGGACGGCGAATGGTGACAACCATGGCAGAGCTTGAAGTACCAGAATTTGTCAATCAAGGTTCACCGGGCAGCCTCAGCAGGTATTATGAGTGGATTCAACTTACAAGGATCCAGAAACGGAACACTCGGACATTTTCTTCTCGAAAGTCCTGAGAAATTAGTTGCAGGTCAGTAATAGTCCCATCGGGTTCATGAATAGAGTTTCTTACTTGCTAGAGGATGAGACTGTCGTCTGTGCCTTAACAGAGGCCCACCAACTGCCGACTTCAACATTGAAGGAGCCGGAAAGGTTGTTCTCCGCGCTCTTCGTCTCATCTTCTTTGGTGCTGATATCAAATTTGATCTTTGTCCACACGTCGGCACTCTTCCCATCACCCTTGGGTACGAACGAAGAGGGGTGTTCAGCGTCAGCATCACCACTGCGGATGATGCTATCATCCTTTCTTACCCCTAAAATGATATTATTGGGACCACCCGCAGCCTTCGCGATTCTGGAGTCGAGAGCTGCAATTTGAGCTTCCAACCCATCGATATGGCTGCTAATAGAGCGGGACAGGTTGTGTCTACCTGCAGCCCCTAGCTGATTCACATCGAATTGCGTCCGCAGTCCGGCAAGAGTCTTGCTGGCATTAAGCCATCTCTTCGTAGCATCTTCAAGATCTTTATTAAGTTTAGGATCTTTAACCTGGCCGTCTTTCTTCTTGGCGTCGTTTATGGCTACCTCGGCGGTGTAAATATCGCGGAGGGCTTGTTGCAGCTCAGTTTCAGTAGATTCGATTGTCGCTTCCTTGTGCGAACTGGCCGCAGGAGCTTGACTACCGCTGGTTGCAGGGGCTTGACTCTCGCCGGAGGGAGCTGTGCCACTGGTGGCCGGAGAAACTGTCGCCGTTCCTGACGTACCTGCCTTCTTCTCGTCTAAGAAGGTCTATACGATGCGATATCGGTAAGGATCTCATGAATATGAAAAGATATATTGCAGTATCATACCTCTTGGTAAACCTTGTAGGAGGCGAGCATTTTCCTCAGATTGTCAGCGCGCATTTCCAGGAACTCGGTGTCAACTGGATTTCTTTCCGCCCACGCAAGGGCCTTGTCACGGCAAAGAGCAGCCCTGACTCACATGTCAGCTAATTGCCTTACGCTGAACTTCACGCCTACTTACCAGTTCTTTGGTTCAAGAGAGACCTGTGCCCATTCTGTTCCGTCGATGCTGGTTAACATAGCGTCGCGGGTAGCTTCCTGTTCCATGGTTAGTGGTTAGACTCCAGATCTAAATCTTGTGCATGCGCATTGGGAACCTACTTTTGCTCTTTCGATTCTCGCCATAATGGAATCTCGGTCGACCAAAGCTTAGACCGGTCAGTATCGTACTGCACCCGGGTATGATGATAGTCAAATTGATGCTCACCAAAACAGTAGTCCACACGAAACTTGTCGCCATTGACCACCCAGTCCATCCAACGCGCATGCAGTTCACCTTGTGCTCGCTTGATATCTTTCTGTCTGGCACTAAATGCGGCAGCGCTTTGCATCTCTGGATGCGCCTCCCGAGCCTCTGTAGGACAGGTCAATATGAAGAACAGTCATACTCGCACAGATTCGTGCATCTTCCGGACTTACCAAGAGCTTCACTTCGAACTGCATCCCATTTTCCCCGAGCCTCGGACCAGGCAAGTTGTTTCTCAACGTAGCGGTCAACTACTGTACCTTGAATTCCAATCTGAGCAGCTTTATCCTTGACCAGGGCAACTTTAGAACCCTTGACCTCGGAAGCCGGTGTGAGTATAGATTCTTTGGAGCGAAGGAAACGCATGGCCTGGCTGTATTTGCTTTTGCTTTCAGAGCTGAAATCACTCTCCACGTCCACAGAGCCGATATCTGTTTTACGAGGAACGAGCATGTCCAGGGCCGTGTAGTAACTTCGAGTGACACTCTTTCCGGTCGGGCCAAGCTGCATCCATAGTGAGTTTTATCTCATTCGCTATTTATACACTATCACCCTTATACAACATACCATGACTTTGTCAAGAGGGACCATGGAGTCAACGAGCGTCGATTCGTTGATCTGGATCATGTTGCGCACATCGGCAGTCGCCTTTTCGCCCTCGGGAAGATAGCTGTTATGCTTTAGCTGATGATCGATTGACCTGCAATCTGCACTCTGGCGCTTCTCAATACTGACCTTCCTCCCTGACGCGTATCGATTATAGTGCCTGGCATAGAGATGCAGACATATTGCTCAAACGCACAGGGAAAACTCGCAAGCACAGCACCTCTGAGCTGCTTGTTGATGCGCTCAAGCATCTTGACACTTTTGTCTCCCGAGTCAGGCATCTTGTGAGGCAATGTTCACAAGGAAAATCGTGATAGAAATATAGAGTATAATGCTAGGGACCAGCTCGAATAATAGTAGAATGGGGAATGATTGACTTTCATCCAACACGGCGATATGGTCCATTTTATACATTTGCGTCGCTCGTTATCCTAAGTCTTCACATACACCTAGTACACACGCTATTGACACCTATATTCGCTTCGGTCTATAGCCCCTTAGTACTTTGTCTGTAATGGTATCCCAGCTCGCCACAATATACCTCAACACGACTGTTTCACCTCGTCACCTCCAACTTTTAGACTTTGAACTCGGTACAAATTACCTGGAGATATCTCAGCATCGCAAACCAGATAGTCAATTCAGCTCGCCGGGAGCCTCTCCACTAAAGCTTCGCTCCTCAGAATCCGACAGGAGGAGGGGCTTCAAACCAGGGCTGCGCTACGGAGTCTAGGCGAACCCCTTCTCGATATTGGAGAACAGGTAGGTCTCAGCTAAAACTCAAAATTCACCGACGACTCCATAGCCTGGATTGTCCGTATTCTGCATATTCTGCCCCGTGTCAGGTGCAGGATGCCCCCATCGCTTAACATCTCCTAAATTCCAAATATCGGCCTCTCCGTTCCTGTGTCAGGTGCAAGATGCCACCATCGCTTAACATCTCCTAAATCCCAAGCCTCCCGCCGTAATACCTGCCCCGGCCCCCACTCAATAGGGTTGATTAGTGTTCTACGGCAAACTAACCTATAAGTTAGTTAGCGAGCGGTTTATCAAAACGCTGATTCGGCAAATTGAGAATCGGCAGAAACACGTTCGGATACCCCTTCTCCGGTAACCTCTCCTGCATACTGCAATGCCCCCCTTTCCCACGCACTGCCTACTTCAATAAAGAAAAGCGTTTTGATGAACCGCTCGCTATAGTTTGCCGTAGTCTTCCGCCGTCATAGCCCTAAATTTTTCAGAATAACCCAAAGGCGAAATTGTGGGACAAACAGGTGGGACGGGGTTGAGAAGTGGCAATGCGGACTGGGAGGAAGTCCTCGGTGGAGCTGAGGCAGGTACCTGCTGATTCCCCCAGAAGCACGGCAAATGCGCTGCAGACCTCCATGCGAACCACATTCAGTCAGATGGTGCAATGTTCTTCGATTCAAGAGGAACAAAAGGCGACCGCTTCGTTAGTCGACTTTTGTAAGTTGAGGTGGACATTACTAGAGCCATTTGACGCGGATTGTCGAGGCTACTTAAAAATAGACATTGCTGCGCTCGAGTCTCTTCCACACACATCGGATCCAGGGAGCCACCCTTTATTTGCGCTTTATTTCCAACATTCCAAACTCTGAATATGCCAAATCGAGCGATCTAATTGGCAGGCAATGAGCTTAATGGGCATTATATCGGAGACAGTTTGCATCACGGGTGTACTACGGTTGAGCATGAGAGGAGGTGTCTACATCTTCCTGAATCAGCGACTAATATTTTAATAAGAGCGATATGACGTCTGGGCTATCAAGTGTTGCTACACAACGCAGAACGAGTTCATCTCTCAAATTATTACGTGCACTCTATTGGTCCACTGCCGATTTGTTGTCCTGGACTTACATTCTCCCGGGTAAGCAGGTATCATCAGAGGATGTTTAAGGCGGATCAAAAAAAATGGATCTATATTCCACCACAGTGCAAACTTTGGGTTCAAAGCTGTCGCGCCGCCTCTAAGACCCGGACCACCTCGGTGAAGTTCTTCTTCTTCGCCCAGTCCAACGCTGTAAAGCCACGCTGATCACGAATATTAGGGTTCGCCCCTTTCTGCACGAGCAGCGCAACAACTCCAGCCTGGCCTTCTTTAGCGGCCTGGTGGAGTGCTGTTTGGCCATTCCTCTGTCGACTATCCATATTGGCTCCTCTGTCAATCAGAAATTCCACCATAGCTTCCAAGCCTCGTCTTGCCACTTCTTGCAACGCTGTATATTTTTCACCCCCAATCATCGTATTTATATTTGCCCCATGAGCCAGCAAGAGCTCAACAATATCTTGATCCCCGTTCTCCACCGCGGCTTGAAATGCGTTCCCGTAAGGCCCACCTTCGAGATTGACGTCTGCACCGTTATCGAGCAACATCTGTATGATATTCTCATGGCCCTCTTCGACAGCTGCCTGAAGTGCGAAGCCGTACATACCACCTTTCATATTGGGGTCTGCTCCATTTTCTAGCAGTAAGCCGGTGATACTTTCGTCACCATTGACGGCTGCGATGTGAAGAACGCTTCCCAATTCGCCGCCAACTCTGTTGGGATCGGCCCCGAGCTCAAGAAGACGTCGTATTAGGGTCTCATTGCCCTTTATCGCAGCGGCTTGAAGAGCGCTACCTTCGTCTTCATAGCACCCTGCATTGACATCGCCACCATTTGCGGCCAATATACGAATAACGTCCTCGTAGCCGTTCTCTGCTGCTGCCCTCATGACGCCACGCACGTTAGGGCTTACACCCCTCGTCAACAAAAGCTTTATAACTTCAGCGGAACCTCCTGTAGCCGCCCAGAAAAGTGCTTCTTCGGGGTCACTGCAACTTCGTTCGTTGACACTCTTGTCCATCAGTGCTTCAACTATTGTGGCGAGCCCAAAAAAGGCTGCCAACGCGATCCCCGTCACCCCGCGAGGATACGATTCGCTATCGACGTGTTGAGGGTAAAATTGCCAGTCACGATTAATACTCTTAGCTTGCATCGCAGATTCGACGGCTTGTCGGTTGCTGAGGAAGGCAATGATAGCCTCTTTGCAGGCAGTTTCAGCTGCTCCGAGTGCGTGATGGCCCCATTCATTTGCGGCATAATGAAAGAATGGATGTTTCTGCAGGCGAGCTAGCATATCTTGGTTATTTGCACCCAGAAAGAAAAGGGAGGGAGAAATCAGTTACCATCCAATGGTAGGTACAGTGGCAGTGGCATCCGTTGTTTAGACGCCTGGCAGACAGCTTATGAATCTGGCACTGGGATTGCAACTCACATGGTCCCGCTTTGAATTCCTCAAACGAAAGATATCTCATACAGGATGCCGTAATATATTCCTGCGCTTGCGCAAATATGCCCTCCCGGTTCCGTTGAAGGTATGTCTCCAGCGTGACATGTGCCGGACGTAGGGTGCCGGCTTTGGAGTCAATGGTAAGAATGCCAGCACATACGGAGGTGAGCAGCTCTGCCCCCGCCAGGACTCCACGAGAAGACGCAATGACTTGAGAAGTGACTTCCACGCCAACAATGTCGGTGATTTCGCTAGTGGTAACAGGTCGTCTGGAAAAAGCTACCCATATCAAGATTTGTCGAGCTAGGGTAGAGTCCGGACTTGGTTGATTAAATATCCTCATCGTTATCTCATTATAGTATGCATCGAGTTCTCGGGAGACCAGCGACAGGGAGGGAGGCCCGCTTTCAAGTCGTTGACTGTCGTTCGCCCACGCTTGAACTAAAAATCGAACCACGGGAAACCTTTCGAGAATTAGTAAGTGGACTGTTTCGATTGGGACTGAGACAACTAACATTCCTGCAGCGCTTTGGACAATATGTTTAACATATACTTCCCTCATCTCACTAGGTAGTGTTTGCAGCACCGTTTGCAACGATGGGTATTTCTCAATACACCCTTGAGCGTAACACTTCAAATCTTCTCCCGGCGCAGAGACGTCCACGATGGATACATCACCGAGTATCGCCTCGATATCACCAAGATACCGCGACGTTATTAGTAAATGTATAACAGGCGCTACTGACCTGATCGTCCTAACGAGCTCCTGCCGTGTGGCGGGGCCGCATTCATCAAGCGCATCGATGACTACGAAAACGCTCTCACAGCCTGCAATTAGAGCTGTCAACATCTTCAAGCACTCTGCCACAGATGGGCCCGTCTTTGTTTCTTTGTGCAGATAGTAAATAGCGTGGACATCATCAGGTATCTTAATTGAAGATAGTTAGCTAAGGGGCTCACGAAGTGTATGGTTTGATTATGGTAAAGCACATGAAATGAAGAGAAGCATATCTTCTGCGACTAGTAGTACGACATGAGAACATACCGATACATTAACTTCCCAATAAACTTCAAGGAGTTGTCGGAGGAAGCAAGCAACTAGGTCTAAGGTTGTTTGTGACTCTTGCATCCGAGAGTCGCAGTAAGCGTACGCTACGGCAGCTCGCTGTGGTGACGAGGGAGCGAAACGCGTGAGGTAGTCAATAATAGCGGATCTATTGCCATGGTCAGCCTTGAGAAACCATCTGCCCGCGTCAGTACTGAACCTACGACAGAACGGTTTTACCTGACCCAGCTGCTGCTCATTAGCGAAGACCAAGGTGGAGGAAATTTATGTGTACCAGAGCCACGTACGTATCCCAACAGCCCATATAACCGACCCTCTATGTGCAATGAAATCCGTAACGGTACGACTTTGGATGAACCAATCGCATGTTCCTTCCTGTCTCGTGGCCGAAATGCGCTCATGCGCGGCAGAGAAATCCATTGGCGAAATCCAGTCGCAGATCGTTTGCAGCTCGACTGGGTAGCATATTAGCGTCGTACACAGCATTGAGGCTGCCTCTAAAATATTTACCTTGAGTGGGAATTCCAATTTCACGCTCTATTCTGTGTTTCGTACCCAGCTCCTCAACCTGACTCGCCAAATGCTTCCGCATCAAGTTCTGCAGAACTCGGTCTTCCGAGTGGCCATCGTATGGTATTGACGGCACAAATCCCCATTCCGCTTCCCTTGAGTCTACCGTAGGCGCTTCGGGCTGAAAGAGGTTGTTAAACTCGTTCGGTTCGTCTGCCAAAGGCTCAAGCTTGGGAGGATCGTCAAACATCAGTGATACATCATCAAGACCGTTAACGCCCGCATCCTTGAGTGTAGATCGCTTCTCCTCCAACGGCGAGTCCCTACTCGAAGAACCCTCGCCCATATCATCCTGCCATGGAAGTGACAACAATGCAAGCTCCTCGAGATGAGCTGCTACGTGTTTGTGCAAGTTGTCGGTGTTCGCAACATGTGCCCGCGTCTTTCGGTTGGCAACTGTGGTCGGATGGATTTCGGGTACGTAGTTACAAAGCGGGCAATATTGGAAAACCACTGTTGCAGGGCGCCTCATGCTTTCGCTGAGTATTGCTAGTTGAGAAGAACTATAAGATCCTGGATGTAGAAGCTCCATGTGATTCTCAAACATTGTCCGTTCGTCAAATTCTTGACTTTGACAATTTGGTACACCGCAGTACCATCGTAGAGTATGTGTCCATCTCATGTGCTTTATCCAGACCTCGACGCTGCGAAATGATTGGTTGTCCACGTTGCAATGCTCAAACAAGCATACGTAGGGTTCTAAATCGTTAATGACATGCTTTCTTCAAAGTTGTCAGCAGACTCCGCCGTGGGAACAAATACTGGAGCACTATCTGCTCTCTTCATATCTGCATCTCACAGGGCAAAGCAGTTGACATGCAAATGCTCGAGAAATTATTGAGCAACAAATTTCTGCGGATTCTAAGCATGACCACGAATCAAAGCTGGGCAAGGCAGACGGAAGCTATTGAAGAAACGATTCCACAAAGCTTAAACTCGAGATCCTCCATTACACATTTAGTTATCTCAAGCAGTATTTGCTCCGCAACTGGGATGAAAACGATATTGCGTGCCCCTACAGCACTAATTTCTCTTCACTACCACTACCACGGAAAGCAGATGCAGATTCGTAACGCCATCACGCCATCTAATTTCCCAGCCCCTCTGCTCGCCCAGCAGTCGTCTTTGGAAGAGCTTGCTGTCTATGCTCAGCCTCATCAACACATCTCCCTGCAACACCCCGCTGGGCATGTCATGAAATCAATGCGCGGCTTCGTCGCTCTCAAACGTTTAGGCCTTCCTGCGTGGTGGATGGTCCATCCCAGCCTTGAGTACCGAGAAGAGCAGGACGCCGATGCTTCGTCTTCGGCGAAGATTGTTGAGATGCTTCCGCCAAATCTGGAAGTTTTACAAATTCAACTCGAAGAGGTCCGCCTCCATTGTCGGAACCAGGTCCCATTCGAGCACATATCGCGCACTGAAAATGTGGTCGAGCACTATGACATGCTACTTAGATGGCTCAGGGAAATTGCTTTGTGGAAGCACGTATATCTTCATGCGTTGAAGGAAGTTGTCGTCTGGTCTTCGGGCCCAGAGATGCCTCACGAATGGAAGATGCGACTTGGGTCAGAATTGAGGGCACTTTTTCGGAGCAAGGAGCGGGTATAAAGTTTATCGTCTGTCGTCCTAATTCTTCAATGCTGTTTGGGATCACTACGGCATTCTAGACACTTCAGCACAAGGTGAACAACCCTGGCTCCCTAACCATTGTCTGTAGGACGATCGGTCCCTGAGTATGATCCAATGAGAGCGTACCCCTCTTCCGGAAGCCGAACTTCTCATAAAACGGCAGGTTATAATCAAAGCATTCCAAGTATGTGGGTTGACGTTGAGCGTCAGCCTAAGCGGTCATTAGATATGTTTGAGACGAACAGCGCATACTCCCGGGAGGTGACTGGATCTGGTCGATAGCACTACAACGAGGATGGGTAGACACGCACCAAGGCAAGCCCGTACTCCATCACTTTAGTAGCATGCCCCTTGCCTCGGGAACGTTTTCTCGTACCCAAGTCGGTCAATACCCAAGTGACCGAAGCTCGCGTCCCCATTGTACTGGTCATGCTCTCCTCCAGTGTGTCCCATGAACCAAAGAATCTCGCTCTGCCTTCTCTTCCAAGTCGCGGCCAGAGCAGCCATAACCCACTCCTCCAGTATGTTTTCCAGGTCCAGTCGGAACCAGGCGGCAGCCAAAGACCAACAGAGTCATAGCACGGTCCGGCAGTAACGACAAGGCCATCATGGCAGTGGGCAGCGGTGAGGCATTCGTATATGCGAAGATTCAGTTTCTCCTCTTTTGATGTAAGTGGCCGATTGCAATCAGAAACTCGGAGGTAGTAGCGCGCTACTCGATCATCTGAAAAGCACTCTGCGAGGGATGTGGCAGCGTTCTTGGCTTCTTTAAAGGGGACTGCGCGGGCCATAATATCGGGGGTTTCCGAAGACATCACGTTCATACATATTAACGAATTAAAGAGGAGATGAATTGAAGCAGATAAAAAAATGAAAATGTGTGGCGGCTATGCAATCTTTTTAAGGGCTGGCCATCTACCCATCGGGCTTAGCTTCTTTGTAGGGGGTACATTTGCTTCCGGGTGCCTGGGCCCCACTATGGAGTAATGAGGGGCATCCACGGTTAACGAGTGGGTATCACACGGCAACCCATCCATGGGTCAAGGTTTCCAGAGTATTTATCTAGTTAGTGGACATATCGCAAATAGCTTCTTAGCAACTTTCAGGGAGTTTTGCACCCCAATATGTAGGCTTGGGCAATTTTAGTGTTCTGAATGTAGACGCCATGCAACTACGCTAAGCTCGTTCCATAAGCGGTGAGTCTAATGGAGCTTAGGTTTCGAGCACCTCAACTCCCATCGCAAAATTAGCCCATGAGTCCATGACAAGCGTTTAGCTCACTTGAACAACACCGGATCCTTCCTCACGCACCAAAGTACTGGAGTGGTAGCTGCGCTCCTCCAATTGTTCGTTGATCATAAACAACTGAATCGTCTCCCGATTGAGGACTTACTTTCTGCTTGGAAATGCTTCGGACAATTGATTTAATTTGGTTATGCCACCTGAACCCGGCAAAAACGCATATTTCATAGTTCTTGATAAAGTCGTCGTAGACTCGTAGCCATATCTAGCGGCGGGAGGGCCGGGTTCAAGTTGCTGTCTGCCGTCCGCCCACGCTTGAACCAAAAATTGGACCACATGAAACTTTTCGAGAATTGGTGGCGGAAGACTTAAGAAACTAACATTCCTACAGGGCTTCGGGCAATGTTTTCAAGATAAAATGTACGAGGGATATCGCATAGCACTCCGAAGAGTAGGTCAAGCTTCGTCGCAATTGGGAGTCATGAGCCAGGTCGTGTCCAGGTTGGACATAAGTTCAACTGGATAGAAGAGATATTATAACGGAAAGCAATTCATTCATTCCTAATTAAGCAGTCACAATCTTCACTAAAGAACAACATAGTTGGAAGAAGATCCCTCCACCTTCGGTGATGATGTTATTATCATCCCAGTCACCTACTTCAAGGGTTAAGCCCCGAAATAGGCATGAGTAATCAGCTAGAACTAACGCTATGTTTCTCCTCCCTCATCTCACTAGGTAGAGTCCCCAGCGCTTTTTACAATTTTGGTATTTCTCAAATACCATAACTTACCAGCAGGTTTTCCTCTGATGGCTGACTGTTAACTGTGATCCACATCACATGAGGTCTAAACCTACGTAATCTATTGGAATAACTTAGGATAGCTTAGTTCATATGCTTCGTAGATATATACTCATCCACGCACTAGGAACCGATTGATATGCAACGCATTGAGGCTATGTATTGTAGTCATTATCAGTATAAGTGCTATATACTTTCAGAGTGGCGCCGTGAAGGATGGCATCAACATTAGCATCAGACAAACTATAAATATGTTCGTCGCCAAGAAGTACGTGGATATTGGACATATGTTACCTCCCAATGACTACTATATACTGCTTGAAGTGACCAAGACTCCCAACCATTTTGCTGATCAGCAGTGTGCTCAGTCAGCTTTCGCCAATTAAAGTGAAGCAGAGGCAGGTGCGCCATCCAGCTTGAAATAACCCGGCTGAAGCGTCTGATAGACTCCCTTGGGATCGTACTTGACAGCAATGCTCTGCAGTTTGGCTTTATTGGCAGCCCCATAGCCCGCAATGACATCCTGATACTGACTGGCGTAGTTCATGTAGACATAGTCATGAAGCAAGCCATCGTTCTTCGCTTTGGCGCTGACTGTATCCCAGAAACTTTTAGCCCACGCAACTATCGTTTCGTCGTCGTCCGCATTGTCCCACCAGGTCGACATTAGCAGTAGGTGGAGTGGACCATCCGAGGCATCTAAACCCAGTGCATTACCCCCGTTGCGAGTCATGTTCTTGAGCATGGGGACGGTAATGCCCTGGTTGACGAGGGATGGGTTAATACCCGGGATGCTCCAAACCTGCGGAAGAACAGAGTAAAAGTACTCAGTAACCCAGTTGATAAAGCCTTCGTCCAAGCGGACAGTTAACGTCCAGTACATTTCCCGCAGTCCGTCGGGATTGACCTCCTGAACGGTGTCACAGTACTCCACCAAGGTCCTGGAAGCCGTGGTGTCCTGAATTGCGGGGATTGCGCGGTAGGGAGCGAAGATGGCCGGCTCGCTCACGTTCTTGACATAGGTCATCTCAGCAGCAGCGATGTTCTGTCCCTGAGTATGCACAAACGCGACCCAGTGCTGTGCATTACCGTCATTGGAGGCGCCGTTGACGACGCTGACGAAGGCGCTGATCACCTCGCTGAATTGATCCTCGGCAAAGACTCGGGTTCCACCTCGCATTTCCTGGCTGGGAATAGTATAGAGGTTGAACTTGGTGACTATGCCGAAGTTATTCCCGCCGCCTCGGAGAGCCCAGTAGAGGTCGGGATAGGACTCTGCACTGGCTGTGACGATGGCACCACTCGCAGTAACCACCTTCGTCTCGGTGAGCTTCCAAACAAAAGGTACAATGCATGGCTCGTACCTCGAAGCTCTGGACATTATCGCAAGCCCAACCATATATATTGGAGTAGTATGAAATCCCGCCTCCGGTCGTAAGACCTCCCACGCCAATTGTGGAAACCCGGCCGCCGATGGCAGCGAGCCCATAGGGCTCTAATGCCGCGTATACCTGCACCCAAACATTACCAGGGCCAACTGAAACAACAGATCTATCCTCATTCAGTGTGATGGCGTTCATATCCTTCAGCAAGACCGTAATACCGCCCTGAATACTCGATGCTCCCGCAAAGGCAGCATGGCCACCACTCTTGATGGCAAAGGGACAGCCAGTGTACCTTGACAAAAGTACAACAATTGAAACATCAGTGTTTACCGATGGCTTGAAGATGCAGTATGGACGAACTTCTTCCTGCTGGACCGACCAATACGATCCTGTGGCATTGGTGTACGCGGTCGTATTCTGAGCGAATGCTCTACTTGGGCCATAGAGAAAGCCCAGGGCGCTGCACTGTAGAATGTCAGGTTTCATATGCATTTCCTGGGTTCATGAATCGAGGTACTGACGGCTGCACCACAGGCGGATTCGGTTGACCGCGACTGCAGCGAACTCAGGGCAGGGATCGCAGAAACATCCACCCCAAGATTATAAAGCGCGGCGTTGACATCGTAATTGTCTGGTTCAAAGACACTGGGTAAAGTCTTGTCTGTTTGTGCGAGAGCAATGGCGCAGATGGCGCTTAAGAGAATAGAAAATCGCAACATGCTGCACCACAAACCTGAGACAACGAGGGAGGGGGTTGAGGAGCAAAAGAAAAATATTTGTCCCTGACGCGGACATAAATGGTCCAATTCCCTTGTCGAATATGAGCTTGACACGCGGATGTTCTGCCACTAATGCACGCACACAGACGACGGAAACATCTACCCTATGAGCATTAATAATGCGAAGCTAGTGCTTACTAGAATGCTACATCACTCTGACATGTTGCATAAAATGTCCCAATAGCTGAGATGAAAAGAGTTCTGCTGTCTGGCATGTTCTGGCGGTTGCAGGAATGATGCATTTATCCGTTCATTGGGACTGGCACAACCTACCTCGAACACACATCCGACTGGGTGACAGTTGCTTGATCACCAATATCCGGGAATATATGAGCATACTTATCGTTGTTAGGAAACCAATATATCAGCCCTCAGTGCTCTTTAACAACCCTTTATTTATTCTGAGATCTGACGTTAATTCAAAATATAAGAGGCCGGGGTCTAAGGGTGGATAATTGCATTGCTAAGAGTCTGTCATCTGAATCATTGTTGCATCAGAGGGACTGGTTTTCGAGAGATTTTGACAGAAAGTGTGGAATTATGATATTTAGCCGGAAGCCCAGACAATAGACTTCTGGTCTTCTCTAGGAGGGACCTGATCCTCATTATGGTTCTCTAACATCTTTCTTCTGTGCCATATGGGGCCCTCGATAGTGAGAATATGTATGGCTGATATACGACAGCCCTGGGTGCAATGTCACTGTAAAAGCGATTACAGGAGTCTTGATACGTTGACTCGACAAGATGCTCGATTGTCAAGGAGGGTAGCCGAACAAGACCGTTATCCATTCACTTTCTTCAAGGTGTAATGATGCCATGCAATCTTCTTATGGACAGCAGCACCCTTTGACGGAGAAAGGAGAGTCACAATGATTTTTAGGGTCATCAAAGCGACTGCTATAGTATATTCATCTGCAAGCGTCGTTTGTTCAATACACTTCCTAGTAAGAGGATCGTTGATAGAAGAAACGTGCGGCCCATAACATGTCCAAAAATTTTGAAGAGCAGTAGTACCATGAAACATACCATAGCTATGGGGTTCCCTTGACGATTAGCTAGCTGGTCTCTCCAGCTGAAGTGCAGTTTGGATCTCGGTGCATGTCTGACACATGGCTTACCTTGGAGCACATTCTGTTCGACGAGGCTCCGTGGCTCTCAATCAGAGGACCGCAGCGGACAATATCAGAAGGACTAAGGCACGCCTGCCCACTGAGGGCCGTGATTGTTACAAAACGCTTGCATTAAAGCTGTTGGGCAGATTTGCATATTGAAATTATCCTTTAGTTGTATGCCGCACACACTAGAAGATGTCGCTGAACATGACTAGTATTCCGTCTGTCGCAGACTCGCAGTTCCTACCGAGCAATGCTCTACTCGAACAATCCGAGACGATTATCCTGATTCCTACTTGGCGCGCTGGTAACTTGTTTCCCAAATGCCAGTTTGTAGGAGCCCCAAAAGCCCATATAGGTATTTTGAACAGCTGATCATTTCGTTGAATTGCGGCGTCTCCATTACAGGTGACAGGACAACGATGGTGAATTGCAGCATATCTAATTGCTCCAAATTGAATACGAGGACTGATTACAACCCCCCCCCCGCGGCACTGGAAGCGATCTCCAAAATAAACCGCCCATGATCCCGGCTGATCGACAGGATCGACGGGCCATCTATTGGCGGGCCGTTCTCCCGTGCTGATGGCCTGCTTCAAACTGGGTCTCGCGAGGCTAGGCATAGAACGAATCTCGGCGACATGACGATGTGGCTTCAGTCGGGTAATATCAACCATTTATAAACCTTCTCGACGCTCATTAAATTTCTCAGCCTCCAGCTTGCAGATGCTGCCCCTGGTTCACCATACCGAATATGCAAAAGTACATCCGCTGTGGCTTATATATCCTTGTACTCCAAACAGGTTACTGCTGCATAACATGACTGCAGGAAGATCAACTTATGCATACGTGTAGCCGAAGTCTCGAGGCTAGAGATAACTGGCGCGTATAATGCAACAGCATGTGTCGCAATGTTCACGTACATATTATTCATCACCTTTCATAGGCTGGATGCTACCAGGGCTACCCACCTTCATGTCAATCTGTTTCAGCAGCTCGCTGCACATACGTATATTAACCCTGCATCATGCGCCAATGTGTTCACAATCTCCCAATAGGTGTCCTGAGCGAGCCTTGGAGGATTCGAATCCTAGCAATGTGCCTCCAGACCCCATGATGGAGACTTCCCTCGCTGCAGTCAGCGAAAGCATGATTGGTCGTCCAGCATATGCTCAAAGGACGATCTCATACAATCTGAGTGAGCAATGCGAGGACTCAACTAATACTTGTGTCTTAGATCGAGCCGTCCCGGTCGTCTGTTGTGGGATCCGTCGATGAAATACCAGGCTCGGGATGTCCTGATACAGCTAGATTGGTGCTTTTCTCGCAACTACTCTTGATGCCTGCAGCGAACACAACCGCGACTGACGAAAGAATGATGTTCGAAGATACAAACCGCTCAGGATCGAGAAGGACGGACGTGTCATCTTAAGAAAGTGAGATTGAGTAATGTCCTTGGTCACGAACTATAAATATGGGGATGGTGTCAGCCCAGACCGCAGGCTCTCGAATGACATGACCCATTAATCAGTATCATTATCTACCCTTTTGAACAATTGAGCTATGAAGATGACTGTCACCACACTTCCAGCCTTCAACGACCTCGTTGCGCATGCTCTCATTTCTCAGAGCAGCATCCAGCCAGAGCAGCTGATTGTCCTTGATAACTCGTCCAAATACCAGCCCCATGGATTCAAACAGAACACCAACCAGGAGCAGAATCTGGCTGCCATATTCAACACCATGGCCACCCTTAACCGTCTGGCGCTGGAAGATCCGCGCACCTGCGCTGGAAAGCTAGGGCCATGCTTCCGCGATGCTCTGCTTCAGGCTGCGGATGAAATTGCCATGCTCGCCGACAACCGTCCAATCCGCTATGTTGAGCTGGGCCCCGAGCCTTGGAAATCACGGGCCATCCTCGAGCGACTCCTAGCTGCGGGCGTCAGGCTTCGCCAGTACGTGGGCATCGATATCAATCCCGAGTCCGAGCAGACCATGCGTAACGCTTTGGTCCCTGTAATCGGAGAAGAAAGATTCAGCTATTGGGTCGAGGATTTTTATAAATGCTCCGTAGCCGGTTTCCCAAAGCCTAAAGATGAAACTACATCTTCTGAGAGCCTAGTCACCGTTGTGACCAACCTTGGTTTCCAGGAGGGCAATGACCTGCCTGCTCGAATTGGACCGATGCTGAAGAGCATCACCCGGCCGGGCGACATTCTGCTTTCAGAAATGCAGGTTTTCGGCGGGGGTGCTGATCCGGGCCTCATTGAGCAATTCTATCAGCATCCGGAAATGAATCGTTTCTCAGGCCTAGTCGGCGAATGCTTCGAGTCAGGATCGGATGGCTCTGCCGCGGCATCGGGATCTGCAGCAGCCGCAACCAGAAAGCATGTCTTTTACCTGTTGCCCCTGCAGACCGAGATTGGAAGCGTGAATGTCGCCACCACGCTTGCTCCGGTCCGCGTCAATGGGCACAAGAAGTACGTGTTAACCAACAGTTGCCTCAAGTACACTCGGGAGCAGTTCCAGCAGGCCAGGGAATACTCGGGCGACTTCGTGGTGAAATTGTGGCAGGAGACTGGGGACAAGTCTGTGGTTTTCCAGGTGTCTCAACGACGTTAGGTGACGGCCAAATAAGGCAACGCGTGTTTCTCCATGACGACATAGCAAGGATGGTAACTTGTAACCTAAGGAAGATTACTGCGAGAATCGTACGTTCAATAGGTGTGCGGGGCAGGTCAGCCACCTCTTGTCGACGGAATTATATAAGGACTGTTTAGCGTCATCTGGTTGCATGGAGAGTAAGATGAGTAAGATCCAATAAGGATCGACAGTGGTAGACTACCTTCACCAGTTAGATCCGTTAGATCCGTACAGGGATTATCAGGAATCACTCAGGTATTTTTGCTCTGACGTAGATTAGGCTGACCACTATAACAATAGAGTCCGGTCCTTTAATGGAAGCCTTTCCCACCAATCACTCTGGTGCAATATCCCCGGCTCTTTTCTTAAGCTACTCATGATCTTGCGACAATTGGCGTTGCCCCTCCTTGCACTGTCGTAGACTCGTTGTTCGTTTTTATATTATTTTTCTCAATTATCTCTTGTTAATTCCATCCTCCGGTATATTCATATCAACCATTCTCGAAATGGACGGCCCGCAGATCTCATCTGAGAAGCCGTCTCAGTGCTCTGAGAAGTCTTTGACACAACCGGTCCATGCATCTCAGGATGAAATAATCAGCTACCCGGAAGGAGGTATCGCAGCCTGGACAGTCGCGCTGGGATCTTGGTGCTGCATGACCGCGGGCCTCGGTCTTGTGAACTCGGTGGGTGTACTGGAGGCATATGTTTCGACGACCCTCTTGACAAACACCTCTACGGACTCTACAGGGTGGATATTCGGCATCTATGTCTTTGTTTCCTACTTCTGCGGCTTACAAGTTGGACCGATATTTGACGCCAGGGGCCCTAGGGAGCTCATCATGATAGGGAGCGTCTTTCTGCTGGCGGGAACATTTACACTGGGTTTATGTATAGGTTGTCTTCTCAGCATCGATTCCTCAAATGAAGTTGCTAACATGCTAGAATCCAGAGTACTACCAATTTGTCCTCGCATTCTCCATCCTGAGCGGTATTGGCAACTCGTTTCTCTTCACCCCAGCAATGGGCGCCATCTCCCACTGGTTCGATAAACGCCGCGGCGAAGCATCCGGCTTCGCATTCACCGGCAGCGGATTCGGCGGCGTCCTCTTCCCCCTCATGATGCAATCGCTGCTCCCAAAAGTGGGCTGGGCCTGGGCAACCCGCATCGTAGGCTTCGTGCTCCTCTTCCTCTGCGTAATCAGTGTCCTCCTCTGCAGAAGTCGACTCCCGCCCAAGAAAGGCACCGCAACTTCATGGCGTGATATGCTGCCTGACCCACGTATATTCTGGGACGGCACGGGCGCGATGGCAGTCACCACCGCCGGAGTGTTTCTCATCGAATGGGCGTATTTCGTCCCCGTCACCTATGTTCCCAGCTACTATCTTACGCGGCAGGGCCTCTCAAACGCCGAGGCCGTAAGTGGCGCTGCAGCGTTTGCATACCAGCTCCTCGCCATTTTAAACGCAGTATCCTGTTTTGGACGATACTTTATCGGCTACGTAGCGGATAAAAGCGGCCGGTATAACACCATGATCGTATCGAATCTCGTCTGCCTGGCTGCCGTGATTGGGCTATGGCTACCGGACGCATTAGCGGGAACTCCGCCGAGTAAGGCGCTGATGATCATGTTTGTGATTGTGTTCGGGTTTGCGAGCGGTTCGAATATCAGTCTGATGCCTGTGTGTCTGGGGCAGCTGTGCGACACTCAAGACTACGGGAGATACTATGCGAGTGCGTATACAGTTGCCAGTATTGGATGTTTGACAGGCATTCCGATTGCGGGCAGCTTGATCACGGCTACTGAGGGGGGAAGGAGGGGTTTCTGGGGTGTCATCTTGTTCACTGGGCTGAGTTATGTAGCGTCTTTTGCGTGCTTTCTCTGGGTCCGCGTGCGGGTCAAGGGTTGGGATGTGATGACTATTTGGTGATCGGAGCAGATACTGGATTACATCAGTAAATGACAGAAGCAATTGCCCTCAACCAAGGCAACTATCAATGCTGCTTCAGAAACGTGACCAGTAACTGCGCGAGCGTTTCTGGCTGATCCTCCTGAGAAAAGTGCCCACTATCCTCGATAATTTCCACCTGTGAGCCAGGAATAGATTCATGCAATTTATGCGCCCAATCAGGAACCTGCCACCCGTCATTCGCACCCCAGATCAGCTTGACAGGCAATTTCCCCAGCTCGCCCAACCGATCGGCAATTTCCAGCGTGTGCTTGGGATCATAAAACCGAACCTGATGCTGGTAAAGACTCGCCTGCCCGACGGGGCCAGATATATATCCCAGAAAGGTTTCGAGACTCGAACTCTCGAACTGCTCGCATTTCTGCACAGCAGACAGCAACCAATCCCGGTAATGCTCGCGATGTTCCGCATCAGGCGCCCGAATCAGGGCCTCCAGCCCGTCCTCCATCTGCTTCTTCGTTCTCGCAGACGGATAACTGTCAAAACTGACCACATCAACAAGCGTAAGGGAACGAATCCTCTGCGGCGAGAAAATGGCAAAGCGCTGTGCGATCCCCCCGCCAATGTCGTGAGCCACTAGATGGGTTGATTCCAGACCCCAGTGCGCCAGTAGACCCTCCAGGATCGGTACCTGGCCCGAAATCGAGGTGTCAACCGATGGATCCCAGGGGCGTTCAGAGAGCCCGTAGCCAAGCCAGTCGAACACGTGGACTCTGTAGTGGGCGTTTGTTAGATGAGGCAGGACGTTTCGCCAGATGAGAGAGCTGGATGGTGTCCCGTGTAGTAAGACGACGGGTTCTCCGGTTTGTGCTCCATAGACGCCATAGGCGATTCGCGTGCCGCCGATGAGCACGTGTTCATTAACTAGGGGTTGCATATTCTCTGCCTCTAGTTTGGATAATTGATAATATAGATAGGCGGGTTGTATGGGTCAAAGATATAGGCTGCACATCTCCTGTTTGGCTGGTGAGAGTGATGATGTCATTTGTCGCATAACTTGCTAATCCCTGCCATCCCATTAGTATTTACATAGTCTACAAACATTTAGTATTACTCGATAGTAGTGCATACATATAATCAATTACTAACTGTATAAGCATATAATTTGTGACTGCTATGAGTTTCAGATGGGTTCTCTGTGAGCACACGGACAGTCGGGGCTCCTTAGAACAAGGTCACAAGAAGCTTGAGAAGATAGGACAACATCTTGTTTGGATGTGATAATCATCTAATATCACGCCCCAGTATTCAAGGCGCTCTTTCTCTGTTATCTGTATAATGTAAACAAAATAATATAAGGTGCTGCGTCCATACATCCAAAGTGAAACAGCGTGTCATCAGCATTTATAGGAGGCGTCTTTATAAATGTTTCTCATGATCTATTCTCACTATTATCCTTTGACAACATATCACATAATGATATTCCAGGTAGTTTTAACAGTAGAAAAATGTGGAGGAGCTCTGCAAGTTTGCTAACCTATGAGGATTTACAATAGAGTATGAGGAAGAACAAAGAGACAGGATGAACTCGGCCATAAAAAAAAGGCTCTAGCTGCCAATAACAGATATAACTGTTCCGTCAAATGGTGAAATTATATAATAAATACTCCTTTACTACCTTACGCCTAGTTGCTGATGGCATATAGATGGATGCCGTCTCGAAATGAACCAAGTGATCAATATATAGAAAGGAGGAACCTGATCTTCTGGTTCAAATAAAATAATGAAGCTACATACAACCAAAAACAAGGACCTGTATCTGTTTATCTAAAGTGAGGAAAGATCGCCGTCCACGTTAGACTTGAATAGACATCGGCAGGCATCGCTCGGAAACAATAAAAGACCAGGAACAGAATCCCAAGCCGGGCAACAACGTAGCTCAGGAAGAGGATGACCCCAAACATCCATAAACAACAGGTCCCCCTCTCTGAACAACAACATAGCGTACAGGCTAGAGCACAACCCTCACTATAATCCTCATCGTCTTCATCCCCCAATTTCTTTTTCGCCCAAAATGCAAGCATCGGGAGTAAAGAAGATACCAGCATCATTAACGAGAATGCTCTCCACATTATCCGTGACATCGGAGTAGGGAATTCCCAATTCCAGGCAATCAGATGAAATCCGGCAAAAACGAATGCCGTTAAATAGAATGACACCGCAACTGACGCTGGGGACAGTTTCTGAGTCAAGGGGGGGTGGTTAACCGATCTGCTAAACATATCCAAGAACCCGTCAATCGCCAAAGTATTGAGTTGATGGAAGCGTGGCTCTCTATCGCTTCCTAGAAATCGGTCCTTTCTTTTGATAAAATCTCGCATCTGTTCTGCCTTTTCCGGCGGACAGAGGAGGATGGTTTGTGTCTGAATATCAAACGGTTTATCCCACCAAAACCAGTACATGATGAAAGCACAGAAGATAAAGGCGAGGGTGGTCAATTCAAGTTCAGTTAATGGGAGACCCGCACAAGCACGCGCAATACTTTGGATCACTAACCAGGCACATTGGACGAGTGCGAAGAACTTTGTGAAGGCGTCCGATTTGGACCGGTCCTGGATATCATCGATGGTGGTCATGGGGAGAGCCCTGTTCTTGCCGTGGGACGCTTTAGTGGCAGGAAATAAACCAAGTTCATCGAGACGCGCTGTCACAGCCCAATCAGATCATATTTACACAGTTGGCCTTGGTGCAACATTTCACTCACCGAGATCGCTTGCCTGCAACCGGCTGATTCGGAATCGCGTCTCCTTCTCCACATTGTCCAGTCCAATCAACCGCTCCTCCACTGAAGGCTCTCTCTTGTCAACAGCATCCTCAACATGGCTTTCAGCGTTAATCTCTCGCGACGCCATCATATGCTCAGCTTCTGCTGCTGCTGTTTCTGATTCTGCGGCATTGGTTGCAACAGAGGTGCCTTCTGCTTTAATCTCACCCTCCTCTTCCGGAATCGCTATGGAAAACCCACCCATGTTCGCATAGTGGGCATGAACTACCGACCAGTCCATGTGTTTATGCCTATCGTAGAGCTCTTCCGCCACGTGCTTCTGATTTACAGAAATCATGACCCCTAATTCCGGTGCTATGGCCAAAACAAACATCCACCCCACTCTCTTCAGCCACCTCCGTCGCAGCTCTGGGGACGGCTTTGGGAGAGGGATCCCAAGTAGTTTGACCCATTCCGTTGTACCACGCTCCTTCACGCTGGGAATGTTGAGATGCATGCATTTCCAGGTGCAGACCAGGAAAATTGCAAGACAGCTCCAGATGATTTCGGACGTGCTACGATGGTTGTCGGGAGATATCCACCCGACCAGCTTATGGTCAGCCATCGTAGTGTTCGTATGCGAATCGTTAGTCAGAGAGAGCGCTGCGGATGGAAAGAGCACCAGAATTAAGAACATCCTATAAACACCACGCGATAATCACACGAGGGAAAAAAAAATAAAACAGGAAAAGGGACAGTACAGGTTTATGACCGCAGGTTGTGCGTGCAGCTTCGCCCAACCCATCTCAGCCACATAGTGATGACTAGGTAAATCTCATATTGCCATAGGTCGGTCATGGGAGGTAAGTATAATAGACCACTATGAATGCGTACAGCTGGCCCTGCCAACTGGTGGCTGAGCTTCCTCGTGCATACGCCTCACCCCCCTATGGGCCAATCAGCTGTGGGAGGTTAAACTCTGAAGAACTGGCAACATCCAGGCTAACTGTGATTATACTCCATAAGCGAGGTATCCTAGTCTGTGACTGTTAAATTGACGAGGCAGGATCCCGAAACCCCGCTAGTCCAGAGTCCAGACAAGTTCTTAATAGCTGATAAATCTCTGTCTCTACAAGAGCATGGGTTTCAGAATGAAAAGTTCCTGCCCTCTCCTATTCGACAATTTCCCTTTATAATAAGAGGAATTGATCCTGATACTATTCGGTATCCTCGTCCACTGTAGTGAATTTTAGGGCTGCTATTGCAGACTGTTTGCACCAAAGGACCACATCAGTTTTCCTACTGTTATCCTCTGGTATTACCAAATACCACTATCAACACAGGTATCAATAACATGTATGTTAGGATATCGCATACTACTATAGTGAGGGTATTAAACATCAATATAGTAGGGATATTGATTACTATAATATTGATGTCGAATTATCATATGGTATCAATATCTATAGTAATGATATTGAATCATCATATAGTATTAATATCTATAGTATCGATATCAATTCTCATATAAGAGGGATATCAAATCGTCATATAGTACCGATTTCGAAAACTATCTTTATTAAAGATCAGCCGTAGTCTACTTAAGTCACACCTATAATATATTCGCGGTCTATTTTCCCCTTACACTAGCTCAGAGTAACCTTCCGCGGTTAGCGATCCTTATACTATTCCAGATGGCGACCAAGGTGGAGGATAAGCCTTTCGATCCAGTGTGAGAGCCCAAGAGACCATGCACCATGATCCAAAGGCCACAGTGACCCCATGATGAGACTTACTGTTCTCATCTATCGCAATGCCTGGCTTACAGAAGGCAATGCAAGATACAATTATGCACCTACTGCAAGCAGGACCTAGGTTCAGGCTGTTCAAGCACCAACAGGAGCAACAGTCAGCCAGCCACAACAGTGGGCAGACACATCAGTTGTTTAGTTATGAAGGGGTATTAACGCCCCACGGTTCCCTTTCGGAAGATAAACAGGGTCTGTACTCTATTTAGAGTTTCAGGTGTATCTGATTCGCTCGCAGCAAACATGACTGCATGATTTAATATAAGAACACGAACGACAGTTCTAGCAAATACAGATTCTCATTGGTTCTATTAGTCTTCAACTACCTACTTACAGTCCGATCTGCGAATTCTGGACTGTCAGCACTAGTCAAGAATCACTACGATTTGCAATGCCACCCAGCATTAAGTGATGCAATGCAATGTGTTCACACAGAGACTAAAAGTGAGCTAATCGGTCTCTCTGAAAGTGCAAGTGATAGGTGCATCAAGACCAATAATATTCAAGACAGTGTGATGGAACCTGCATGGTTGTGGTATATGTTTCTTCACATACTGTAGTTAACGTTGACAACCCTTCAGGTCGATTAAGAGCTCTGCAGAATACCGCAAGCATTTCACTGTTCTGGTAGAAATGTACACCATTGACATGAATCCAATCTACCATCCTGTAAGGAGAAATACGACAACGGGTTAGGGTTTCTACTAAGGGCTTCCATTGCGACAAGCCCAGGAGTGATAAATGTAAATATCAAGAACTGGGCAATGACAACGCGGTGAAAAGGCCCACACGCACAGAAATAAGCTTGAATAATTACCTAACCATCTAGTCCCTGAGTGGAACATTCACAGTTTGAAAGGATCAGCGTCCTGGTAATTGGCATCTTTGAGCGAATTATAGTTCGTGGCTTGCGGCCTTCATGCTAAGGAAAGGCAAACAGGATAGCTAAACGATCACAAGGGCCTAATATGCAAAAGAGAATTCCTCTTCCCACTAATCCGATTAAAGGCAGTAGACCATGACCCCTCGGCATGTAGGCAGAGCTTGACAGTCGCTAGTATCCCAAAGAAAACCAGAAGACTCCAGCTTAAGCAAATTTGCTAGTACAATCCTACCGAACAGCACCGAATTTGGACATATCCTATTACACCAACTAGTATCGTACGTACTCTTTTAGACTGTCTAGTCTTACAACTGCCGCCGGGTAAATCACATTACTATGAACATTGCACATTCTGAACTTCCAAAACGGTGCCCAACCATAACTATCAATTTGTTATTCTTCATATTACATCATAAAGAGTACAGTAATTGAACAAAAGGTCCAACAGATACAACTGCCATCCTCCAGTACTTACTCAGAGCTGCGGGTATATGCAGTTTAAGGCAGAGAGTAAGCCATCCGTATGAATAATCCGTGGCAATGAGAGAACCTGCTAACTACGTACAGTACCACAATCGGATTGCATGGAGAGTTTAACCCGCTTAACTGGAACGTATGAACCAAGATGATTAAATGCCCGAGAATTGGATCAGCCAACCTGAGACTTTGCCATCGATCTGTCCCAGTCGATGACGGCATAGGGCTGGCCAGAGCCAATGGTAGGCCTGATCCGCCGTCTTGGGCGGAGATCTCGGCATGCCGAAGCGGATATACAATGGTTATGATCACTGGACGATGAGCATAGATTTTGAATTTTTTTTTTTTTTTTTTTTTTTTTTCATCTTTCATTTCTTCTCATTTTCTCAGTTCATAAATGGTTCTTCATCCCTACACCATGGGGGTTTACAGTGTCTTGAATGTGAATTGACTTTGAGATGGCTGAACCAGAGGTCCGCAATGGGGGTTCGTCCCAACCAGTCGATGACGCAATGCCCGCAAACTCTGCGACGAACACTCAACTGCCAAAAAAAGTTTGACAGATAGGTTGGTGTGATGCAGTCGAAAAGGTGTTGAGATACTGACTATCTTCAGAATCAAAGGATGTCTTGGTATTGAGGACCTCAGTGGGGAGATACGGGATAGCACAGACATCGAGATTCACACTTGGGATGGGTCAGATGATCCAGAGAACCCGTAAGTGAGAAAGCGAGTCAAGAAATGTCAACTAAGAGATTTTAGATTCAATTGGAGTACCAAGTACAAATGGCTACTCACCTTGACCGTCTGCTTCATGTGAGTTCGCAATTGTGCTCAATTCCATACGGACAGGCGAAATGCTGACTCTATAGTTCCATCCTGACCGGTCTGCCTGCCGGAACGTATGGGTCCGGGAATAACTGGATGGAAAAAGAATGGCATGTCCAGAACTCTCCCTTCCCTAACCTCTACTGGGCTACGACCTCGTGGAACATGGGTGCGGCCTTTTGGTCGTTGATCTTCGTGCCTCTCACCGAATCCTCCGGTCGCATGCCTGGGTACTTCGTCTCGTATATTATTCTGGTCGCTACGCTATTCGGATCAGCCTTCGCCCAAAATTTTGCTACAATTATAGTAACTCGCTTCTTTGGCGGTGGTGCGTCGTCTGTCTCGATCAACATCGTCGGAGGGAGTATTAGTGATGTGTGGAAGGGCGGCAAAGCTCGCAGTCTCCCCATGTCTCTGTTTGGATTCACGAGTGTAATCGGAATTGCCTTGGGCCCACTTATCTGCTCTGCCATTGTGCAGATTCACAAGGACGATCCCTGGAGATGGTAAGAGGCTACATCTGCTATGGATGAACAACCTCTAATGTATGGCAACAGGACCTTCTATGTCCAGATCATCTACAACGCCGCCCTCATCCCCATCTTCTGGCTCATCCTCCGCGAGACTCGTCCAGACGTCATTCTCAAACGACGAGCCCGCAGAATCCGCAAGGAGACCGGACGACACGTCTACGCAGCTTCCGAGCTGAACGCCCCTAGTACGTGGCGTCTCCTCAAAATCTCCTTTGGCCGTCCCGCCCGGATGTTACTGTCCCAGCCAGTCGTCCAGTTTTTCACCCTGTGGATCAGTTTCGCCTGGGGTATCCTGTATCTGTTCTTCTCCAGCGTGGTCCAAACATACAGCACCAACTATGGCTGGGGCGTATTGGCCACCGGTCTGGTCCAGCTAGCCATCTCCGTCGGGGCCGTCATCGCCACCGCCATCAATCCCTTCCAGGACTGGCTCTACCTGCGTTCTGCGAACCGAAATACCGAAAAGCCCGGCCGTCCTATTCCTGAGGCTAGACTGTACACTTCCATCCCCGGTAGTCTCCTGTTCACCGCCGGGCTGTTCTGGTACGGCTGGGCCAGTCAGCCCGACGTCCACTGGATCGTTCCCACGATTGGAATCACAGCTGCTGGCATTGGAATCTACGCGATTTACATGGGCGTCGTGAACTATCTGACTGACGCATACGAAAAATACGCTGCTTCGGCATTGTCGGCTGCATCGTTGGGTCGAAACTCGTTCGGAGCGTTCCTCCCGCTTGCGTCGCCGCAGTTGTTTAGTAATCTTGGTTTCGGGTGGGCCGGTTCCTTGCTGGGCTTTATTGGGGCTGCTCTATCGCTTGTGCCTGTCGTTCTGGTGCTCAAGGGGCCGCAGATTCGTCGGAGGAGTCTGTTTATGTGTGAGTCCACGTGGGATCCAGAGGAGACGAGTGAGAGAGATGGGAATGGGGCTGAGAAGGGCTCCGATGTTTGATTCCTGAATAGATTGGAATTGTTCAGTACTATGTGGATGGTGTATAGAGAGTCACGTGAGGAATGATGATGGCGATATGCATCTCTGGGATGCCATACGACATCCTAAAATGGAAGTCAAGAAGTCTGAGGTGGAGGTGGTCTGATGAGCTGATGACGCAGTATAAACTTGATAGATATATTCATGGCGCTTTAGTCTACGTTAGAAACTATGTACATACCTATTTATATTGTGTTAGAGTCTATGTACCTTTCTCTGCATGAGCTAACTCTTACCTACTGGATGAACTGCTTCTCCCTCCCTAAATGCAGCCTCCTCTTCCACTTCGCCCTACTCTTTCGCATCGCCCTCCGCGTCCTCTCATATGGATAGTTGATAGGGGATTCACCTCCCGTGAAGATCATAAAATCGTACAGGAACGCCCCCATAAACGAACCGGTCAAGGATCCCGCCCACGGCCCATAGAACCAGTACGGATTCGTGAACAGCTCTCCCCCGTATCCCAGCGCCAGCAGTGCCAGCCGCGGCCCAAAGTCCCGGCTGGGGTTGAATGCTGCGCCTGTCTGATACGAGAATGTCATGCTGAGACACGCAACGACGAAGCCGATGATGAGCGAGTTCATGCCTGCTCCGGGGGGAGCGTTCTGATCGTCGCCCAGTGCAAGGACAGTTACGGTCAGACACAGCGTTCCGAGGAATTCATTGAAGAAGGCAGTCGCGGGTCCAATCCAGGTTTGCCGTTGGCTGGTGATGAAGCTGTTGATGATATCGGTGGGTGCGTTGGTGGATAAATAATGCTGGATGGAGTGGTAGTACAGCCCGTACACTGACAGCGCGGCTATGAAGGCACCCAGGTACTGCGCCGCGAAATAAGCCGGCATCTTCCGCTTGGGGAACCCGCGGTAGAACCACAACATAATGGTGATGGTCGGGTTGAGGTGCGCACCGGACACCCCACCAGAAATGTAGATGGCCATCATGGCGGCGAATCCCCACGCCCAGGCAGTGGTGTTGGGATTCCCTGCGCCGGCCAGTGTCACGGACAGATCCGCAGACAGGCCGACGGTTAGCTGGACGAAGACCGCCAGTGCCTCGGCAAGCTCCTCGCGGTGGTGCGTACGGATGACGGCCCAGGTCGTGTGGTTATTGTGCACTTCTTCCTCAACAAGCTCCTGGACGAGCGGGTGCAGGTCTTCCGGGTACGCCGCATGGTCAAGCGTAGGAAAGACGCTCATGTCATCCTTGTCCTCGTGCTCGTCCTCGTGTTCGTCCTCCTGTTCGTGTTCGACTAGATGTGGGTCGATCTCCTCTGGCACAGGCTGCAGAGGTTCAGCAGTGAGCTCCTGCTGCGCCTGGGGAGACTGTGGCTGGCCGGGGACTTCAGGCTGTGTCTCCGCCGGATGCTCACCTTCCTCTAAGGTCGATAACTGGTCCACCGCTCCCTCCACGTATGAGGGACGCCGCATACGAGCGGACGAAGTACGCGATAACCGCCGGGTTGACATGGTCTCCCCGGTCAGTATCTTATTGACGAAGTTGTTCTCCCGCTGCACCCGCGCATCCTCCACCTGCGCGGCCATCTTGCGCGGATCCGCGGTCTTCTCAATCTGACCAGCCTCGAGATCATTAGGATCAACCTCCAGCCCCATCTTCTGCGAGTTCTCCGCCGGCAACTGGGCGTTCGCACGCGCCTCCAGTAACTCCTCCTTGGTGGGAACCATGCCCGGCCGCACCACACGCGGCAGGGGCTTCGCTAAACTCCATACTGGCTTTGCGTTGGCGGGCTGCTCGTAGGCAGGGTTGAGTTCTGTGTATCCTGGATGCACGAAGGGCTCGTGAGCGAGTCTAAGCTGAGGTGTTTCCTCTGGACCGGCCAGAGTGAATTTCCCTTGTGTTCGCTCTGCCAGCGTCGTGCGAGATGTGAGGCTGGGTACTCCGCTGCGTCGAGACGCGGCTGTGCTTCGACGCCGGATGCCAGAATTGGCTGGCCCTGATGCTTCCGGGCCTTCCAGGGCAGAGGCTCGTCTTGTAGGTGAGATGAATTCCGCGCGACGCGCTGCGGGAGTGCTCCTGGTGGGTGATGAGGCTGCTTCTGCTGGATCTCGCAGTCGTCTTGGCGCTTCAGACTATCTGCTGTCAGCATCTGCAATGTGCTTCTACGAGAGTCCTATATTTTTACGTACTTTCGCCCGAGGGCGTCTGGGAGGTCTTTCGTCCATATTGTTTTACTCTTCAATCGTTCCAGTCACGCCAATCTGAGTATTGGTTGATATACTGAACAGGTTGTCAACAGACAACACAAATATCCCCTGAGAGAGGAATTGACTTTTCCACCCACTGAAACCTCGGTTAACAAACACAGCACCGGATGACAGGCAACTTGCGCAATCCCATTGATTACCGGCTACTGGATACCTCAAAAGCGAGAGATCAAGCCCGTCTCTTGGTTGGCGTTGAATTGTGGGCTCATGGCGTAATGAGTGGATCTTATCTGGGTCCTCGGCAGCAGATCAGTCAATTAACATTCAATATCGTTGATTCTCCTGGCGTGCCGATCCAATTGGGTAACCTATCAACACTTCCAACAGATTTGTGACCCACATTACATCACAATGGATATTGTTATCCTGCTTTGTTGGTGGGCCGTTTTGTGAAGTTTGTTATGTTCCTGATGAGCCAAGCACAGTCCAAAGATATATCAGCAATTCGGTTTCTCCACCAATGATGTTACTGTGCCTTTGATAATTGATGCCATTGGATAGCTGGTAACTGATGTCATACCCGTTCAGCATACAGAATTAATGAGAACATAGACATCTGAACTTGATCAAGTATTAGTTGGCGTCTCCTTAGCACCCACAGTGTCTGAGGACATCGAAGCCAACGCAGTCCCTTCTCCCTCTTTTCCACGCTCCTCCCTGTGCCTTCGACGCATCCTGCCACAGATAATGCACTCGAGTATCGAAAACAACAAACGAGACACGCTACATCGTCAGCCAAATCCCTAAACCAGTGCAGAAACATACGGAAACGCAATCATCAACATGAACGTCAGATCCAATGTGTCCCTCCACGGACGCGGATAATCAGACGGGGCATCGCCCAGACTCCAGTCGCTAAAAGCCACCTGGATGCATCCAATAACTCCCAGAATCATCGATACCACGTTACCGAAAATCAGCCAGCCCACGTGCAGCCGCTTGAGAGTGAATGAGGCGTCCAGAAGACCGCATACTTCGATCAGGTCGACGACTATCGCGGCGGATATCTGCAGGGTCAGATACATCCATAAATGATGTGTCGGTCGCTTACTGAGAAGATGGCGAAATAGAATGTGTGCCCCTCGCCCCAGTGAGTTGCAAGATATAAGAGGTAATAGAAATATGCTACTGAGCGCTAGTCCACCCAGCCTGATGGCCAGGTGGATGAACGCCGGGACTTGTGGGACTCGTGATTGAGGCATCCTGGAATAACCTTACGTTCTTCTGCTGGGGATGTCAGGGGTTTTGTGTCCGCACTGCGCATGGACGACATGGCTGTGGCTTAGACCTTTGCTACAGTATGCCGTACCTTGTCAGTCACATTCTGATAAAATGACAGCTAACTTTGAAGCGGCTATTGGCTTTTGGATTCCGCTAACGGAGCCTTGGCCGAACCAGCGTGATACTAAGATGAGTCTGCCTGATTATAGGCTGTGAACACCATTGCCAAGGCTGGTTGACATTATTCCAGCCAATTGCACAATCGTCTGACGCCGACTGTCTAGAGACTCGAGATCTGAACCTTGTTCGGGACTATATCCGTTAGAGGCTATCCATTGGTGTTCCATAATAGAAGTCATCTTTGAACCTTAACACTCTGCCGTCTTACAAGTCACCAGGGTATCAAGATTCTAACTCCTTTGCTTCTTGGCCCTTACGAGGGCTTAGACGTGGTCATATATGCAATGGAGGACAAATGACTCATTACCCCTACGTTGACGCGGTAATTGTACACGACAGCCTCGGCTAGCGCGCTGCATGTCTCACTTTCATGTGCAATATAATCTGTCACTTACCTCGAGCTAGGCGGTCGTTTTTGGTATTAACTAGTCTGATGAGATCTGAATCGAGAGCACGAGACAGCTTGGCTACCAAGGAGAGCATGGGTACCCAGAGCACGAGGCAAAATGCACCGTCCAAGCACAAATGAGGCGATGGAATCCCAGCCTTTAGCCTTCAACGCGCGGAAGAAGCTTGTCTGGTCTACTTGGGGATTAGTAGACCTTGAGATGGTAGAAAGTCTGTCCAAAGGGTCTCCGGTTCTTGTTTCATGGCGTAAGTCGTCTTGACTCACCCAAGGTTTGTGGAGTCAAATCATCACTCTGCAGCTAGTGAGGCTATTTCTGCAAATCTAAGCTGCATATGAATCTGTTAAAACATAACTTCCTCTTAGTTATGATACGTCCCGTCACTTTCTGACAATGGCCAATTGAATAACTCGTCCATGTCTCAGAAAGGACAGCTGTACAAGTCATTTCATGCTCACAGTCGTGGCCCGAGCATTCCCATCCACATGCCTATCCGACCCATCCAGTCGTCATTGGTATCCGGTTGATATTGAACGGGCTCTGGAGAAATTCATTCCGGGTCGAGCTGGAGGTGCCATGAGGCTGACTCTTGTGGGCCTGAATGAGAAGAGCAATTCCCGGATGCATTCCATGCAAAGACAACTGCGCAGAGGGATCAACAAAACGCGAGTGAATGACCCGGTAAAACGCGTTTCCCTCCTGCGCTTCATGACGCCAATTTCCAGCTTGGAATGTAGGTCGGACATGACATTGTTGCTGTTTGTGACTTTTTTATCGATATTTCGCTTGTTGAAGGTGTATCTGAGCTGCCTGAGAGCCCATGCGCGATCAAGCTTTTTGCCTTGATCAAGAAAGCAGGACTAGAGGCTACTTCGACGAATGCTCGATCCACAACAAGGCCAAGCTCGCTCTGTAGACGCCTCGCTGCTTCGTTTATCAGCGCCCTCCATTCCGAATAGCCGAGGACTTCCGCCACCTCTGATATGAGCAAGCCCTGGCCGCGCATGGTCTGATATCCATGTTGTCGGATCCAGCAGTCCGTTTGTATTTGGATGAGGTTCCCTTTAAGAGGAAGAATGGGTTGAGTCTTGGCGGCACTTGTTAGTCCTGGACCCTTTCTGATTTGCTCTTTGATCCCCGCTTGCCTAAATCCGTGAATTCTGTTTGCTAATGGTGAGGTCGAATACGAGGCCCATCATCAACGAGAACGGCTACCATAGGCCTACAAGCCATGGTAGATTTACCACTCATAGTCTACAGAGCAAACGATGTAACGTCGCTAAGTACGTCAAAGCCTTGCTCCAGGGTTGAGATATTTCATTCCTCGTGCACCTTGCTCCCGTGGAAATACTCAACACTCTGGCCTCTCACCTGATAACAAGGCTTAAGACGGTAGTCGTTATGCGTCATGGCTTATACGCAAGCTGAGCTAACCGGCTACTTCGACCGTCTTAACCTACCTAACGACATCCGCGACGCCTTATTAGCGGGTAGCAACCGCCTAGAGGCGCTGACCTGTCTTCTCCATCACCATCTGGCCGCTGTCCCCTTCGAAAATTCAGCTCTTCACTATACCGCCGACCGCCTCCTAGTTCTTAGCCCGTCATTATTATATGAGAAGATCGTTCAGCGACGCCAAGGCGGGACCTGTTTCCAGATCACTCGACTATTCGGCGTAGTGTTGCTGGCCCTGGGATATGAGCTGTATATGAGCGGGGCACGAACGAACAAATCGGCCAGCGTGGCAGCGCAAGACAAGGATCTTGGCCGCGCGAAATTTGGAGATTGGTATTCTTTCCGTTCTCTCGGCGGTATCGTTGTCGGTTTATGCATGCTGACGGTAAAGGCAACATATGATCCTCATCGTCCGGCTAGATGGGAATGACTACCTCGTGGACGCAGGATTCGGCCCCAATGGCCCAGTTGACCCTGTCCTGCTTCGAGATGGACTCGAGTTTCGCGACGGTGATGGGAACCTTGGACGGCGGGGCAGAATTGTTCATGCCCCGATCGACCAAGGTCGTGCCAGGCATCTCAAGTACTGGCGGCTGCAGTTCCTGTTTGACAGCAGTCCGGATTGGATGGATATTTATGCCTTCACGGAGAGCGAGTGGCTGGAGAGTGATTATCAAGCTGTAGAACGTGCGGTTCGGGGTAACAAACGCGCTTGGTTTATGTACCGAGTGATTGCATTTCAGATCGTCCTGAAAGACAGGAGGCCAGTTGGGTGGATGATGATTTGGAATAACGCTATGAGTTGGTTCCAAAGAGGCAAATTCGTGTGGCGAATGAGATTCAAATCCGAAGAGGAGAGGATGAATGCCCTAGAGACGGTGTTTAGAATTAAGCTGAAAGATGAAGAGAGGAAAGAAATTGTTGGGACAGTAGCATTCTTAGGTGCGAAACCAAAGATTTAGACCCATTAAACAGCTAAAACTAAGTATATGAGGTAATGAAACATCTTATATATTCCTCCTTGTATACCATATCACAGTCCATCCTGTGGACTGTTTATGTTGGACTAAGGTCATGTAATGAGTCACGGGTAGCCTTGTGGTATTTTTACATGATAACAGGTACCTTAGGTAATTGCCTGATCAGTTGGGTTTCGTACATATGCAAGGGAGGAGCTGTGTTTGTTGATAGAAAAATAGCCACACTGTGCTCAATCTTGGGCAGGAAGTTGGGCGGGGGGGGCCCTACCTGCAGAGGACATAAAGTTTGTATGAAGTATCAAATATCAGGATTAAACATGGATCGCCGATTTTAACTTATATTCGCTAAATGCTATGGTCTTTTCCAACATGGCCCTAGATAACATTAAAGCTCCCCTACATCTAAAAAAAATTCTGCTCTTAATGTGCGTAGGCTTGGTATGTCCAACTTGTATTAACCTATGCTTCACATCCTTCTCTGAAATAGCCCATTATTTTGTGCAAGCTCTAGCTACACAATGTATACATTCATAGCATTCCTAGTACTATTCACTTTGCTCCTGCAACGTTGGCTCACTCTTCGACAACTGAATGGCCCTTGGATTGCTCGCTTTACAAACCTTTGGCAAGCCATTCATATAGTGAAAGGTGACCTACCGGAGGTTGTCCTAGAGCTCCACAAAAGACATGGACCATTGGTGCGCGTCGGTCCAAACCATGTCAGCGTTGCGGATCCTGCAGAGATTAAGAACATCTACCGTTTGCCAAAGGTATGCTTCCAACTGGTTTACTTTCGAGAAGACTGACCATTCTGATAGGGAAATTTGTATCAAATGCTCATTGCTTATGTTAATGGGAAGAGAATAATGGGATGGGAAGGTATCCTTGACGAAAAGTTACACTCGGCTCTGAGACGACCAGTGGCACCTTATTACCGACTTGAATCAGTCCTCGGGTTTGAACCGCGGCTCGAAGAGACTATCAGCGAGTTCGAGACACACTTGAGCCGCATGAGAGATGTTGATATGACCAAATGGATCCCTCTTTTTGCCTTGGACACCATAAACCAGATCGGCTTCTCCAACAGTGCGAACATAATGAAGCAAGGTAGGGACGTCGACGGCGTCTTTACATTGATAAGATTTGCCTTCCGCTATTACAGTTTTATTATTACCGTTCCAACGTTCGGAAGAGCTTTGAACTACATTGCCAGCTTCTTTATAAATCCAAGGAATGGCCTTGTCCGTCGTGTGGTGTCATTAGCTCATGCTCGATACCACACCGCCCAGAAGTCTGATCCAAGTGACCTTCTTGGCTATTTCCTTGAGGCGTCCCGGAAGCATCCCGGCCTATACAATGTGGATGGTGTGATTGATTTGACCTACACAGCCCTGCTTGGTGGTGTGCACAATACGTCCTCTACACTTATCTTTATGTTTTATGATTTGCTCAAGCATCCTGCTTCTCTCTCTAAGGTTCAGGATGAACTTGATGCTGCTGTTGCCCATGGAGGGCTGTCCTATCCACCGAAGTGGAAAGATATACGGAACCTTCGATATTTGGACGCCGCCATAAAAGAAGCTATGCGTTATAGAAGCCTGTCAAGGTTCGTCATTGAGCGTGAGGTTGGACCACACGGCATACAACTATGTGGACAGGACATCCCACCCGGTACCATGGTGGGCTGCCTGCAGCATGTTATTCACCACAATAGCACCTTTGGATATGATGTCCATACGTTCAGACCTGAAAGGTGGCTTGAGTGTACCGATGAGGAACGACTAGTCATGGAACGCTCTATCCTTACCTTCGGATATGGTGCCCATAATTGCGTCGGCCAGAATATTGTGAGGCTTATTATATATAAGCTTCTGGCAGCGTTGTTACTACGCTTCAAGGTAGGTAGTTCCTTCATAATTTGACCCCATTTGCGGCACAATTAATGGAATACTAATACCTGTTTTCAGCTGTCAGCAACTAAGCCAGTTGCTGAGTTATCACATATCCCCATGTCAGCCATAAGCATTCCTGACCGACCCTTTTTCGTGACAGTCGAAGAAAGAAATATGCCTGAAATAGTCTGAAATGACTTATATTTGATGTTTATTTCTTTGTTGGTAGTTTAGGATTCACATTGAAAATACAGGGGCTATGATCAATGCAGCTCAAGCAAGGCCCTCTTTTTCAATTCAAGGACCGAAAGTGTATAAGACCATGTCTGCACCCATATTGTAAGTAGGCATACACAGCTCTAGATGCAATGGGAATTCGTCGATTCACCGATCCTGACGAAAACCCACAGCGAGATAAAAAAAATATGAATCCATCTGGTGGATGTAAATAGTTGGTTGATGCAGAACTACAGCAGAACTGTTCAGATATTATTAACTAGACAGCAATACCTTTTGTTATAGTGATCGTGTAAAGACGTACTACTCTATAGTGATTTTCAATAACAGCGAGGGTATTCAATTATAGAAAAAAGGAAGACAATCTTACGGAATGGTGGTTTTCATGTACTCTGGTCAACAGAACCTGATGACTTTTTAATGATGTAGCTGTCCGGAAATAATAATGAGATATAAGATTCACAATTATGACTATTGAGCAAAGGGTTTCACCGACTCTTCAGAGGAAGACCTCAATGTTGGAGATGAAAGGACACCACTCTCACTGTGTACATTGCACATGGGGGATTCTCATGAGATTGGGACGACACCATAATTTTTGGATTAAACAGCTCCAGCAAGTGCAAAGATCGTGTGTATGAAAATGACAGGTATTTTTCTTTAACTTACTTCAAGTTGGATATGTTTGATTTTGGACAACTGAACACTTACAAGATTGGGAATGAGCCATTTTATAAATGATCTGCGCTATACGGGATATCATCATCCTTGTTATCACCATCTGGTATCTTGGGAACGACGTATCACAACATGCATTTCCCTTTTTTGGAGCTCCTTTATCCACACTCCAGGCCAAATTGGCCAATATCCCACAGAAGAAGTGATTTTGAGGAAAAGCCCCGTAATCTGGAGACTGTCGAATCCAAGTTTCCTTCATGCCAAGACATGCTGAGGTTACAAATCAAAGGCCAATATGCTGCAAACGCACCTACATTTTCTTAAATTATTTATTTATTTTTTAACTTTCATTTTTTCCTTAAGAGCCATTAGCTATGGAATTACTTTTAGAGATCTACTGCTCAGAAGGCTCAGGATCATCACCAGTGGGGGAGCCTTAGCAATCAGCCACAAGTCCGTAATACTGCAAGACGATTGTTCGGCAAAATGAACAGACCTTAGTGATGATAGAGGTACGGACGTGGCGAGTTGGCAGCTACTGCTGCAGGCTGGAGGTTCAGTCTGAAGTTAAAGTGCTCATGGCGCATAGGCCCACAATATTACATAAATGGGAGCTGCAAAGAAAGTTACGCTGAGGGGAAGTGGAGAGATATGTTGTGCTACTCTTACTTGCAAGGACTTGAGATAGGAATCCTGCTGCATCATGGAATTCAGGTAGCCCTACAGCCAGACCGCTAATGTATGGGCAAAGATAAAGCAAAGCCTACCTGTACCAATTTTATACACATTGTGTATCTAGTGAACTTACCTTTACTATTGGCCGTACCTTAATTACAAATGCAACATGTGTTATACATTCTCTATGTTACATGACTCTTCTTTCCAATATTACTATTTCATATTTTTCAAACAATGTACTCTGCTGGCTTTCCGCAGATACTCAAGTGTATGGGGCAGATTTTTACCATGAAGTTCTCAGGCTAGTTTTATGCCTTATTGTGAACTTTACTGCCCTGTTTTATTCTACTTTCTGTCTCCTCAAAGGACTGTTATGGAGTCCTGTACCTGATTCATTAAGCTTCTTGTTGCTATTCATGTCCTTTAATCCTAATATTTGTGCTTGGCTTTATAGGAAGAGTCACTGCAAATCACTTACCCTTAAACATGAGACCATCATTATCTTCTCCATTATTATTAATTATAATAGTGGGAGTCCCTTCTGCCCACCCAAAGTTCCACAGCATGGCATACTATGACTACCATAGGTCATCTTCTCCACATTGGACATAGCCATTTTATATACAGTATAAAGATGGTCACAGTATCATCGCTCCTTCGCGATTGCCTCTGATATGTCGACACGGGATCACTCTCACCTTTCTCTTAGTTCACCGCTCATAATCCATATCTTGGTGTCATCTCTGCCATTGAGTGAATTCAAGTACCTCCTGGTAGGCTAATACGACAGAATTAACATTCAAGGTAATGGGATACATCCTTGGAGGGGCATATACTCTTCATTCTAGGGTCTGGTGAAAAAGAGTCTGTAGACTGCATTATGACCTGCATGACAAAGATGCAATGACCTTCCTTTCTATCCTCACTACACAACATCATTGCTAAACCACTTGACACCGTAACTAATCAATGAATCTTGGCGTCCATTTGAGTCCGACCATGAGAAGAGAGAGGGTGTTATATTTCCAGTCCACTTCAAGATCAATGCCAGTAGAATGATGGCGAGCGAGAATTGAAGTCTTTGTGCCCAAACCCTGCCCTTACTGCTGTACTCGACCCAACCCCGTCCGGATCGTGATGGAAGAGGTAAAAATCCAACAACCTCACCATCAGCAATCGCCTTGGAGCCTAGCTCAGCCGGCAGATCTCCCGCATACGGCACAAAGTAACGGCCAAACATAGCCTTTAGGAATCCGTCACGAGCTTGAAGCCGAACAAGGAATCGGGAGGTTTGATAAATTGAATTGACACGGCCGTATCGTACTTTCCTGTAGCGTTGAAGCAGTGCCTCAATTTGTGCGTCTGAAGGTAGTTTTGCGTTGGCCACATCCACGAGGTTATTCAATAGGGTGGCCAGAGTAGCGGCATCTTCTATAGCACAGTTTGCTCCTTGCCCGATGTTTGGTGTCATCAGTAGCGAGAAAGCGATGTTAGTAAGGGGACGAGAGAGAAGAGACAAGAAAAGGAAACATTAAGGAAGATTTTACTTCTCTTACCTTGTGGACACTATCACCCAGGAGAGTCATACGCCCATGGTGCCATGTTTGAAAGATATTCTCTTCCAATGCTGTCATTGAAGCAACTTCCTTGTTCGTCCATACCTGTCCAAAGGTGATATCTTTGTAAAATCGTACATCTTTCAACTTTTCAGCCGTAGCCGCGGCATCAGCAGCAGTGAAGCGAGGAGTATTAGGGTAAGTGTATTTCTTATCAAGCTTATGGATCACAAACCAGAAAACACGACCGTCTTTTCCATGAATGGTGATAATGGTGAGGTGATCAAAGAATGCGTTGACTTGATCTCCCACCTCTAGTCCTTTGATAGGTGAAGAAATGCCGAAGATGCAGCTGTATTCAACGGTCATACCTGGTAGGGCAAATTACAGAAATGTTTATTTTACTGCGAAGACAAGGAACTGCAAAATGCAATTTGAATCAGGTATGTTGAGGTAAGTACTTACTTGTTCGTTCGCGCTCGCTGACCAGACCAGCACTCTGTTTCTCTCCTGCTTTCCACATCTCTGACCGCACTCGACTATGAACACCATCTGCCCCGACGACCAGCTGCCCTGTATAAATGCTTCCATCTTCGGTGGTCACGTTCAGGTCGTCTCCTAACGTTTGGATGCTGACCACATTTTTGTTGAGACATATATTGTGCTTCTTTGGGTATTTGTTGTAGAGGATTCCGAGCAATTTCTGTCGATCCAGGAAAGCTATCGGAAAGCCGAACCTGTTTTATACCCAACGTAAATCCTAATGTCCCAAAACAAGTCTTTAGAGAGGCTAAGCTGTGACAGACCTCTCGGCGATGCGTTTTGGATAGCTGCTGCTGAAATTGAAGCCATCCGGATAGCTCACCGTTGCAACGTTCAGTGGTTCAATACACTCTTCGATTTCGTCGTAGACTTCAAGCTGGTCAAGAATCCGAGCCCCATTTGGCGAGATGCCAATGGTGCTACCAACCTGCGGCGCTATGTCTTTCGCTTTCTCGAGAACGATATGATCAATTCCTGCTCGGTCTAAACAGTGGGCCAATGTCAAACCCGCAATCGATCCACCAACAATGATAACCTTGAACCCAGGCCGATCAATGGCCAAGCAGCCAGATTGAACAGTTTCTTGATTTGAGTAAGACGGACGAGGGGGGTGTGCTTTTGTCATTGTATTCGAAGACAGGTGAGAAGTCTATACAGCAAACGATGGCACAACACAGTTGTCCGGCCTTTCAGAACGACCTCCTGTAGGTTGAATGGATGCCTATATTCAATATGGGGCATTGGCAGACATACGTCAAGAAAGATGATTCTAAGCCCCTCCCTCACTAATCGATCAATCGGAAATCAAGGACTGCGTCACTGCAAGACCTCGCACTCGCGGGACAGGTAGGCTATCTGTAAGGGATATAAGTTACCTTGTGTTACCAGCTAAAAAACTACCTTTGTCTCTTTTCCAGGGTAGAAGTATTTTACGTAGCGTACTGTATATATTACGGGCGGATCGCAAATCAAAGACATTTGCAGATACATCTTTGTTCTTCCATTTCAGAGCAATTTCGTCGCATATACAGGGTACTACAAGTAATGATTATCTATATTGAATTACGCTGTGCCCCACTGTCGCCAATTGATTACAGAATAGGCTGTTCATACTGGGAGACTGCCAGCAGCTCTGCGAGAGACTCATGTATATTGGACCAACCACGGGGTGTACTTCTGGGGAATTGTAACAATGGAGGGCAAAATAGCATTCAAAACAAATATTTTAACCTTTTCTGCAAGTCTAGGCACCTTTTCACCCCAATAATAGCCATAATACTGTCGCAACACGGAGGGTTGAGTGAGGAGCAACCTGTGCCATAAACGAAGTGATCGGCGGACTGAGCCGTGCGCCTCGCCTTTCGCGAAGCCCCCCCTTACCTGGCTGATCCTTTAACCTTATTTATTCTTTCCTCAAGAGACTTCTCGTACTGTCTCACATACCAGTAGCAGACACCGTAAGAGACGTCCACAAGGAGAAAAACAGCCAAGCTCCACAGAATAAGGGGACTGTTCAGCCAAGCAAACGACTCAGGCCAGTATTTCCATCTCAGGGATGCGAATATCACCGTGCACGACGATCCCAAAAAACGAGAGAGCCTACCGATGTTAGCTGTAGCAAGGAACCAAGGTACAGAGCATTTACCATAGGGTGTAAGAAGCGCCACGTGTGCTCCCCCTGCAAAGCAATTGACAAAGTCCTCCGATGCTGAGGAGTAACTGGCACACCACGGCCCCCCACGAGTAAGCAAGCGAGTGGCCGATTTCTGCTGCCAGGGCCAAATGGCCAGTCAAGAAACCGAACGTTCCTAGAGCAAAGATAAGTGGAAGGTTGCGCATCACCAGAGGGGCCTGGGTCCACTCGTTTGGTGCAAATCTAACAGCAGCGTACATAACACCAAAATTGATGCTAAGTCCCGCAAGGAAAACACTTTGCTCCACCCAGCTCTTGGAGGGATAGATTATGCCGTACACAACTTCCCAGGCGATATTGCAGCACAAGGGCATGATGGCCATTCCATAGGTCTCATCTTTGAATGACTTGTAAACCATGCCCACATAATTGATCAGCCAGCCGACACCCATGCCCAGGACGAAGAGGTTGGCAATGGGCTCAACAGCTCGGTACTCAGGAGGAGCCTTGGTAACATCGAAGCCGTCCATTTTTGACGCTTTGTTTCTTGATCCAATGCAAAGTAGAAAGCCACTGGTGATCTCGAGAATGGGTACTTCTGCTCAGGTTGGGGGCGTCGTAGTTATGGCTGAAGCAGCTTCGCAAAGTGGACTGATCGGGTGTTCTGACGTGACATGCTACCCTAAACTAGGTTTTTTGGGCATTGAGACATGAAATGGAGTGTTGATCGACAAAGAACCAGGGCTGATGTCAGATTGCTGAAGAACCAGACAGCTGGGCGATGCGGTCCTCAGTTATGAGAATACAATGGTTGAAATATATAGTAGCTGCTTGAAATTACTAGCCTTTACTAACATGAGCAATGCATGTTCGAGTCTGCTAGATACATTGCCTTCTTGAGAAAATTCTGCTTCATGCTTGTCATTGTCTCAGTGGAGAATATGCAATATCCAGAAAGTTATAGTATCCCTGACCTGGTCAGTCTCTGCAAGCGAGGGGTCAGCCGATCATCAAGTCACACGCATGACATGCACGGTAGGAGCAGGAGCACCGCCTGCCATAAAAAAATACCATCGTTCATGTGAAGTATCTTTGAGAAGAGACCCCCTTCCTGTCTCCTTTTCTATTCCTGGGGGCCGAGAACGCCATACAATGGTGGAGCTCGACCCACAAGACAGTCCAACCGAACGGATCAGCATATCACAAATCATAGAAGCGCAGACCTTCAAGTGCAATAGTAGCATGTAAAGTCGTTTGGATCATAGCGTATTGTTCAAAGCTTTGCTTTTTGACGTTTGTACATGAGCTGATGCACCTTAGCACCAAAAAGTAGGGATTGTAATATCTCAGAACTGAAAGCACTTGCGGCACTAGCGCTTAGAATAAATGATGTATGAGACTCGTGTAGATATCGTCCTATCTGGCAAAAGACGAAGAATCCAACATTCCTTACTCACATCTACTAAATATCAATATACACGGATGCTCTAGACAATGACGATGAACGGCGTTTCTCCATTGCTAGATCTCCCTCGTTTTCTACTCACTCTCATGCTTTCGCTTTCTATCTTTCTCTCGCTCACGGCTGCCATTATCGATCGTCTTCCCGAGATCAGATTCTGGTCAAAAAAGACCTATTTGAAAGGTCGGAAGGAGCCGGCCAATATCACGTCCCTAGAATGCCCTTACAGCTACATTCGTCAAATTTATGGCCATTACCACTGGACACCTTTTGTTGATAAGCTATCTCCCACCCTGAAGAATGAGGACCCTGCCAAGTGTAAAATGGTGCTTGAGATTATGGACGCGATCCATCTCTGTCTGATGCTCGTTGACGATGTGAGTAGATTGACCTAATACTAGGTAGTAATGGATTTTGATGAACGGAAAATGATTGTCTCTAGATATCGGATGGCAGTGATTACCGGAGGGGACGTCCTGCTGCCCATAAAATCTATGGTCCGTCAGAGACCGCAAACAGAGCATACTATCGAGTTACCCAGATACTCAATAAGACCACAATCGAATTCCCCCACCTGGCACCATGGCTAATGCAGAATCTCGAGGAGATTCTTCAAGGGCAGGATCTTTCCCTCATATGGCGCAGGGATGGACTCAGTAGCTTCCCAACCAAGCCAGATGAGAGAGTTGCGGCTTACCGGAGGATGGCTTCGCTGAAAACAGGAGCATTATTCAGGTTGTTAGGACAGCTTGTTCTGGAGGATCATTCAATGGATGAGACCATGACCCTTATTGCGTACGTGCTTTGCCCCTCCGGTCCGGCAAGACAATCTATGCATCCCTTATCCCGCTAACTGATCCGGCTAGCTGGTTCTCTCAACTACAAAATGACTGCAAAAATATTTATTCTTCAGAGTATGCCAAGAGTAAGGGTTCGGTGGCTGAGGATCTGCGTAACAGCGAGCTGTCATTCCCCATCGTTCTGGCTCTGGATGCGCCTGATGGCCATTGGGTTGCGAAGGCTCTGCAGTCTCCATCACCACGGAATGTTCGAAATGCACTTCGAGTTATCCAGAGTGACACTGTCCGTGGAATGTGCATGGCCGAGCTCAGGAACTCAGGCTCATCGGTTCAAGACTGGTTGGAACTCTGGGGAAGAAAGGAGAAACTTGATATCAAGTCCAGCAAAAAGGCCTGAATTCGGATATTTTTGACCAAACTTTATGTTGCACTTCGAGATGCGCTCCTCTCCGTCCATGAGACGGAGATGGGGTCATTGTGAGCCCTGCTTTATCTAGCTAGGTATTGGAAACATATCAGGATTCTATCTTACGGTACATATCATAGAAAGATTCAAAGGTTGAGGTTGAACATTCAAAGTACACCCACCTATACCAATAGCCTGGAAATACATAGATAGTCTGATGCGTCGGTTGATATGTAGCCTATCGAAATTAGGTCTAGCCGTCCTTCTTTTTGCTTTCCAAGTGTTGGAGTAGATGACGGTCATTTATCCAGCACAGTCCAATTGCAACGCTACACGGACCACAAAAAACAGCTAGAGTCGCGACACAAAGACTAAGGGTTATCCAGTTGATTCTTCTCTCTCCATGTCGATAGTACACAGCCGAACACCACATCAAGGTTGCCAGGGCAGATAGGGTATAATCCCAATGAAGGAAACGTAGTATACCTTTCTCCAAAGATCTAACTCTTTGCTCACCCCACGGGGGACATGGGAAAAGGAGTGCTCCTGGATATAGATCAGTCGAGTGAAGACCCTCAGGCAGAGGCAGTTGCGAGGGGGATAGCGCTGATATTCCGACCACAACTATGTGACAGAGGGCAGAACATCCAAATGCGAATGCGTAAGTATACTTTAGCATTGCCCCAGTAGATTCTGTCTTTCCCTGTTGATGTTTATGAATCGGACCCCGCAATAAGGAAATGAGCAAGGAAACATAAACCGGCCACCCCTGCCACAGCGCGATAATTTGCTGTTTGAAATCGTAAGAAACGATCCCCGGGGCGGGCAAAGAGGCTAGAAGCAGCAAAGATATGTAGCCTATAGCCATAGACAATGGGATGCTAACAGGTCTTAAGGCGTCTTTGGATCCCCCAGAGAGCCCAGTTGGCCTGGCTGGTGTGGTATCTATGGCAAGGAAAATGGGTATTATTGACCCTGGGCCGATGGCCTGGACCAGAAGCCCACTTAAAGAACTCCTAGTGGAAAGTAATTAGCAATTCATGGTACAGCTCAGCAAAATCCACTTCATGACATACTCAATCATGGCTTTTCTAAAACACTTCCTCCGGCATTTTTGAAGGATGATAATAGCCCACATAGGCACCACGCTGCCAGCGAAGGTGAGAGCATACAGTGGTAAAGAAGGCATAGTTGGGTGAAATATAGGCCAGTAAAATATAACACATGCCGCCAGAAATTGATCGAGTAAAGGTAATCCTGTATAGTACGTTCTTAACCCTCCTTCAAGGCCCGTAACTGAGTTTCGAGCTGCCATGTCCGATAATAGGTCAATGAAGCCATTCTGAAAGGATAAGTAATATTTTGTGTAGAGTGCGAGAATAGAAAGGGAAAGGAGAGCAAGCTGTACAGCTTTCGTCATTTTCTTGCGGGCAGTGTTTTCTCATATCATTAGGATATCATATCCTGAGGGGATAGAAACAAGAAAATCGACTTTGTGGAGTTTTTCACCACTTTAGACAACACTCCGACGTCCATTGCAGCTTGGCTCAAATTCGAAGGCAATACCTCGCGAGTTACGCGGATGGACTTCCGGAAGTGCTCCCTTGAATAGGGTAAACTTACTGAATGTGTCATAGGAACCCTACGATTGTATTTTCCTTTTTTTGCTGGATCTAATATGATGATACTATACACTCAACCGTGGGTGTACAGGTCATGGAATCCAAACTAAAAATACGACGATTTCGGTATTTGCAACCGAATTGCGATCCTATGTGATTATCTACCGATGGGGCAAACGTAAAGAGTAGAATATGTACATATTTCGATCGTTCTGGACCAGCAGCCTGATGACGAAAGGGGCTGATTATACAACTTGGATGATCATTTCCTCGCGTAGAAAAAAAATATCAGAACTGCCTAAATGATCACTTCTAAGCTACTTGTCATATGTGACAGATCACAAGCGTATCAAGATATAGATCTAGTAGCTTTACAATGTGGGAAAATCATAAGCCCAACCTTTGCCAGGATTCGGTAGTAGGAGGGCCGATCCTGTAGATCCTCGCATGAGACACCTTAATCCTGGTTTTGCCAGTAACGTAACCATGGAATACAGGCAATCCGTCATTATCTCAAGTCCGGCGGCATTGGTTAAAGGGCTTTGGAACCGATTTCAAGCTGAATGCATATAGTGTGTGAACCTTTCAAGCACAGCGATCAGCCGCGGCTTGTTAATGGTGCTAACTGCCTTGGAGGGATTGCTGCGCCGCCGAAGCATGATTGTTTCCCTTCAAGTGCGTCTGTATGCATATGGAAAGATCGAGGCCGATCCACTTTGGGCCTTTTTTTCTTTTGTTGCCCACCGAAGTCTGTGCTAGCCCTGACCATGAGGCCACTTTTGTTGGAGCACAGATGAGCAGCATGGCAAAGATAAGGACAACTTTCAACTATGAAATTGCCTCGACTCACGCTCAAAAAGCAAAAAGGAAAGAAACTAACCATCGCGTGTGTATGGCAGTAACCGAACGCGAATCTGCAAGGCGCCAAACATCACCCCCAGGGGCTGAATGTTCAGAGAGACATCGACTCTACGTTATCATATTGCATTAACACAAGAGAATTAAAGCTGATTGGGAAAGGAGAGAGGAGCAGGGCACAGGGTCCGAAAGCCGTCAATGGTTGGGGCACTTGGATGGCCGAACGACATATAGTTTCCAGTTAAAACTTTGTGATAGTGCCTTGATTGGTAAAAGGGCAACCTTTCTACTGTTCAGCTAATTATATCGGATCCCTTGCCCAGCTAGGTGTTAGAACAAGCTAGGAAACTTATGCAAGCAAATACACTGTACTGTCCTGCTGGATGGTCAAGACACAAAATAAAACCCCCTCAGATCTTATGAGAAGCGACAGAGCTTTTCCAGGTTACTGGAAGACTCCTGAAGTAACACTTTGTCTTATTTATGAATCTCAGACGACCAAGACTCGAGATGGACCAACGTGTTCAGCTCCAGCTTGTAATAGGCAGTAACATAGGCACCTTCTACCTTGTAAGAGAATGAGATAACGTGGTGGAGACAAGTCAATTTGTTTTCTTTGTTCATGCTGTAGTTCACCCAATGTACTAATATGGAAGCTGAGCTTCTACCTTTATTGGAAGGCTTTGAAGATCACAGGTCACTTTCAGGCACTCATGCTGACCACCGTGTTTCGTACGTCGTTAATAGAATGTGTATTGAATTTAACTTCGGATATTGGGGGCTGTACGGAATCCATTACGCACTTTGTATGAAGACTTACATGTCCTCTTGCAAATGATATCCTAAATTCTATGGATAGTCGTGTGAAGTTGCTGAATGACCCAAACAGCGCTTTGTACGCCTTGTTGGACAGCACATTGGCCGCCAGGCAGACTTAGGTAGACTTGTTTGGTTTTGCGGGACGAGGTAGACAGGATCAGACTTTGGTGTGGATTTCCAAATGAAAAGTAATTGAGAAATCATGCAGAGTGACAGGAGTCAATCACATATAATGCAGTCGAAACTCTAATCACCGCCACATCTCATTGAAATCAAGATACACTTCTTTAGATCAATTTAATATTTAAAACTTAATATTTTTTTGGTTGAAATACAATTCAAATATTAGCTTTTTTTAGAGTTTTCAGAATTCGATATTGGCCTGCATTATATGTGATGGGCTCCTGCAGAATGATGCAGCCATATGCACGGTACTCCTGTTATCTAATAGAATGAATTCAATGCAGTCCCGATTTTACTCTCGACCGTACACGTATTTTTAACAAGTCATTAGGGTTTAGCAGACAGTGATGAGATTTTCTCATAGTGCACGCTGCATTTGACGAATATGCTCGAGCAACCTACATGCAGAGCAATAGTCTTGTCTCACACTGGATCACATTGAAATTAAGAGTAAATTTAGCCCCATGTTAAAGCAAAGTCTGGCCAGATGAAGGTTGAGCCGTTGTTGCTGGAACGAAGCGTGCGGTTCCCTATCATCACCTGCTTCTACATTTTCGGGTCATAACAATAAGCCCCGACTATGACGAAGATAATCCAGTACTTGTGCTGGCAGTGTCCGGCTGCCCTTCATGAATGTGTTGCAAAATTAAAAGTGCCCAGAGCTACTTATCCATTTCACGAAACTGCTTTGATTTTCTCAACCACACCTTCGCTTTCATATCGGGGAGCATGAATTTGCCAAACGCCACGTTTCGCGGCCGAGGACCAAAGTTCTGTATGGCAAAATCGAAATTCAAGAGGAGATGCACCATCACCAGTTTGACCTCGTCAGAAACCATGAATCTGCCAGGGCAAGCGTGACGCCCCATGCCAAAGTGCATGGTGTATTCGCTGGTTGCCGTTAAGGGGCACGAAGCCTTGAGCTGTGGGTCTTCTCGCATCCGGGCGAAACGGAAGCCATCGAAGCGTTTCGGGTCCTTGTAAAATTGCTCGTCCTCGAACAACGGGGAATTGGGCGTAAATATGAAGCTGCCCCTGGGAACGTGTAGACCGTTGCAGAAGGTGTAGGGCTTCAGAACAAGCCTTGCAAGGGCAGCTAATGGCATGTGAACAAATTGTTGTAAAGAACTCCGTTGGTGCGATGAGGTGCTGAGGGGTTACGTACATGCATCGAGAGGATTACACCTCTGAGTCTCCTTGATGAAGCTGTCCATCTTATGCATGGCGTCGATGGCGTCTTTGGTGCCCTCTCCATGCATCGCGAAGCATTGCTTTACTTCCGCCCGGAGCGGTGCGACGTATTCAGGACGGGTAGCGAGCTCGAAGATCGTATGAGCTACCAACTATTATCTGCGTCAGTCTCCCTCTGACTTGGCCAAGTGAGCAAGGGCATACCTGACTGGATGTGTGTAAGGCGGCAAAAATTGTGTTCGTCATCATATCAGTGATGTGCCAATCATCCCATCCAGCTGTGCTGTGTTCGTCGACCCAGTTAATTGAGAAGTCGAGAAGATCCTGGTGTTCTTTGAGCTTCTAGCACGTGCAGAAAGCCGCTGTGGTACTCACTCGCATGGGGTTCTTATCCCGTGAGTCTCTTCTTGATCCGATCTCGTTATATATAACCGTCTGTAACTTTGTGACATCTCGTGGAGTCGCCAAGAACCCCGCAAGGAGACTGGAAAACTTTAGCTGAGGCCTCATGCGAGAGAATTAACACTCACGGCCTTATAAATGCAGGCAAACAACGCAGAATGAGGGCGTCCCGAGGTAATGCGTCCCCAAACTGACAGCACATGTCAAGAAACTCGGGGTTTCTGCATAGTGGCTCCCCGAAGAGGGACTTGGTTGTGAGTCGAGCAATCACCTTTAACGCCAGAGGAAAGCAAGGAACTGCCATCCATCCTGAGTTACCGGTCATGGAATCAGCAGCGTGAGAGAAAAATGGTTGGTAAGATGACTTTTGGCGTCTACTAAGTGCCTGTATCTCTTTCTGAAACCCGTGCAGGAATTCGGTGGAAAATTCCTTGAAGAAAGGGTCATTAGTGTTGCTGGCCCGAGTTCTCTGCCAACTCAAGGCTTTCGCTATGACGGAGTTTGGTATCCTGCGAACGTCATGTTGTTGTGCAGGTAGCAGCCATTTGAATTGAAACTCCTGCAGTCCTGTCAGCTAGGTCTTCCTTCCCGCGAGATGCCATTAGGAGTAGGTACTTCGGACATGACGGCCCGGAAGGACATGTGATCCTCATCAAGGGAGTAGTATTCCCTCGTCATCGCTCGATCGCAAAGGAAGATGTCCATTCGTGTCATGGTAGGTATCTGAAATGCAAATTTGCCATGCTATTTGACCTTTCGTTAGTTATGTGCATCCATGGTCGGCACTCGGCAGGTTATCTTGCCTTTGCATAACCCTCATGGATAGACTCTCGTGCAGACCACACATTGCGTATAGCGGCGAGCCATTTCGTGAAGCGGACCCCTGGGCCAACAACAGGTAAGTTGACCTTGAATACACTGATCAGCTTTTTGCGTTCATCCCTTAGGCAAGAAAGAGTATCGAACTTTTTTGTCGTAGTCAAAATATCGGATCAGTATGATAGCAAACACGATAGCCCCAGCGACTGTGACCGTAGGCCATACTGACACAGAGCTGGCAAGTCGGTCGGTCAACATGGTGATGACTGGCGAAATGCTCAGGTGGGCATCAACGGTATGGAGGTTGCACTTGGTGGAACAATATAATATAAAAGTGAAAGGTCCTAGCGTCTCAGTTTAATTACCTATTACATTTTAAACTAGAAATTGCTGTAATCAATAAAAATTAGCTAAGTCCTGTAAAGTTAAAATTTTAATGCTTTTCAACTATAGAGAGTTAATCTTGGACCAAGTAGCGCTGTGGACCGAGTAGGGGCGTTACTATACGTATGCGTAATACTTCCACGTCCAACCCGATACATACCGCGTAATCGATGCCCCGATGCAGGCAGAACCAGTACATGAGGCCTGCGTACATTTGCGACACCCGATGCATGAGTGCCACACTGGTCTAAACTTAAGTTATGGAGCCCAGCCGGCAGCCCGCCGCTATGAGTTCAGTTCGGCGAGTTGACAGCATTTGCGTCCAAGGTCAAAGAGACTCATTGGCCTGAATCCAATTGCAGTGTTCGAGATAACACGAGCTACGCATACCACAAGTATTCCACGTGAATCTCGGATTGAAACACACTGACATCCGACGAGTTTAGTGTATCTCAACAACTAAATCAGCTTTGCGCTTCTTTCACTCAATATACAACATCATGATGTCGAGCTTCTTGCTGTTCCAAGTGACAGTCATATCCGCCTGGTTGCTAATACTCTTTATCATCGACCGCAACCGCAAGAAAGGGACTATACCTACCGTCAGACGGTGGCCAGCGCTGTTCCCGGAATTCCTAGACCGACTGAGCTACAATGACAATGCCGCGCAGCTTGTGAAGGAGGGGTATCGGAAGGTAGGTCATTTTACTCGTGCCTTTTTAGGTACAATTAGAGCTCTACATAACCAGTGTGTAGCACAAGGACCGACCGTTTAGGCTTCTGAAAATGGACATGGACCTGATTGTCATTCCCTTGAAATATGCTTCAGAACTACGCTCCATCACAAGCGACAAGCTGGACCCCCTGACAGCAAGCTTCGACGACAATGCTGGCAATCTCACCGGCATATTGCTCGGGAGCGAACTCCATTCAGATGTCATACACCGGTGCTTGACACCAGGACTTCGTAAGTCCCAAGACGGCAAACCATGACGAGCATGGCTCCTGACGACTCTTAGCGCGAATAATTCCGGTGATTGTGGACGAGCTTGGACATGCGTTCGACCAATTATTGCCCCAGTGCGAGGGTACGTGCGTATTGAGAGACGAGATTTCTTCGGTCCACTCACTGACATCTGGGATATATAGGCGCATGGGTTCCGGTCAGCCCGTACGACATGGTACTTGATCTCTCGACTCGCGCTGCAGCCAGGGTCTTCGTTGGAGAGCCCATTTGCCGAGATGAAATTTTCCTCGAAACCTCCGCCTCTTTCAGCCGAAATACGTTCGACACAATTGCCACCTTCCGCAATCTCGGCAAGACCATTGGTTCCATGTTTGGAGCCTTGGTTCCCAGCGTCAGGCATGCGCGTGAGCAGCTGTTGTACGTCCAGCAGCTTCTCGGCTCAGAGGTAGAGAGAAGGCGAGCGTGCCCTGACGAGAAACACGACGACTTTCTCCAATGGTGCATGGATTTGGCACGGAACAAGGAAGAAGCGAAGCCAGAAGCCTTAGCACACCGCACGCTCGGGATTTTGAGCATGGCTGTCGTCCACACAACTGCCATGGCTACCACTCACATGCTTCTCGACCTGATGGCCAACCCCGAGCTGCGAGAGTCTGTCAGAAGAGAGCAGGAAGAGGTCTTAACAACGGGTTGGGCGGGAATCAGTCAGAAGGCTATGCTTGATATGAGCCTTCTGGATAGTCTAATGAGAGAGTCGCAGCGCTTCAATCCAGTGGGCGAATGTGAGTGTTGTCCATCCCTTGCATTGACACACGAAACTAACCATCATTATAGTCACCTTCAGGCGCGTTGTCAGGAAACCAATTTCATTGTCAGATGGTTACCAGCTGCAACCGGGGCAACAGATTGCTCTGCCAGCGAAGAATATCAACATGGATGACGCCATCATAAGTGATGCTGAATTCTTCTATCCATCTCGATGGACGCATCAAAAGCAGGCATCCGCGTCATTCGCACACAGTAGCTCAACTAACTTGCACTTTGGGCTAGGGCGATATGCCTGTCCGGGACGCTTCTTCGCCTCGGTATGTAATTTTATTTTTCAGTGTTCTCCTTTGTACATATGTCTCATTTGCCTTGATCCTTATTACGTCCGCTTGCTGACCCAGCGGCTCTATTGGTAGTACGTGATCAAAGCGATCACAAGTCGAATCCTGCTCGAATATGACTTCAAACTTCAATGCGGTCCCAACACTTCCCGTCCGCCAAATATCATTCAAGGCGACAAGATCCTTCCTAACCGGGACGTAATTGTCCTCTTCCGTCGCCGCGGCACTTAGTGTAGGCTCCGTCAGCTACCTTCTAATAAGAAATGCAGCTGCACTCAGGAAGTCAATGTCGATGGTTGGAGAACTGGTGACTGATGGAAAAGCGAAGCAGCGGAAAGTGACCAACTGTTTATTCATGCAATCAGAGGCTGGGCTGCCCACAATGCAGGGTCATATTAGACTAACGAATTAATATTACTTTATAATATTGGACCGGCTAGTAATTTTCAAAATAGAAACTATTATAATTAATAAAAATCAGCTGAATTATATAAAGTTAAAGTTTCTCTGCTATTTACACTATATAGAGTTAATCTTTGACTAAAGAGCAGTGTTGACCAAGTAGCGGTGTGCAATGTGATTGAAGCAACTGCCTGCATCTTTTTATCTTATTCTGACTTCTGTTAGCCCAACAGAATATGCCGTGCCAGGAGATAGGTATGTTTGACGCCGGGTACGTATGTGTAGTGCCGAATTTGCATCTGTAGTTCCAGGTCTGCATGTTTAGCACTAGCTGTGTATGTCTAGCGCTAGGTGTTGTTGTATAGCACCAGAACTGCAGCGCAATGTGCAACTCTGCATATGCATACATACCTAACAGTGACTTCTCTGGGCTCTGGAACGCGCTTATGCTGTGGTCTGCAAGACCTATGCCAGTGGCTGCGCTGCAAGACTCCGATCAAGACTACCCATTTAAGACCGGGCCACAGTCAGTTTAATTTATTACACGGCAGTTAGCAAATGCGCCGTAAGTTTACTACATCCCGACTATCAGTTCATAGGCTTACCATAAAGTGCACTCAGATTGTGTCATTAGGCATAAACATATTTCTGTAGCCGTACTCACCTACTGTACCTTGCCCGATAACCTGAGTGAGGTGCGCTGTAAGTGACATCATGCATGTCTGATAATAGGTCACAGTCTGGCTATATTTAAGGGAGTCTACTGGTTAAGTCTCCATGGTTTATGCTTTCTCATCCCTCTTTATTTACTTGATAATACACCGCAGCCCCCCTTATTCACTCTATATCACACTGCAATGGCTATTGAGGTATTAAACCCCCTAGACCACGATAGCAGGTCTAATGCAGAAGACTTGGACTACTGGACACATCACTGCGTCCCTGTTCTCAGCTCCCTCCTGAGGTCTGCTGAGTCCTACTTGCCCGCCGACCAGGATGCTCAACTACGTGTCCTGTATGAACATGTTCTCCCGAACCTTGGTCCGCGGCCATCCGTGGCCCATACCAGGTCCTTTTTGACACAGAGTGGCTCCCCTTTCCAGCCCTCGATCAACCTCAGCTCCGGCAAGCCTCAAGTACGCTATTGTTGGGAGCTGTTAGGTCACTGCGGCGGCAGCGACAGCGACCCGTTTGCCGTGGAGGCAGCACGAGAGATACTGCCTTCTCTTTCCACGGCCTTTGGCTTTTGCACGCGATGGACCGACGCCTTTATATCGGCATTCGCTCCAACGCCCGAAGAAGCGAAAGTCACCCAGGCCAAGCTCCCGAAATGGCTGGAAAGCTTCACGTCGGCGGCATCAGAAGTGCCGCCTATAAAGCGACTTCCTTTTGCCTTTGTTGCCTTTGACTTGAAAGGCCCTAAGACGTCTATCAAGGCATATTTCAACCCCAAGGCCAAGGAAATCGCGACTGGGACGCCGGCGACCGAGATGACCTGGAATGTCCTTCGCAATTTGGTACCTTGTATCAACCCGGCATCAATCGACGTCCTTGCGCAGTAAGTCCGATGTTCTAAATGGCCGTGATCCATTGCTTTCGTCTGTATCTTTCCTCAAATATCAGACACCAGTACTCACTGCCCTTTCTGGAACAGATTCCTCACCGAACGCTCAGTTCCTTCTACCATTGAGCTGGTGGGAATCGACTGCGTCGACGAAGCCAGTCTGTCAGACGCACGAGTCAAACTCTACGTTCATTCCATGAGCAACTCCTTCAACACGGTGCGGGATTACGTGACCCTGGGCGGTCGTCTGCAGGATGCGACCACGCTGAAGGGCCTAGCGGTCTTGCGCGACATTTGGCACCTCCTGCTTCAAGAGCCCGAAGGCATCGTTGGCGATGATTACAACAAGCCCCTAAACGACGGCTCTATGCTCTGCCAGAGGTTGTATTTCAGCTTCGAGATGAGGCCTGGCAGGGAGTTTCCAGAAGTCAAGACCTACTTGCCAACTTGGAACTATGCACGGAGCGATGAGGCAATCGTGCAAAACTACGAGGAAGTCTTCCGGAAGTGCGGCCACGAGTGGGGCATGGACGGGAGATACAAGAAGGTTTTCGAGAGTGCTTTGTATGTGACTGCCCCTTCTTTGCTGCCCTAGCGTTCCATGCTTCCCTACCATAATGCTAGAAGGCTCGCACGTTTACTAACTGTTAATTCTCCAGTGGGCCAGTAAATCATGGCCGCCAGACGCCGGTCCATTGCGACGCATCTTTCCTATACTCCGAGAAGAAGGGGATATATCAGACATTGTATTTTAGCCCACCGCTCGGAATAGAAGAATAGGGTTAGATAAATAATCTAGTTCATTGAGCAAGACAGATACATCATACATCTAAGGTGATAGTATCCCCAAACTGGTGCCAAGATGGGTGAGATTGCGGGTCATATCAAAGTCTATCTCATCTATTCTTAGAAAGTGAGGTCTTCTACTAACCCAAATGTAGTTTAGGATCAAGCATCTGGCGAGGCGGGGTAGATCCGTCGTCGTTATATGCGTCGTGGGTGGCCGAGGCTCTCTCTCCACACGATGCCTGGAGAAAACTAAGATTATCTATTCCCTGGACCCTGCAAATTCGTCCAGCTTCCTCTCTTCCAATCCGGGCACTCAAAGTTCATCATGGAGGGTCGTTGTCAATGTGGAGCCATCCGATTCACTACACCACTTCCAGCACCTTACAAGATATACGCCTGCCACTGTACTGAATGCCGTCACCAGTCTTCATCTTACTGTGGCATAACAGCCGTCTTCCCATGGTTCGAAATACCAATGGTCCATCCAGACGGCACTGCGAGAATCGGTACCTATACTCGGCGAACCTTGAAAGGTAGAGAGCTGGAATGTTTATTTTGCCTGTCATGTGGATCACGACTCATACATCGCACTCATGGAGAAGATACCCTAAGCGTGAAAGGTGGCTGCTTGGAGGCTCTGACGCGGGAAATGATGTCGAAAGCTGTGCATATTTGGTGCAAGGAAGCAGTGATGGAGATACCGCCGGGCGCAGAATGCTGGCAGGAGGAGCCCGAAGATTAGCAGTCTGCCAGCATCCGTGTGAAGTTCTGGATTCTGCTGGTAAACTATAAGGTCAAATATAAGGACCTTCATGAACTACACGCGGACTAGATTTGCAGGATAGGATTGATGCTGATGTACTTAGTATTAGTATTGAAGAACCAGTATCACCCAACTTAAATACATCATGATCTCGTGATTTGAAGAAGATGCTATTTCATATTGTGTCGTCCTTCTGCTCCAAGAACACTTATTGCAAACCCACAGCAAGCCTCCTCAATGAGACCTCATCGAGGCGAATGTCGTGTTGGCCTGGGCCTGAAGCTTGATCAAATAATGCCTCCCGATGAAGATAAATGGAGACGATTCCGGTGGCATTGTTTGGAGTAACGGTACCCAGCTGTCTGCGCTATGAACGGGTGCTGGTTTGCTGGCTGCGTGATGCTCCGACCGTCTGATGGGGGTAATAAGCTGACCTGGAGGACTCAGTCGGCATTCCACACAAGGAGGATCGCTCATCCATATAATTGCTATCAATAACGCACTCAGTGGAAGATGTTCCACCACGGAAATCAGTTCCTGTATCAGCAGGACATACACATTCACTGTCGTCTCATCCACTGCTGTATGGTCAAGATTTGGATCTGTTTTGATGAGAGAAAGAAGCTGCGACATTGATGAACGTGGCCAGGGAGCCTTGGCAGTGAACACGATTACTGTGCGAACTGAACCGCCGAATTCTCGAACCACCACCTCGCATCTCGGCGGAGCCTGATCATGGACTCTGAGACGCCGGTCTCAATAACGAGCAAAGGCCACCCTTGGGCTGACCTCTGCCCTGTTAGGATGGTGGGATAAACTAGTTGTGTGCCTCTTTGCTGCTGTTTCCGTGATCCAGGAGGACCAATTTGTTCGAACGCAATTTTAAAATTGCCGAAGAAGCGATGAAGGCCGTGGGTCATTGATAACGCGTTGACTGGTCTGTCTATCTCGGGGCTGTTGATCAAGCTGATAGCAGTAGGATTGAACATCCTCGAAATCATGTGACCAGCCACAGTTCGTCTGCAAGTTGTGTTCCCAGCCCATACCATGCCGTCCCTTGATCTAGGTTCGGGGTGTATGTTTGGGCACAGCGACGACAGCTGAGATGGTGCACATCACCGTCCTTTTGGATCGTTCATCTGTTGGCATACAGAGTTCCACAGTACTCACACCTCATCTCCAAGTCTTTGACCTGGTTGAAGGCGACTGGTAATTGCCCAGTCCTCTTGACCGATCGACCACAAGGTTGACAGACCACGGTATTCAGGTCTCGATTCAAACCTTCTTCCGTAGAGCAGCAGGCCATGTGAACATTGCCTGGCTCGTTGAGACGGTTAACTCGGTTTTGGGCTCTGTCGCCCATAGAGAGTTTCTGGCTTCCACGTCCATTTACCTTTTGTGCATTTGCAATTGTTGCAAATCTTCGGAGCAAAGGCTCTTATGCCGTGGCAGACTAGAATGGCAGGATTAAGTCCTTGGAGGGTAATGTGTTTGTTTTGGAAAGGATCAGGGTGTGGATAGAGCTTCAGATGTGTGACGGACGCGACGGGATGGATTGGCCCTTCGTCGGGAATGACGGTGGGCTAGTCATTCAACCTTCTGTTTGACCGTGGAATGTCCCTGCAACTGGAGAAAGCAGTATCTGTTTGTTTGCCGGTAGTTGCCGCCACAATTGGTCTGTAAGTTGTAGTCCGGGCATTGCATGTCGCCCCTTGATACTCCGGCCAAAGGTCTATCAATATGTTGACACTGTGGCGTCGGGCGGGGGAATCCTGTGAAGGCAAGTGCTACCTTCTAGAGTAAACCGAAAAGCAATGCCCCCCAACGCATTCTTGTGTAAATACTGATCTCATGATCGTAAGAAGATTCCGTCGCCTCCATTTGAAGAACGCCTATCGCAAACCCACAGCAATCCTCATCAGTGCGGCTGCGTCGAGGCGAATGTCGGGTTGACCAGGGCCCGGAGCTCGATCAAGTAGTGCCTGGTAATGAATATGAATGGGGAGACTTCCGGTAGCGTTGGTTGGTGTAATGGTAGTTGTCTGCGCTATGAACGGATGTTGGTTGGCGGTCTGTTCCAGTCCGAGAGGCGGCATTGGCGGTATGGTCATCTGCTGGATGTCCATGAGCCTGCGCTGGAGTAACAGGCTGACCGGGAGGACTGAGCTGCCACTTCTCCAACAGAATGGTCCCACAGGTCCGTTTAATGCTGAGCAGAATCACGGTGCGAACGGCCCCTTCGGAGTTCTCAAACCACCACCGCGCGTCTTGGCGGAGCCTGGTCAAGGACTCGGAGACGCCGGTCTCAATCACCAGCGAAGGCCAACCTGGCGGCTGATTTCGTCCGGCCTGTCGGGTTGGTGGTATGAAACAATCATCCGCTTCCTTTCCCTTGTTTGCAGCCACGCTTGGCCTGTGGGTCGTCTTCCCGCTCCATAAGATGTCATCCATCGACATCCCAGCCAAAACGGCGGAGAAGGTTATGTTGTCGCGGAGCCGAGAGGTCGCATATTCATGGGGATGGGACGGGACGATCTTGATCAGCGCAGTGGTTCCGTCAAACATCAACCGAAAGTTAATGCCCTGCAAGACATTCTTGTCTTCATCTAGGTGAGTGCGAATGGCTCGAGGTAGATTAAGCACAAGGATATACTGATTTCCTGCATCGTCATTCTGGTTCAGTCTCTCAAGTACCCTCTCCGCCTCGATATTCAGTTTACTGAGACTGGTAAATGGATGGGTGATGTAGTCGTCCGGCAGTCCGGACATGATATTCGAAGACTCCATGATTGCTGATGCGCTGCCTTCAGTCTTGCTGAAAGCGGACGCCATAATCAACAATCTCAAATATGTAAAGCAGAAAGGATGGTATGAAGGAAGATGATCGACAGTATTTATGCTAAGTCTCAGCACTTACCATTATTCTTATGGTTCTATTCACTGTTAGAATGTGAAGAACAAGTTTTGTAAATACAAGTTATGGACCAAAGCCAGGGCAGTGAATGTTCAATGTTGCATCTGGGAAGTGAAGGAAATCAATTTTCTGGATGATGTTAGAACTAGACATAACAGGGCGAGTCATGACATAGTGCGCTGGAAACTGAATGTGCTGCCAAGGTAAGTTTAATAAATGGCTTCTAAAACCATGGGTGGAAAATGAGACAATGCAGTCACTAGAGTGTCATGTCACAAAGCGTGCTAAATATACATTATTATATTTTGTCATTGCCTCTTGTAGCAAATTCCTCAGCCATTTCCCTCTAGGTGAGCTACAGATGATGATGATGATGTTGGGTTCCCTAACACAATCACACCCCACGAGCAAAGTAAAGGTCTGGCTCTACACATGCATGCCTGGCAAAGCCTTCCCTGTAGAAACCGTTTCGCAGGCTCGCATCCCTTCAGTCTGACCATTCGAGACCACTGGAATCTTCGACACTTCTGTACTCTGTTAGACTGGGTGCTTCGAGAGCTTGCGCCAGCGCTGCAGCGTGGTTGAGGATCTTGTAAATTGTCGATATAATATCCACCTGCTGTCCTTTGTCCCAGGTCATGATACAGCCCGAGTACTACCCAAGTCAGTATTTCGCAAGAAGTTTCAGTAGTTTCAGCAGTTGGTCAAACGGCTCACCCGAGATTGCTTGTCGATGCACAAGAAGCGCCACTCGTCAGTATCAGTAACGATTCCATATACTACAGTATCGTTGCGTCCAGCTCTCTTCCTTGCATGGTGCAGCATCGCTATCATACTTTAATCAGTAAATTCTTTCGTTGAGTCAGTGCCACATACCCATAGAAGACAATGCCTGATATCGGCCAATGTTCCCTCGACGCGATGCACAAAAAAAAAGCAGGTTCGTCTCCTTCTTTTGTCCCCCGTACCAAAGGGAGTAGTCTGTCCTGCCCTCTAACACATAAGCTCTATTCTGATAGGACCACGGCAGACTCAAATTCTTCTCGAATTGAAGATGCAGGGATCCGTACGCTGAGGCGGACTCGCGCTTCTTGCTTGCAAGGGCTGCGACGAGAATTGTCTCAAGACGGGATCTCATAAGCGCTTTGTTCTCGCTATCTCTACCTGCAGCACGCCAATAGCCCGACAATATCGACCCTATACTAGTGTGAGGCCTGAAGTTGACCTTCTGGGTTTATGGAGCAGTAAATACGAGTACCTACCTAAGTAGTCAGGCCCTTGGACCTTGTCTTGCGCTGTCAACTGCCAGCAAGAACTAAAAGTCAGATCTGGCTGGAGGCGTAGGAACCCACGGACATCTTGCGGTTTTATGTCGGCAATGGTGATATGTGGGAGGTCGTGCTTTTCTGAAGTGACAGGCTTTTTCCCTTGCTCGGCAACAGCCCTAGACACTACCGGCGCTTTGTCGATGTCAGCTTTGCTCCGCATGGGCGAAGATGATGCTGAGCTCTTGCGTATTTGAGTCTTCAATCTTTCGAAATAGTCCATTATTTCAGTCAGAAGGTAGCTTTGTAGAGTGCGGTAATGGATAAAGTTCGTAAATGTCGGGGTCAGGACAGGGTAATGAAGTCGACGACGCAGATGTGATGTCAACGCAGAAGCCCTCCTGCTATCTACCGTACATAATCGGGCTCAGAATGCTGCAATAGTATTTGGAACCTTTTGAGTATATCCGTTATACAATTCGACTATCTCTATCTCCTACATGCAAGAAGTCTCTAAAGTGCTTGACCAATTACTCCAAAACCATACAGCCAGTCATCTGGCTCACGGTCATTTTCCGTCGGTCCATTCGAGCTTCTGATATTGCAATCTCAATTGCCTGTTTTATAATCTTGCCAATCTGGCTGACGATCTCTTCTTGTTGACCTTGTGTCCAGTCCAGGTGGAGCGACGAGTACTTTGCATATCGTCCGTCAGCTCCCTATCATCTAGACCGTAGGCAAACACATACCTCACTCTTGCTGTTTAGATGCAAGAACGTCCATTTGTAACTATCTGTACAGATACCATATATTTCCGCGTTCCTCCCGGCTTTCTTTCGAGCGTAGTGAATGATGGCTGGGCAGTACGTGTTAGTAGGAAGATACGCTAAGGGGACATGCTCTGAAGAGCAATATGGAACTTACACATAGCTGCAAGAGGCATCCAGCACTCATCCTCCATTAGCACGTCGCTTTGGACAACAATAAAGTTGGTTTCGAGGTCTTGTCGGCTCCCGTACCATAGAGCGTAGTCCACCGTGCAGCCAACGATGTAACTACAACCCTCAAAGTCGTGCGCTATGCAGAGTCTGTTTCGGGATCCCCAGGACACTGCGTCCAGAATGGCAGACATTCCGAATCTACTGGATTGGGATACACCTCTCAGACTCGTATTCTCAGACCTTTGTCGCGCTTCTTTCACCCCGGATAGGATTTGGATTAGGATGGAATCCAGTCTCGGGCGGATGAGCTTAGCATTTGGGGACTCGACGCCTAGTGCGAGGTTATAATCATCTAGGAGCATTTCTGGTGTTCGTTAGCGACCAGGAGTCCTGTTACAGCTCAGGAAAAGCACTCACCGAGAGACCTAGGCATCTCGAGTCTGTCATCTCGTCCAACATGCCATGTGCTTCTTTTCCGCCACCAGCTGCTTGGAGAAATGACCGTAGCCCCGAGGAAATCATCCAGAACCTCGCTCTCGTTGTCTTTGTCGTTGTCGAGTTCCGAACCAAAGCGCATCGGTTGCATCGTCTCGACTTTGACATGTCTCGGCGGACGTAGATTCCGCAAAGTCGGCGTGTTTTAGATATAGAGAGACTGGACTATTTTATTCAACTGACCGCTGTCGGGCTGTACATAAATGAATTGAGCATAAAAATTGAGACGTCGGAGGTCTAATCGGGCAGCGGGCTTCCATAAGGGTCAGGAGTCTCGCTCCATGGGTTCCAGGTCTGAGATCCCTGCATTACTCTGTGCTGACATACAGTACCAAATCTTGGAGTCTACCTACTGAAGAGCAGGTAGCCTTGGGAACAAACTCTCTACATAAGTGGTCGAGCCACACGTAATTCCATCTCCTAACCACCTTGGTTTGCTGAGTCTGCTCCCGCACAGCATATTTACCACGCTCAATGGCGCCATCAACGAATCCCTTGCACGGTATTGGATGGAGATCACCGTGCAAGGACTCTTCTGTTTTCCCCCAAGCAGAATTGGGAAATGACTGCTTTTATTTCTACCGGCTTCCTTCCAGCTAAGTCAGCCACTTGGCTCAGGGAAATGATGACGGGACGAACAATAAGGTACTAACGAAGAACTCATGTTACTGGCTAATACCTTTTGCCTTGTTTGTATTGGTTGCTGTATTTGATTTGCTAGCTTTAGCCAATCACAATTGATACTTGCCCAGCGAGCGTCGACTAGAATCGGAAGGCGGTCACAGCTTCAGATTCGAACTTCTTTGTAAGGCCCACTTGGTGGTATTTTAAGAGTCGGTGACCCACAAAGGAGCTAGCACTCCGTTGCTTGAAAGGGGCATAACATCGAACACTTGAACATACTATCTGGGTCCTTCCTGGGCATTATGCGCCATGCCGAGAACGCGTCGTCTCCTCAATGACGAAATCACTTTCTCCGTCGCGAAGGAGCGAGAGGTTAATATTCTTCATCAGTTGGATTACCATGATAAACAGACGCGCTTCTTCTCTCATCTCAATAGTAAACATGCCTGGATGAAAGCTGTGGTTGTCCATCATCTGGGTCTACGGTCAACGGAGGTGTGTCAAGTGGCAGAAACGAAAGATTGGCTCTGTGGGAGCTTCAATGTTTCCGTCCCAGTCACAATTCAGGACTGGAAAAGAAGGCAACAGCAAGGTCACAGCGTCCTTCTCCGGTTCCCGCTTCCGCACCGTGTCGGCGAAGCTGGAGACGAAAAGATTCAATGTGAGGCCGGTGCCTACGCATGGCTTCAAGCAAATTGTCCAGGCGTCCCTATTCCTCAACTATACGGCTTTGCCACGTCAACGGGTGAAACTGTACTGAGCCAAATACCCTTCGTATCTCAGGCATCTGCTGACTGCTGAATCAGTTCACTCACGTTGAGAATCTGCCTTTTCTGAGTCGTTACTTCCAGCACTTGCGTCGGCGATTATTATCCTGGTTTGGTCTCCCTGTGCCCTCATGCTATGTCCGCCATTCGAACAGAACTTTGGCTTCGTTTGAGGGTGTGACCGGCGCGGGATATCTACTGATAGAGAAAATCGAGGAGCCTCGAGGCACTATGCTGTCTAACACATGGTCGCTGAAACGGCATGATACAAAACTGCGGCAGAACTTCTTTCGAGACCTTTCGCGGATCTTGCTGAGTATTAGCAGCATACCTTTCCCGCAGATTGGCTCCTTCGTCATAGACTCTAAAGGATTCTTGCGTCTGAGCAACCGCCCTCTTTCAATTGAGATCGTGGACTTAGAAAACGAGCAAATCACAACAGACATGCCCCGTCACTACACGTATTCCACCGTTGACTCTTACGTGGCGGATATTTTAAGAGTCCATGACAGTCGACTCCGTGACCAACCCAACGCTGTCAATAACTTAGAGGACTGCGCCTATCAAATGTCGGCTCTGGCGGCAATACGAACCACATCCCCGTTATTCTTGCGGGCCGTTTGTCTTCACACTAACTGATTTGCATCAAAGCAATATCTTCGTCGATGAGAACTGGCATATAACATGCCTCGTTGATCTGGAATGGGCATGCTCGCGCCCAATCGAAATGGTTGAGCCCCCTTACTGGCTAACAAACAAAGGTGTGGATGAGATCGATCCCAAAGACTACGATACGCTTCGCAGAGAACTGATGAGCATCTTGGCGTCGGAGGAGACGAAACTACTCAGTTCCGTTACCTCACCGGATACTGACCACACAGTACCCCGACTGTCAGAAGTCATGGAAGAGGCTTGGACGAGAGGTACGTTCTGGTATACATTGGCTCTCTCCAGTCCGACGGGTCTCTTCCGAATATTTTATGAGCATATCCAGCCACTGTTATCCGAGCATTGCTCGGAGGAAATTGGTGAGATTATGCCCTTTTACTGGGTACGAGATGTGGGAAAGTTTGTTGCAAGAAAGGTCTCCGATAAGAAGAAGTATGATTCTGATTTGCAGCGGGCTTTCGAGGAGGATTGATGGGGACAGTATTGGGTTCATGAGATGTTTAACCGTGTGCAAGGTCAATCCTAGTGAGAACTCATACCCAGAATTCTCTATCTCTTGAGGTGGTGCCACAAGGCCGCGGCTACCAGTTGGTACTGCCACATATGCATCCTACTAACCCGCATTGTCTCGTCTTTCACCTTCACCGTCTTCCCTTAGATGTCGTTCGACAGCGTCGCTCACAGCCCTGAAATTTTGCTTGACTAGATTCTCATCCCGCTTTCGCCGCGCCGCTCTCCCGGAAGAACCGAGCTGTTGTAGCGTCTTGACGTCCGCAGCAACTCCTACAGTTGCTTCCTGGATGGTGGTCTTATCAGAATCACGCCGATCGGACACCTTGCAGGCTCAAGGAACGCGTCAGATCTGATAATCATCATAAATGGTCAGCACATATATATTCCATCACTGACAATTAGGAATGCACTGTCCCGTCTTCTCCCGTCCCGTCACCAGCAAACCCTACAACCGCATCCCAAGCAACGATTTTCCGCATTTAGATACGCTAGCTGATGCCCTCGCTTGTCCGATCGTTCTCCTCTTTGGCAGCGTGTTCATGTTCGCTTGGAGCTTTGACTTTCCCTCTTCCCTCGAGTGAATCCTGTGGCGCATTGCGTCCTGCTATACACTGTTATTCTCCATCGTTGGCGGCCCATACGTACAATTCTGCTATAAGGTTCTTCTTCCACGGCATGTTGAGAAACGAAGGGCTGGAGATGTGGAAGCGACTATTCCGCGAATGCGGATGCAGCATCTCGCTGCGAAGGTGAGAAATATTCATCCTTCGAGGCACCCAAGGCTGGAGATTCCGCTCTTAGCGCTCATTCCTGTGACCCTGCTGTGCGCTTTGTATTGTATTTCGAAGGTGTGTATACTAGTTGAGGACTTGGTTGGGCTGCGGGATCTATCTGAGTCGGCATTTCAGACGGTGGAGTGGTCCGTTTATATTCCTCACTGGTAGTTGATAACAGAATGATTGTTGCCTATGCACTACTGAATCCATCTCTCAGATCATTTAACGTACGACTACCTATCATACTCTATCAGTCCCTGACAGCTACCTTGGCTGCCCCGCAGATCAATAGTTGTGCCGTCTGCCTCAGGCAACAGCCGCCAAGAAATAACCCGAATAGGTTCCACCAAGGCCCCTGAATGCACCCACAAGTACAACCTTCATTTTCCTGACCAAGCAGAGGCCGTTTAGTAGATCCGTGACGCCTACAACACACAATGAGTCGTCTTTTAGACCTCCCTGTCGGGGTCCTTCTGATCATCTATGGGAGCCTAGCAAGTATGAAAGACGCGGGTCGCCTGTCACAGTGCTGCAAGACATTGTATCATTTGTTCAATGACCCGCGAAAACAGGAACGGATTCTGACGTCTATAGTCATTGATATATGTTCAACTCTATCTGAGGAAACTATGAGTAAACCCAGTGACTCTCCTAGAATAACCTACCACTACCCAAGAACCCAGATACCTCCTGGCTCAAAGCGCACTTTGGTTCAGACGGATTTTGGAAACCTACAGAATCACAGGTACCTAAGTTTCTGGTGCACAAAAGGACACGGGAATTTCTCACAACCACTGGAATCCCTTCTGTCTTCTGTCCAGTTACCAAATGGTATTTTAAGGACTTTGAGAACGATGAATGCAGCCCTCTGTTCCCCTGGGACGCGGATTTGATCTTCGGCCGCCGCCGGGCGGATGACGATTCTCCGCCTGTCAACTTCTGTTGTTTTATTGGCCATCTCGATGATGCGGTGGCAATGCTTGATGCTGAGAATGGAATGGTCCTCCACTTTGACCAGGGTGCTTCTGGTGAAGATGCCGACAGGGGTTACATTGCAGATTCGGTGCCTTCGCTTCTGGTACTATTGGGGACAGCGGAGGTGAGTCTGGCTCGGATGGGCAAAATGCCATCGAATTTGAGCCGCGTGGCATCTGAAAGTACAATGTTATGCGCCTGTTTGTTTTAGCTGCTTTGAGAAAGATTATGTCAGAATATGATGACTGCGTGGGAGAAGACTCGGTGTTCTGGGATGCAGTTTTTGATACCTGTCTAGAGTATTAGCCTACATGTTTGTACAATATCCCTTGCAGACTTGTTATTATATGTCGAACATGGAAAGAGGCAGGGACAGCAAAGCTATTCACCTTTAACCATGTAGTGTAACTTCTGAATAATATGATAATGTCACAGAGGAGAGGATGATGTTATAAAGGATACTTGCTACTGACAGTGAATATCAGAATGATCCAGAATTGGCATATTCACTTCCTCGGTTCCCTAGAACTCTTTACAATCTGCATTCTCACCCCTGACTCCCTGTCCATCACACATATCCAGATACAAATTTTGTTCCTTCCTGTTGATCTTCCGGGACGATACCGGAGCTGGCAATAGTGTCAGTAATCGGTCTCAGAAAAGAGCCTTGACTGGTGTTTTTAAAATTCATAGTTTCAGATCTATTCCCATCTTCATTGGTTCTGACGTCTTTGCCAAGTGACAGATTCACTGTAAGTGAATACAAGCTAAACTTCAACTTTAAAAGCACATCAAGAAAGGCAACATCTAGCCCTTTGTACGGATGCCTCTAAGGGACGGCCAATTCCAACACTTGCTCAAATGTGGCTCTCTCCGACCAAGAATGCGTCAAGCCTTTGTTTCGAGGTCGCCTGGAAATCCTCGCTTGAAGAGGCTGTGCCTCCGCTTCCTTGCTGGAATATCGAGCAAGCTGGATACTGCCTCTTCTCGGACGATGAAGTTGTCAGACAGCTCGAATGTGCACTTTTAGCGGACACTGGTTGTTCTCTGGCTCAACGACCTAGATCATGTACCTTCTCCGCCGGTCAAGTCATGCAATACGATTCCAGCAAATTCATCTTCTGACTGTTTCTTCTCTTCGATATGCCGATCCTGTCCTCGCTGCTTTGTTACTTTGCTTCTCGTTCTTTCCTCTTGTCTGTCTGGCCTTTTTCCTTCTTAAAATAAAGACAGGCTTCTATCCAGACTGTAACACACGTTTCGAGCTGCATCTCTTCCAAATGGCTCGCCAATTCCTTGAACATTACCTTAGCGGTTTCACGACTAAATGAACATGTTCCTATCCACAGGTCCAGTTTCCAAGGCATCACATACGACGATTCAAATGTGGTCCTCAGTAGAAGGAAGTTGCCGGGCTGAAAAGGGAAATGTCCTGAAGGCAGGATCTTCAGATGCCACCAGGGGTTTGCATCATCCACTACTAGCAGTCAGAGCCTACGAAGATCTTGCACCCAAACCAAAGGGAATCTCTTGGACTGAAACCATATTTCCAAAAGCGCCAGGCTGAACTTGAAGCAACGCGGCGGAATAGGGCAAGAACAACGGCAGCGAAACACCAGAAAATCATTATTGACTACGAGCCGGTGTTGCCCTCGGAGAGTGAGGACGAAACACCCAACCTAAAGGAAATCTCTTGGACTGAAACCGGATTTCCCAAACCAGTGGGAACCGGACGCCACGCATACCACACATGGATCCTGGAACGATACGGCCTCTGGATCCGCAAGACTGGCCGCCCCAAGACGCCTTATAAGGCAATCAACTATTGTAACGAGTTCAACATCAGTACAGCTATTGAAATTCAGGCAAATCTGTTCAGCCATCAATGGAAGCCAGGCACGCTTTCACTACAGCCATGCGGGAGGGCAAGGTTAAACATAACGATCCAGCGATCTATCCATGGGGATTACAGGGCACCGTCGACAAGCCCTTCAGCGAGATAGACTCGCGATCAATACCTACTTTTCACGAGCTGTTCCACGGACGTATTCTTGTATTATACCACTAAACCACAAGCCCATTTGTTGAGTACAGAGGCAGTCAGTGATTCAAGACATGATTCATAATCTTGTATGAGCGTTGTACAGTTCGCTCTTTGGTAGTAGTGGCTATGACATCTATTATCAAGTGATCAGGATTGTATCACTCCCATTGACACCGCTCTGGCCCTAGTTTGGCGCGTTGGAAGTGGACGTTGGCGATACATTCCGCAATTGTGGTTAAAACGGTCAGCAGGTTGAGCAGCGTGATCGTTGGTGTTGGCACGGCTCCAGGGTTGTCTGGTCTGTCCTAGTGTCGTATAGGATTGCAACCAACCCCTGAAATGGCCGGGATCTTTGCAAGTTTTGTTCTTGTGGCGCTCTCATGCGTTGGTTGGTCGACCGACGCTGAACACAGCGATCCCGTCGGCGGCAAACGAACACAGATTATTCGCTAGGATGCTGGCATCCTTGCCGACGAGTTGGTTTATTCCAGGCCACTATCATCGTGTCTGCTCTACCCCCTTGGCAAATATGTACTGCGAGAGGCATTGTGGTTTCAAAATAGTCCGAATCCATGGACCAAGTGCGGTAAATTTGACCATCTTCTCCTGGTAGTTCTTATACATCATATCGGTCTTTGTCTGCTGTCCTTGAAGTCTACATCCCATAATTGGTTCCTTACACTCTCAACCTCGCCTCTGGAATTCTACAGTATATTCAAATGAGTAATACTACGAACGTTACGATTCATGGCTGGGTCGCGTCATCCTCCGACAGAGGCAGCATTGACATTTTGTGGTCTTGTTGTATAATCATTATCCTTTGCTGTTGGGTATCTGTATATCCGAATGTCGGCTCGCCGACAGATAAATGGTATCACCCGTTCATTGATAAGTTCAACCTCTTCTGCATTGGTCTCTTGGGCCCCGACTTTCTGTTCGGAATTGCCTTCGGCCAGTTCTCCAGCGCAAGAAGAAGTGTGAAGGTACGTAATTCGTCACAGTCTCAGAAGCAAGGCAGTTTCTAACGTATTTTGACTATGGATAGCTTTTCAAGGAAGATAAAGAATTTGAACACAACTTTAAATGGACCTACACCCATGCTTTCTTCGTCGACATGGGCGGAATACACCTGACAAGTCCGGATTTTGTCCAGGGATTCCCGATCAACGCCCAGCAGCTGCATTATTTAATCACTCACGATCATATTGATCTTCCGGATATGGAGAATATGGATATTTTTGAAAGAAATTCAGCGGATACTCTGTCACGGTAGGTGAAGTTCCCTGGGGGTAGAAACACCTTCTGATTATTCTAGATTGATAGTTGTATTTCAAACACTTTGGTTTTTAGTCGGTGAAATTCAAAGGGCTCGCCAAGGCCTGCCCATGACCACGCTTGAATTGACTGCTATTTCGTTTTCAATGGTGATGTTCGCCACGTCTACCGTTTGGTATTTCAAGCCTTCTATAACACGGCCCCGATTCATCCCCACCAAGAATAATAAAACTGTGCAGGATATAAGAAATTCTATGCAAGAGCTTGTCAGTATTTGATCCGAACCTAGCTTGTTTTGGGACTAATAGATACTGTTCACAGACTCACCCAATGCTCCCCGGCCATTGGTATCGGACGCCGCTCGAATTTATTGGCCATGATCGCTTTGGAATTGACGTTCACTGGAGCTACTATACAAGACTTGCTCAGATTATCCATATCCGTATCTTTTCCCGGCCAGTCAAATCTCGACCCTGGGACAGGTTTCCGTCTGATACTTGGCTGTGCCCGGAATTTATATACGCGCCTGTTGCATTCATAATCCTACTAGGGTTCAGTGGTTTGTTCCTAGTAGCGTGGAACTTCCATTTTCCAACAAATACTGAAAAGGTTCTTTGGAGGGTATGCAGTGTGTACCATGCAATTTTCTCAATCTATGGAGGCGTCTACTTTGTGATTGAGATGATTCAAAGTAGACGTCAATCCTCGCGCAGTCATCAACATATTCAGGCCTCTAATTCTCTTCTGGAGTCCCAACATTCCGAAGCTCCCAATATCAAACCTCCAAGAGGTCTTCGCGAAGCTTTGCGCCGGTGCAGAAATATTTCTGCAGATCATGACCCGGAAATGGAACTTCCTCTTCGTGTTAATGTCCCCGTCAGTATATTGTGCATTATTTATGTTTTTGCTCGAGGGTATATCTATATTGAGGATTTCATTTCCCTTCGATCGCAACCATCAGGCGTGTACATTGGTGTCAACAAGTTCATACCCTTCCTGGGGAATTGACAATCATATGGCATGGAGATGAGATTGTTGCTAAGCTTATCACACTAGCCTGCATATCAGAGATCTGCTTTTGATTTATTACACATTGCTGGAAGGACTTGATACCTTGAGCGACCTATGGTTAGCGAAGCCCAAAAGCTGTGTGGTTTTTTTGTAGTCCTTTCTGGAGCAAGATGGAAGCTGCATTTTTAACAAATTCTTCCCCCGAGTCCATCACATGGATATTTTGTTTAATTTTTATTCGCCCCTGCGTATACAGCCTTTTACAAAGGAGAAGCAGTTAACTAAACAGTTCTAGTTAGGGGTGGTGGCCACCCACTGATCGTCGAAACCTTCGGTGCGCCAACAAATACTGAGCCCGTTGGAGTCCCTCCATAGACAAAAGCTTATAGAAAAAGCTATATACTTTCGGCCCCTAAACCAAAAATACATAGAACATGAGCGGTGGCACAGAAGAGAATGGATACACGATCGCTTGACACAGAATATTTGTCGTTAAATACCATAAAATCACCGGTCTTTCACTGCCTCAATGGAGCCGCCTGGTTTCGTAGCTGAGATGGCTAAATACCTCCAGTGATTACGGCCGCGATAGGACTGAACACCCGCGACGGTATTGATGAAAAAATGTTCCAGGCCAAGGAGTGTAACCAGAAGAAAAGGGATATAGGCAAGCAGGTAGAATAACCGTGTCATCGGTCTTATATTGTCCGAGTAGTCCCGGACGACGACATTTGTGAATCCGGCGTCTTCAATCATCTGCTGAAATACGCCTGGATGAGACCGGCTATTTGTCGGCATAGCGGCAATTTCGTTTATTTTGCGCATGAAACGTGCCATTTCCTCAGGGGAGTCGTCTCCCAGCACATGGTCGTACTCAAACAAGGACAAATGGCCACCGGGGCGCAGCACACGGAAGAACTCAGCTAGGACGGCCTCTGGGTCTGTAGCATGAACGAACGTTTCCATTGTGTAAATACCATCGAATGTTTGATCTCCGAACTTTTCTAGATGGTGATAGTCCATTTTCCGAACAGCAACCTGACCTTCTGAAAGACCTGATCGAGCGATATTCCGTCTTGCCTTGTCCAGATGGTGCTGAATGATGTCAATGCCTTGAATTCTGAACCCGTACTTAGTTGCTAGAGTAATAGCAACGTGGCCGACGCCACACCCGGCGTCAAGGACATAGGCGCCAGGTGAGAGATTTAGCGATGCCGCCAACTTGTCTTCCATAGCGCGGAGAGCCTTGCTTATCGGAAATGGCCACCAAGTGTCATTCTCGTAGAATCCAAAATGGCGGGTCCCACCCAAAAGTAGCCGATACCCGATTCTCGATTCAAGGGATTGATAGTAAGACTGTAGCTGTGGGTTACTGTCGATCAGCGGCTCTTGGTCTGGTTCCGGTGCCATGGTTTCGGGGGGTGGAGGAGAGAGAATAATGAGATATTTTTGGCCTGGTTACTATACTGCGTTCAGATGATATTATATATATAAACGAGAAAGAAGCGGCAGAATAGGAAACTTTTTTTCGGTCGTTGAAGTGGGTTGTTAGAGGAAGATTGGAAAGGAGTACGAATGTGTTCCGTCCAAAACTGGAGCCTAAAAGCGCTAACATAGCTCACCACGTGATTCCAACCCAACCTCGGGCTACGTCTTTGAGTCTTGACAGGTCCACAACAGATATAGCAGGCTTGATTTCCGCACTTTATCGTACAATATGATGTTAATCTTGAATCCCTCAGAAGTTTCGTTGGATGGCACATAGTGATGACTGTTGCCTCCTGTACATTGAGTTGTTATCACTATCAGAAGCCAAGGAGTCTTGCACCAAATCGTGTATGGGAAAGTTTCCAGGGGAGGTGAAGCACTCGCCGATACATTGGCCTACGATATAGATAAACATTATTACTTGTCATGATCCCATATTGAGGACTCACGTGACCGTATGCCCGCATGATGTATATGCCTCTATTCCGATCAATTGATCTCGATGATAATTCCTTCTTTGCGCTATGTCTTATTACCAACCCATCAATTAGCTCTCCGATAGCATAACATTATTTAATATATAACAATTGATTGAGGACTCAACTGCGGACCCTTACCGGTTATCCGTTGTTTGACAGCAGTCTTTGTGCGGTTGGTTATCATGACATATTTTTATCTCAGCGGAACATGGTTGACAACCGTTCACGCTATCGTTGGAAAAATAGGAGATAGACTAGCTGAATCTGGTATTGTTTCGAGTTTTTTCTTCCGGTGATGTCCACAGCGATGACTAATTTAACCAAACTGACCACCTTCCTGAATAGTGTACAAGTACCTAGGGAGCATCCCATCAACAGAACAGAATCCGCCGCAGCGAATGCGACCTCGCCTTCCTCGCCATGATAGACAACTGCGCTCCGCGGCCCAGATCCTCGATCATGACATGCGCCAGCCCATGCATGTAGCTCACACTGCGTTCTGTCACGCCACATACTCTGCACATACTGGTCATCTTCATCGAGAAATGTCTCCGTTGATCCGACGTCAATACACGCCGGCGGAAGCCCAGCAACATTCTTTGCTCTGATAGGGGCTGCATACACGCTGATATTGTCACGTCCTCTGCGATCACCTAGATACGCATTCCAATCTGCCATATTTTCCAGATGTCGACGCCAGTGAACTCGTGCGCAGAAAGCGAGTCACTACGATCATCAATCATAGGCTAGAAGAGCGATTGGCCGATCAACAAAGGGCCTTTCCGGTCGCGACATAGCAGCGCCACACCGGCTGCCAGACCATCTCCTGCTGAAAGTCCGTTGATGACAATGCGAGCCGAGTCCATTCCGTGTTCCTTCTACGTGCTCTTGTGCCCAGACCAGGCCGGCGTAGCAATCTTCGCTCGGTGAAGGGTAGAGATGTTTAGGCGCAACTCTGTATTAGATCGTGGTGCAAATGGCGTCATAGTCGCGGAATAATTCGAGCAGGCCGCTTAAGGTGCAGAAGCGATTGCCCAAAATCATGCCTCCACCATGGATGTTGTAGATGGTTGGTCATCTCTGTGGTACAGAGCCTGGCAGACTCTCTCTCTTTGCGGGAAGATCGAGAGGATCAACGTGTTTTGTCCAGGGCCGAGGAAAGTGTGCTCTTTATGAGTGACGCCCGGAAGTAGTATGTGATTGACTCTGACTGGCGTCTGTCCACGTCGGATTAACTCATCATAGTTTGGAAGGAGGGATTCCGGCTCGCGGTCGAATGGTAGCTTTGGTCTTGGAGCCGTCGTGTCTGTATGAAAATTGTTGAAATTGCTATGGGCTAATAGGAGGAAGATGACACAGATAACTATGCTTTTATGGTCATATTCTTTCAGGTGAGTGAATGAGGAGGACAGATGACCGTGAACCTTGGATGTTGACTATTCCCATTGGGCTCTAGAGGTTCTGTTCACCTTGTAGTCATTCCTATGATAATGGCATGAGACCTCGACATTGCAACTATGATAATGCAAGATTCTGAGGGTGATTAATCGCATATATTGACTGTACTACTGTGAAGACATAGGACATATATACCGAATTATGTCTGGCAACCCTTGGCGTTCTCCTTCCGTTCTAGTGCTCCGCCTCCCTCTCGCCGATTTTGCTCACTGAGTAGAACTGATGAACCTGAGCTGGTCAGTGATCATTGCATAATCAAACTGATCCACTCACTGAGCCTGACCGGAGCATCCTGATCTGATTACTGACCGACTACAGAGGTAGATCGGAAATTGGTTATACATTACATCATACACTAGCTTCCAAACACTAGACAGTAATTTGAGGACTGAGAAGCGGTCAATGTCAAAAAGTAGTTTCCAAGATGCCTTCCGCGAGAGCCCGGGGGATTTAGCTATATAATCTTTAGGTTCATACTCATTGTATGGAGTATTGGAAAGAATGCCTATATTAGGTGTTTGTCTTTGGGGTTTCATCTCCTCCATAAATTTAGTATACAGAATGGTTTCAAGATATCTCATGGCTCTACGGAGTATATACTCCAAAGATCAACTGTGAATCACTTCACATGCAGCTAACTTATCCCTAAAGGTTGGGGCAGTAGAGAAGTAAGGGAGCAAATGGGGCCCCTGACCGGATAAAAATCCGACCAACCTGATCTAGTATGTAGCAGGGAGCGCTGGTACATTATCAGTGCAGAACTTAGATAGTGTGGATTCACTATTATCTTTATTTTTAGTGAAACTCTGCACGCGATAGCTAATCCAGGGGTGTATGTCTTGGTTTAATGTTGATGCTTAATCATTCAATAACTGTATTAGTTTGATGAATGAAATGAAATGCATACATCAGGTGATTGCACTAAATATAAACAGTCTCCGAATCTCGATACTTCGGAAACTTTTCACCGGGCTTGATTATCTTGATATGCACCGGAATGTGGGATAACAGCAAAACAGCCCAGAGCGCCTTGCAGTAAAGGTCAGTACGGCAGCCTGAACAGAATGGCGAAGTAATGGACCATCCACTCACCTGGAAGATCGTCTTCACGACGACAACATCTCCACCCTGAATCGCTAATAGCCATGTCTCCCAGCTCTTCCCCAAGAAGCTCTCTGGGCAATGCTTGATCGCCATCGGACTCACCTCATCATATGCTTGCGAGTATCCATCATACGCTACAGAGCCACTGCGCGCAACCTGGCGCAGCAAGTCGCCCCGATTAACCGCCGGGTTCGGGTTTTTCATACCGAAGCGTGCATGAAACGCGTCTTGCACCTCTTGAAGCACCGCTATATCAAGAAAGTCCCATTCGATTCCCTGGAAGCGCCGAGGTTCATGCGCTAGTTGAACAAAGACATCGCGGATGGCATCGGCAGCATTGATAGCATCGGTATCGAGGTATTCGCGCGGGACCTTTCCACATATATCGAAAGAGCGCTTTTCTTCAGCACTGAGGTCCCATTTAAAGGAGTGCTCAGGCCAATCATCCAATGCGCGTACCTCACTCTCGTACTCCCACACCCATTCCGCAATGGTAGTCCACAAACGAGCCCATTCAGCCCAATAGCGTCCTCGGCCGCCTTTCTTCGTTGTCTCGATGGGCTCAGCCACGACTTGGTATTCGGAATTTACAGTTCCTTTCAGCTTGCTGTCGACGTATCGGTACTTTGAATACTCTCCAGGTCGCTGACCGGCATAGGTAAGGTCCATGTATGTCCCTGGGCCACAGGCAAAACTGATAGCGGGACCGATAGCGCAGGGCTGTGTATCAGCTCCCACCATCCCTGAGCGACAAGTGATGTTTGCTGTTCTAAGGAGGCTTATAAAGTCCTTAGGCAGGCCGACGGAGCTAGGATCCGTCTTGATGCAGATAATGGCTGGTTCCTTCAAAGTTGAGCCCTTGTCGGGTGAATTCACGGTACGAATCTCAGCATCGAGCGATCCCTCTTCCTCAGAATAGCGTTTGGTAAAGAAAACATATAGCTGTGACCAATCTTGGTGATCGAAGATGGGGCGGAGGATGTTTGCAAAGAGCACAGTTGACTCATCCCGAGCGGAACGTTCGTTGATAAAGAAGAACTCATTTAGCGAGAAGCCTTCTTTGAATCGCTATTGCCATATCTCAGCTTCTGGACGACAAATTATACGAGTACGGTCAGAAGTGGAATATACCGTGCCAGGCTTCAACCGCTGTTTCGTGTCCCAATCGAATGTTATGGGGCTGCGAAGGTGCAGAGCCAACGGAAGCGAGACATTCATTTGAATGGGATCGTGTGAGATTGGTTATATGACTGTGAGTCTTTCACTAACACTATACTCCGTATATGAGGACTGTCATCAATATGTTAAAACTGATACTTATTCGAGCAGTCATTTCCAGCGGGGGTTCCACAGCTTGTTTGCATCCGAATCTGCCTTATTTCTAATTCAACGGGGCTGGTGTGTTCATGAGGGGCAGTGCTCCCTCCAGAGCGGGATGGCGATATCAAACCAATCATCTTGTTTTGGTTGTATCCTTCTGTAGACTAGTTCTGTTGAATACGAGATGAACCCAAAGTCAAATAAAATAAACGTGTGGATGGAGTCTGGCGACATGGGGGCCGCTGAACACGATTAGGTCCTCCCCGACGTGGTTTTGGCTTGTTTATCCATATCTCAGGCATACATGCGACACTATGATCCCAACAGGACTTGTTCTCGGAGCCGCGTCCCTCGTCACTCTTTTCAAGAGTTGCTTGGATTTGTATGATGCTATCGAATTCGGTAGAAATCTCGGCACAGACTACAAGATACTTGTCACAAAGGTTGGGGTTGAACGTGTTCGCTTAGAACTATGGGGAAGCTTGGTAGGGCTTTATGACTTGCCAAAAGATGAAGACTCTCAGGGAGATGGCATCGCCGAATACTACGATGTGCTAGATTCTCGACTTGTCGATCCGCGCATTGCCAGTGCAGTTGGAGATATTCTGAATCGCATGCGGCGCCTCTTTGAAGATAGTGGATCCCTGGTGACGAAGTACGGGCTACAAGTACTGGCTTCTGATGATCTTGCGGTTCTTACCATCGAGAATCCAGTTAAGATGACATTTAAGAAGACATGTGCCTGTCTACAGGCGTCGGCATCGCGTATTCAGAAGCAAATGCCGCAGCACGGTGGGCGATTAAAGACAAGAAGAAGTTTGAGCGCTTTGTTAATGATTTGCATGACTTTAACAACATCCTGACACTGCATTTTCCGGACGTGGAGGAAAATACACGTACAACCATGATAACCGAGATCAAAGAGTCAACAGATCTTGACAGTCTTCAGCTCGTCGAGGATGCGCTTTCTCACCTGACCGGGGGTGAGGAGCTTTATTATACACTGAAATCACCAGTGCCATCTAGTCAGTCGGCGCCGATTGGTAGACACGGAAGCTATCCGCTCGGTCCACACACCACACAGCCTTGCTGGAAGGTGGGAGTAGTCAGTAGGCAACAAGTACGGTATGGTGTGAGCCGATAGCCTCAGGTGCTCAATTGCGGTGTAAAACATAGAATATGCTCCGTTTCAAGCGGGTACAGACTTCGACACTAACATAAAACGGTACTAGCTGGAGCTCAAGTGATAGAATGACAGAAGCATTGCACTGTTCACTTATCTAGATATGTCCCCATCTCAAAACCTCACCATCTCCCAAAAAATGCGTACGTATCCTTTCCTTGGCAGTGGAGATCTTGGAGCTTACCCTGTGCTTAGCTGTCTTGCTAGCCCCATTGTGTGTTGTCACTTGTGAACTAGTAGTATATCAGATAGTGCTAACATCCAATTTTCCAATCTGCTAACTTACACTTTACCCTCGTTAGAGTCATTACTCCAGTCGAGGTCTACTAACGCTCTCACTATCAAGGACCGTTTCCTTACAGCCTCCATCCACCTTACAATCATGACTCGAGCAATGCGAAAGACCGCGCAGGCGCCTTGTTTGCCAGCCCGGCGAGCAGAGTATTTGGCGTATAAAAGGAAAATCTCCTCTATTGTTGAATTGAGAGTCACTTTTTCACTTATTGCTTCCTTGCCTCTAGGTCCTCTATCTTTCTAACATCTTCAATGGAGTCTTGGATCCTGTTTTTTGTTCTCATCTCGGACATTAGCGCCATTATCATTTGGCTGGGGTCAGAGGAATGGTCACCGCACGCAAGATTGTCTCTTGCTTGCTCGCATTTGGTCTTATTGACCGATGCTGTTCGAACGACAATGTTACAACAGTGAGCTACACACCCATTACAGAGGAATGGGCTAGTCTGGAACCAACCTGACTGTGACCTTTGATATTGTGAGCGACGACTATCTCTCCCTTTACACCAACAACACCCTGGAGAAGCGTACCGGAATCACGGCCGTTGTCGCGGCAGCAACTATCGTGAATTCGATTTTCAAGTGTTATCCTCGCGGCGAACGCAGGTCTTGAGATATACGAGGACATTGTCGCCATCATCAAGAGCAAAACGAATCAGAACTCATGCTCCCTGGTGTATGGCACCGACTCTGACGGCACTTATGTGGAAGGGTATGCTTACGAGGCTACGACGAGTGGTGAGAACTGCGACACGACGGCGGAGAAGAAGACTATCCTTGCGGTAGTGGAGAAGTGTGCCAACAAGCTGAATGCCCAGGGTGCGATTCGGGCTGCTGCACCATAAACCACGGCGGTACATGGACGGGACATCTGCGTTTGACTGCTAGTCCTTCACTTTACCCAGCACACACAGTCCCATGTTGAAGTCCTGCTGCTGTTGCGATGTAGGACATTCAGCAGTATCATATCTCATTTTCGAATTTGTTTCATGCCCCCACAATGTGGCAGTGTGGGAATTGACGGTTCTTTGATTCTTGACGTATTTATACTGATTCGCTCCAACTTGCCCTGGAGGATATTTATATCTTTGTCCAAGTCCGCTAGAGAATAGGAAATTCAAGAAATTTGTCTGAATCAATTGCCGGCACATGTGGCTTGACTACGGTCGTCGTCATGTAGAAAAATCCAGATAAGCAACCAGCCCTGTGGGTCGTTGCCGCGTGGCGGATACGTATGTTCACTCAGGCTACATTTGTCAACTCTGGACGAACTCAGTGGATATTGAGCCTTTTGAAGCCTTGGATGACTGGCAGTATCGACAAAAATAGTCCATGTAGAATCGCAAGAAGAGTAGACTGCGGACGAACATGTGGCAAAAGGCAGAATCCACTTTGATTGGGACCAATTTAAGTGGTTGTTTTCCCACCATTATTGTACCTGAAACCAAATAGAGATTATTGACAAAGTTATCAATCAGTCAATATGCGAGTGACCGTTATATTTGCGTCGTTGATAGCGATCCAGCTGGTGGTCTGTCAATCCAATTTCAAAGGAGCCGGAGAACAAAACCTATCACTGGCAACAAGGATCACGCCTTCACAAGACTCAAATCCCGATGACAGCCGTAACTCGAGGCTGGAAGGACGATTTGGAGAATGGATACTAAAGCGCGATACCACGACAATCACGGATGCAGTTACATCAACCTCCGCTGCCGAGAGTGTGACCTCCGTGACAACGACCAGCCGTTCCGATGCGACGGCGACCTCAGAATCCACGACTGCCTCGAGCACCTCAACAGCGTCTTCATCATTCACAACAACAACTACAGCAGCTACGACAACCTCAACTACAACATCCAGTACCTCCAGCACCACCACCACATCATCCTCATCCACAACAACCACAGCAACAACAACGACGACCTCAACCACCACACCAACCCCCACAGAATCGGCAGAATTAAAAGAATGGAACCACCGTGGGACCATCGCCGCCATCGTCACCTGCAGCATCCTGGGCTCCTTCTTCGTAGGCGCCTGCATCGCCCGATGCTTCCGCAATCGCACCAAGAAACGGCGCATCGAGGCGAGGAAGCAACTCGGCAAGGAATCTTCTCTCTCCATGTTGGCCCTGACCCCCGAGAACGGAAAATCAGCGAGCCAGTTGAAGGTGGATCGTGAGTCGATCATGTTCTGCGACGAGAGGAGGTCACAGCTGGAGAGCGTGCCGTCGTTGTCGGGGCAGTCGTATTGGCAGGGGTCTGTGGCGCATTCGTCCATGCCGTCGGAGGATATGGGTCGGTCGATGAGTAGTGGGAGGCATACGCCGTTGGGTGTGAGGGAGCAGCATGGGACAGCGGAGGTGTAAGAATCATGAGATTGTCCGGTAGCGACGTTGACCTACATGTCTATTTCTATTGTTATGTGAGTTCACCACGGGGGTGTCGTAAAATGACGGATGAGACGCAGACTACGCTTCATGCAGATCTAGAATGATGACATAAAAATACAGTTAGCCAATCCAATCATGTCATAGACTCTTAATCTCCAGACAGCCACCTTGTCAACTACCCGTTGTCAGCCCCCGACTCTTCGCTTCCCGACGATCCGTCGACGACGACAAGACTCATTTCATGAAGGAGTTCCTCGACCTCGACCTCGCCGGCCTTGACTGCCAGATCCAGTGGTGTCCGACCCTTGTGGTCTTTCAATTCAGCTTCTGCGCCGTGCCCCAGGAGAAAGTGCACATCGTCACGTAATCCGGCTTGGGCAGCGATGTGCAGAGCGGTCTGACCGTACATATCTACTGCGTGGATGTTGGCGCCCTTGTTCACCAGCAACCTCATGACATGGTTCTTCGCTTTGACTGCGCGATGCAGCGGAGTCCTCTTGTAGTCGTCCTCCATCTCGAGTTCCGCCCCGTTCTTCAAAAGAAACTCCACCATCTTGCGATGTCCGCGATCTACTGCCTTGTGCAGCGGTGTTTCTCCGCAGTGGTTGGTCACGTTGATATCTGAGTCTTTTTCTAGTAGCAACCCGACGAGTCGTCTGTGCCCTCCTAACACTGCGAGATGAAGGGGTGTATCTCCTGTGCTGTCCGCTGCTTCGGGGTCTGCACCATTGGCCAGGAGCATCTCGACTATCTGGTCGTGTTCGTGAAGCACGGCTAGATGCAGCGGTGTTGTACCATCTTTGGCTGCAGCATTTACCTGTGCACCTCTCTGCAGGAACAGGGCAGTCAGATCCACATCGCCATCCTTCGCTAATATGTGTAGTGTAGTCCTCCCTTTGGTATCTCTCGCGTTGACATTGGCACCTTTCTCAAGCAGCACATTGAGCATTTTCATCCCGCGCTTCGTGCGATCGTATACTACCAACGCCAACAGAAGCGGGAGACCGGACTCTCCGCACGGTGAATCGATGTCGGCGCCCTTCTTGATCAAGTATTTCACTATGTCTGCATGCCCCCTTCTGCCGGCCTGGTACAGCGGTGTGCCGCGTGGCCCCTTTTCGTCATTGGGGGAAGGTTGTGCCTCTCTGTCAGCGCCATGGCGCACAAGCAGTCGGACCACCGGAAGGTGACCATTGTGCGCAGCCCACCACAACGGCGTCCTCCCGACCGCATCGGCAGCATTGATATTGACTCTTCTCGACCCGATCAGTAATCGAACCACCTCTTCGTGTCCTTTCTCCGCAGCCCACAGCAACGGCGTCCGCCCATGATTATCCTTGACATCGGGATCGGCATTCACTTTGAGAAGCTGCACCACAAACGGCTGGTTCCCCTGTTCCACAGCCCAATAGAAGGGAGTCTGGCCATTGACGTCGGGGATGTCGGGATCGATCTCACCGCGCGCGAGTAGACGATTCATAATCCCTTCGTGCCCATTCTTCACAGCCAAGTACAACGGCGTTTGTCCATCGGCACCAGCGGCGTTCGGGTCGACTTCAGCGCGTCCGAGTAAAGCCCCCGCAACCGCCTCGTTTCCATTCTTGACAGCCCAGTATAGCGGCGTTTGCCCAGCAGCGTCTGGCGTGTTCGCATTGAGATCCGCGCGGGCGAGTAATTGTTCGATAATACCCTGGTTTCCGCTCTTCACAGCCGCGTACAAGGGTGTCTCTCCTCTGGCATCGGGAATATTCGGGTCGACATTTTCAAGGGCGAGTAATTTCCCCACAACGCCTGCGTGTCCATTTTTGACTGCCCAACACAGCGGCGATTGGCCTGTTTTAGCATCCACCGCATTCACATCTACTGCCTCAGTCTCGAGCAAAATTTGGAGAACGCTCTCATGTCCACCTTCCGCGGCTAGGGAGACTGCATTCCGACCATCTTCGTCCTTGAAGTCGAGACGCACACCTGGAGTGCTGAGGAGGAGTTTGACGATCGTATCGTAGCCCTTGCTTGCGGCGAGAAAGAGCGCGACTTCCAACTTGCCTGGTATGACCTTTTCTTCCGTCATCTCGACAACGCAGTGTTATCGTCTGCTCATAAGTGACCATCACTTTGTCGTCAGATAAGTTAGGAGTAGGAAAAAAGGCACGTAGAGTGGAAAGCGATGACAACATAAATCACGTTTCTTCGCAGACCCGCATCTTTGTGCCGCGACGTGGGGGGCTTTCACTGGTCACTATAGATGCAAAAATCCGGCAGGATTTCAAGTAAGGTGACCATTGTTCCCGACTTGGTAAGTCGTCATACGTCGTTGTCTGTTGTCTTTCGGGCCTTCGGGTTCATTGGGCTGCATGGTTTCACGAATGTTCCGGTATTCATTCGTCGAGCTTACCCTGTACTCTGTTGTTGGTCCGAATCGGGGAACCCTGTCCATGGCGTCGTACGACGGTCAATCCGTGGATGGTGAGATGGCATGATGGGTAGGGATCGTGCCTGACGAGCCCTAGGTCCACTATATGATCAATCTGGCAACAATTCGAGAGACCATGCCCTCTATCTACATACCCTGTTAAATACTGTCTCAAGATCTATGTGGAATTACCCCGCAGTCTGGGAGGATGAGGGGCAGATGACGCTATCCCGCTTAAGGACATCTCCCAACAAGGCAAGTCTGTTTAGTACGGAGTACGGACATATCCTGATCATGTCTTGATAATACTATGGGTGCCAAGGTTATAAACGTAGACCCCCCCGTTATCCTTTTGAATGGTGTGCCAAGCACAGTGGCAAATAAACATTCAATCTTCGGGCATCCACACAATCTTGAACCTCTGCACCTCTGACCCATTTTCCTCTTCCAGATATAGCTCATTCATTTCTCCTTTTGCAGTCCAAGCCAGGTTTTTGTTTGGGATCTTGATCGCAAATTTGTCATAAGCCCAATTTTATTTGTTCTGTATAGTGTAACCCTCCTCGCCTTGTTCAACAATCCATGTCTGGTTTGGCCCGTATCGCGGCATAGTTTCGAGGAGTCGGTCGAAGGGGGAAAGCAGGCATGAATCCTTTTCGTACTTGCAACATTTCATTTAGAAATCTGCCCCTCATCAGCAAGTCCAAAATTGTGGCATGCGCCACCGTTCTACATACGAGGTGCTGCCAGGAAGCACAACCTACCAGCTTGATTGATTGTAAAAATACCCGATCATTGGCCATTGCCCGCAAGCTCGTGTTCAATATAGCGTCCTTGTGCGTGAGCCACGTCTCGTATTATGCTCATTAACGCCGGTGATAAACACCTTGAGGCCAGGTCGGACTTAGGGCGGCGAATCGACTGCCTTGGCGTACAAACGGAGATGCCAACCGTAGATAAGCCTTTGATAATCCGGTCAGTAAATGCACGAGGATATATTGAATACGAGCACACATATTCGTTTGAAAGTCAAAAGGAGATATCATGTCTGCTCCGAACACGATTCATGGCGTTAGTCCACGCCCTTTGAAGATAAGCGGTCTCACTTCGACTGAACCAGCCAAAGTCCGATAACCCCATCTGAGTAGCTTATAAGATGCATTCTTGTGCCAGATATACACCTCACAATCCATCACAAAGACATCTCTCCTAGCATTCCATTACTTTCAAAATGACCACTCACCAAGCCATCATCCTCTCTGAAATCAACTCACCACTCACCCTGGCCACAGTCCCAACACCCACCCCTCAATCCGGCCAAGTCCTCATCAAGGTCCTCGCCAGCCCTATCCTCGCATATTACCGCGCAATACTCACTGGCAAGCTCCCCTACCCACTCCCCTTCCCCTTCACCCCCGGCGCATCCCCAATCGGCCGCATCGAGGTCCTCGGATCCGACACAACGACCCTCAAACCCGGCCAACTAGTCTACGTCGACCTTAACGTACGCGCCCGCGATGACCCTCTCAAAGAACAAGGCACCGCCATCCTGCAAGGTCTCTTCGGCGGCATAACGCCCCAAGCGCGCATCCTATCCGAAAACGACTGGCGCCATGGCTCGTGGGCAGAGAAACAGATCGTCCCGCTGGAGAACGTGCATGTTCTCGATGAGTCGCTTCTGCTCCAGCAGATGGGCTATTCCCCGGCCCGCCTGACCTGGATCAACACCCTCCTTGTTCCGTATGGCGGACTGCTCTCCGGGGCACTGCAGCCGGGCGAGACCGTGATTGTGTGTTTTGCGACGGGGCATTTCGGTGGTGCTGCAATTGATGTGGCGCTTGCCATGGGGGCGGGGAGGGTTGTTGCTGTAGGACGACGGATGAGTTCCCTGGAGAAGATCCAGGATGGCTATCCAAAGGGAAAGGTAGTCGGCGTTGCGACGGAAAGTGTCGATGAGACTTCCTTGAAAGATGCGCTGAGGAAAGCGACACCGCGCGGACTTGGTGCGGATCTGTTCCTTGATCTCACTCCAGCATCTGCTGCAGAGGGGCAGAAATGGATACACGTCCCTTCTGCTATATCGGCGTTGAAGGCCAACGGTCGCGCGGTTCTTATGGGTGGAGCTTCGGATTCGGTCACCTTGTCTTATTCTGAGCTCATGACGCGTAATATCACGGTGAAGGGAACTTTATGTTCGACGGAACTGCTCCTGCGAAGTTGATCCGGCTCATCGAGATGGGGAACCTGTCGTTGTCCAGATTCCACAACATTGAATTTGATTTCAAGGATTACGAAAGGGCGATTGACGAGGCTACGACGAAGACTTCTGGTGACTGCGGAGTGGTCCTGGTCCACAAAGAATAGTCTGGAGCAGTGCAGTGACGGGTGGCAAAGATACTTCGTCCCTCGTTCAGGAACCCGAAATATACGCTTGTGGATTCATTTACTGCTTCATGTCGTTCTGAAATGGGAAAGGCTTCAATTTACTATCGGTTCGCTCGCAGAATAATTTAGCAAATATTTTATTGTAGACAAACGTGGCTGAGTTGATTCTTCACGCATATCCATTGTTCCCGTAGCATCTAGCCAGACACCGTACGACTGGCAGAGCTGCGAACGGCCAGAGACGACCTGCTGATCATAGATACACTGAGATCAGAACTTCCTCAGACTCAAGGTGATACTACTCCAGTCTCGCAGCTTGTATTCGCGCCTCCAGGTCATCCTGTCCGACCCGTGACATTCGTCGCCATCGTGAAGGCCAGGTCCACCGACCTATTTGTAGAATCCTCGTTAGATTCCTCCATGGATATGCAGTATGACCGTCGCGTCTTACGTCGTTTTCGAACAAGCTTGAGAGCGAAGAAATATTCTCTCAGCGTCTTCGGGCGGTATTCCGGGAACAAGCGATCAAGTATCCTGTCGAGTCTAGGTTTCAACAGACACATCAGTCCTGTACCGGGAGAGGAGGAGGATGAGGAGGAGCTTACTCCGGTCGGATAACCCGCGCAATCCAACAAGCGAGAAGAACGGCAGCTAGGACGAAGGCGGAAAATAGTGCCCAGTGAGACATGACGGGCGAGAGTGCTCAGATGAGGCGTGCGAGGTGATACGTCGAGGTGATGATGTGACAGCCGATCAACAGTGCAACGCAATAAAAGTACGCCCTTGATTAGATCTGAAATTTGAAGGTGAGGCGGGTTGATGGTGCTTCAGCTGGGGAAGGAGCGAGTCAATATGCAAATTGAGTAAAATGAAAACAGGAAGAGGAGGAGGAGGGACGGAGTAGTGTACGAACATTGTCCATCCTGAATTAGTAGTAGTCAGTGAGGCCATAGTGGCTATTGTGCTTTATTGACATGGTTGAGGTAGTGAATATCCACATCGTCAGATTGGATGCAACCTGGCTTCGTTTTGATAAGTCCTGACTCCATGTTCGGGTCCAATCCATTAGAGCTGCAGTCTAATATAAGCTCTACTTGATTACTCTACGCCACGGCGATGATCAAAAGATATCTTCACTTATTGATCCTCATACTGTTCTCACTTTATTTTCAGGATGGGGCTTTTGCTCAGATAATTATTCCAGGGCAGAGCATCGAAGACCTATCAGACATTAGCATATCTCTCTCCCACACTCAAAGTTCAATACTTCCCGTAAATATTCTACATGCTCTTGCCTTCAAGCTGGCCCCTATATAGCCTCCTGCAGCTTCTCTACAGACTTCACAGCTGCTTTGGCGACACCTACTATGGGATTGCAAAATGTAAGATTCTTTCTTTGTAAACTCTGGAGTACATATATGGACCAGAGACTACAATTAAGAGCCTACGGACGTCTATCTTCCCTGAACAGCCAATGTCAACAAGACGAAGCCAAGAGCTTGCATCTCCGGAGTCCGGATTACTACAATGGCCTGCAGCAAATGCTAGCCAACATTGGCATCCTTCCCAGCGGGCTAACCGTTCATACTGAGAATCGATCCCCAGCATTCAAAAGAGCGAAATGTCATCCCCTCCAGATCGGACAATCTGCCACCACTATACCAGGACTTGTGTTGGGAATATGTTTAGGATAAAGCAATAGGTAATCACCTGAATTCAGCAGCCCCTGAACTACCCAGCGTCCAAAATCTATATTGACGATCCGTGAGTGAGGTAAAAGGAAGTCATGACCAGCTTCCGGAGTTATAGGTGCATCCCCGACATGCTCTTTATCATATTGGATTCTTGGAATCCTAGCACATACGACCATAGGGTGTGGAAAACAGGGCTTCCCGTCCGCTCAGCCATACTTAAGCCACTCGCCGGCCGGTTAGTAGTTGGGTGGGTGACCACCAGTGAATCCCGGCTGTTGTATGTTTTTGTTTTTGTTTTTGCTATATCTTGATGCTTTTGATGGCCTTGACGGAAGTGATTGGCCATTCTGGCTGCAGGTCCAACTAATACAGACCACAATCTCTTTGTTTCAACCTGTCTTCGGCCCAAAGTGATGTGATATTTTACGATATCTTCGCGGCGCATCAGTCGACAGCCTCCGACCCCCCTATTCTGGTCAAATGAAGACAATTTGATTCAGAGGGACACGTGCTGCGCTCAGCAATGCAACGACAACATTGACACCGAGTCGACTTCCGGAAATTCAATCAACGCCCAGTCAAGAATGAACTCTTCGGTTGGACGATCCCGCCGGGTCCCCGTGCGGTACAAGCCGCTACCAGCGAACACGGGACCGAGAACATAAGACTGGTTCATAAGGGAGCTCTCAAGGTAGTCGCGGTCGTAGTGAAATAATCCTTTATGCATGTGTGCCAGAGTCTCTCTCCGCGCCTATGCATAAATAGGCTTAGTAGCCAGGCTGGTATAGTGTTCTAGGCTTCTAGCCCTATAACCTTAAATTTAGACATCCAGCACTCCTCCCCCCTAACCTAATCTTAAACTTACCTAAGGATAGGTTTGGAAGGATAATGTTAACTATTAGAGTTGCATAACCGAACTGCTAAAATCGAATCCAACCCTCACCGAACCCGCAGCAGTGAGGGTTTGGTGCCTAGCCTAGGGAATTGCACCGGTTTCAGTTTCCCTAGGGTGAAACTAATTTGAGTTTAGTTAAAACCATTAGTTATGGTTTTTAAGGATTTATTAGATTAATGGAATGGAAACCTTACATACTAAATTTTTGCTGCGACTTCGCTGTAGACTCTAGCGTTATCTTTACTTAGGTGATTACACATTTAAACCTACATCACTCCATTCATATTTGGAAAGTAGCTCTGCCATCGTCCTAGAGATCGAAAGCTGAAAGTCAACTGAAGTTTACCTGAGATAGGAACCGTCTGACCTGGCACTGCACACTTGACCATCGACTTTGTAGCTTGAATGAACTTAATGAATATGTACATGATTGAGTTTAAAGCCCAATCTTCTACATACGACCATAGGGTGTGGAGAACAGGGCTTCCCAATCTGGGCAGTAGGCCTTAGGTAAGTATTAGATATAGTCTAGGGACTATATCACCTCATTCCTAAAGTAGTTGACTAGCAGAGAACCGCAGAGACGGATCCCAGGGTCTGACAAAAGGAATGCGGGGATGCCAAGGAGTTGATATTGGTTATATGAAGTGCTGTCAATATATACATGTTGATATATCATGTATATTCAGAGTGTTTAACTGCTTCTCCGATATTGGATATCCGTGTGCAGCCATATCTGTCGGAAAAGATGAGATACAGCAACAACCGCAGCTCTCAGGAAACAGAAGTCATTCAGATAAATTATTACTACCTTAGTGTTATGTGTACTTGGTTGGAGTAATCATGTCATCCGTATTTCAGTAAGCTAAAAGGGTGTCTTGAGAACCAAGTGCCATGGTGGCGAATAAATATGGTCAGCATCCTGTAGACCTGTACAGATTATTTCTTCCATTCTTAGGAATGCACCGTCCGGATGTATAATTTTGAGAACATTTTGGAGATGTTGTTTACATTGAGATGTTGGGATTTTACTACACACAGCCCTGAATACTAGACTTAGACTATTTTAACCATGGAATAAGCAGTATACTGAACTGAATTATCAATAGCTTCAAGCTGAGAGAGAGTGACATGAAAGCTCAGATACATTCCTATAGAACCTGATTGATTCGCTCCAAGTGTTGAACTTGAGACTCATTCCAAGAACCCAAACATCAAATAAACGAATCCTATATTTTAACTAATTCTCTATGGCACACATTGCCTGATGTGCTCCTGGGCTGTACCATGACTGGGTTAGAAACCAACTCATATTAGTCGTCCATGTTCTCGGTCATGAAGCGATCGGGCTTGTCGGGTCCATAAAGCCAGCCAACGATAGGATCAAGATAGAACTTCTGGTCGACAGACGCATCATCCTGGCTGCTCTGGATTTCAGTAGCAGATATATCACGCTTTCCAGGGACCATGTTTGCCTAAAACAAGAACACATCCTAGTGGTTAGCTTGAACGATGCCAGTATGTTCTGTACCACAAGGAAAAGAGTGCTCACATTACTCATTAGAATGGCCAAGGCACTGCTTGCCAGAAGGAGGAGTGTGGCTGCAGAGTACTTCATGATGCTTAGGACTGTGATGCAAGTTGACCGGAGATGATAAAACAGGCTTATACTGGATTAGGAGAGGGAGGAAGAATGATGATGATGATGATGGATAGAGAGGACAATGGAAATACCGCGATTTTATACCTTTCAGCTCCTTTATGACACCATTCTCTCCAGCGCGTATTGCGTCTATGCGTATTTACTTTCTAGGTACATGGTAGGACTTGCGACGTTGTAGCACAGCAGAACTCCCAGGTTGCACGTATATTGTTACATACCATAGAATCTGGGATAATAGCTATCCCCGAGGATTTGTCAAGTCCAGCTGGTGGAACTAGTGGACGTCTCTTATGTAGTCTTGTATATCATGAGTTTCTGCCACTGTGTCATGATGAATAATGAAGGGTATAAATAGAATAACAAATAATCCTCTCATGGCTGAATTAATTCTCCTAGTTTATACTAATTAGCTTATTTTCCACTCCTTTATCCATATCCAAAGCATTAAACAGTTATGCCAGATTACAGCCCAATCATCAAGGAGCTCTGCGACCAGCTGCTCTAGGAGGTAAATGACCGCAAGCAGACCATTAAAAACACTTATAAATGGGATATCCCTGAGCTGGATAAGTACAGCATCATCTCAGCCACAGGTTTCCTTGACTTTGCCAACTGGCTGATCCAAGGCTAGGTTCCGACTAAGTTAACTAAAGGCTGGGATATTTACTACATCCTTTATATCTTCTACTTTATCCTTTTACAGGAGCCATCAGGTGGTTATTAGACCAAAATCCACCCCCTTAGTATTAACAAGCCGCGGAAACCCGTTTTAGATTGGGTGATCCAATTCGCCGAACAAATTAGATGTAGTATAAATGAGCCTAGGTTTTACTGGGGACATCAGGTACTAAACCTGAAGGGAAACCCAACACGAACACCTGCCTCTCGGGTCCGCATTCATAATCATGGTTCACCGGATTCCGGATCCACACACGGCTTAACAAGTTACAACCTGATACAGTCTGCGACAAGAGTCTAGACTTTGGGGGAAAGAGTGCGTTCCGCGACGAATACTGAGGGACTGAGACGGGAGAGGAGAGAGAAGCGAAAAGTGCTGGAGCTGTGGTGCCTGCCTTCATACCCTTCGGTTTCCACTCATCAGATCGCTCAAAACTAATCGGTCTGTCTCTACATAGTTTCCCAGCGTCAACAGTTCATTCAAAGGTGCGGGGAGAAAACGTCTTCCGCCTTGCAGCACAGTCTGGGTCCTTGCCTATCTTGTTTGCAGGGTTGAATGTAGAGAAGACAGAGAGGGAAAGTTTTGAACAACAACATCTACCTTATTTTTAACGTCATATGGCGGAACTTGAGAAATACACTCTGCAAATAAATAAAATAGGTCCAAGCTTTTAGCGGTAGCGTGATTTCATTGGGGAGGATAGTGTGGCATAAGAAGCATGAGGCCCTCACTTTAGAACTACACCTTCGGCTTTTATGGTTGTTGAGGCAGGAAGTTGTTAAACATCGCATTTCATATAGTGTTTTGGGAGTGATGGGTCATAGGTGGCGACACCGGTGACGGCGGTGAGTTACCGGGCTGAGTTTGTAATTGATGATGTGGAAAACAGTTTGTATGAGGCTTTAAGCGCATAGTGCACAAATCTGCTGCAAGTCTACAGAGATTAGACTTTCCAAGTCCTGCCTGTTTAATATAAATGCCTCATGGGCGACCATAGAATCCTTGGTGCTAAGTCCGAACCATTTTGTCGAGCCCAGCTAGTCCCGCGAGCCAGGCCAAAAGAGGAGAAAGTGTCATCAAACCTGACGTAGGCGTGGCGCGGGGATGGTTGGATTCCCTAGCTAGGAAGCCGAACCAGCGGTGAAGATAGGGGCAGAGGGCTGACTCAGCTAGTAGAGGTCACGTGACCCTACGACAAAATCTCTGGCGTCTACAACTCCAGGAGGCAGGCAGGGTGTATTTAGCTCAGAGAGTCAGAAGGCTAGGCTGGAAATGGGAAAAAAGTCATCATACTAGGTTGTGGGTCTGATAATAGAAAGGTGAAGGAAACTAGGCCTCAATAATCTTCAGAAGTCCAGTGCTTTGAAATACAAACCCAGGTGCTTTGAAATGCAAAGCAAGATTCTGTGAACCCAGGGCTAGAAGTTGAAAGCCAAAAAAAAAGATAAATAGTTCACTGATGCTCTTAAAAGCTGAATCCTAAACTCATCAAAGCCATTTCTATTCAAATCATTACCAAGTTTTAAACTGCCAAAGTTTTCTATTCAATCATAATGTCCCGCTACGCAGAAGCTCATTTAAACCCTGCTGGCCCTGGTGATGCTCGTCCAACAGCTCTCCAGATCATCAAGGATGAAGCAGTGGAGGGCAAGCTAGTCGGGAAGGTGATCGTCATCACAGGCACTTCGTCTGGAATAGGGATTGAGACAGCTCGCGCTCTCTCTTTAACTGGAGCAAGGCTATTCCTGACAGCACGAGATCTGGATAAAGCCAAGTCTGCTCTGGACGGAATCCTCGAACGAGATCGCGTTGAACTTGTCGAGATGGACAATACTTCCTTGAGCAGCGTGCGTGCTGCCGCGAAAGCCATTCTCCAGAAGTCGAACGGTCAAGTCAACATCTTAGTTAATAACGCCGGCATCATGGCCCTGCCCAAGTTGGAGTACACCAAAGACGGCTTTGAAATGCAGTTTGGAGTCAACCACCTCGCCCATTTCCTACTCTTTGAGCTCTTGAAGCCAGCTCTCCTTGCCAGCGCTAGCCCTGAATTCTCATCTCGAGTCGTCAACGTCTCTTCTTCTGCCCATCATGTAGCCTCGATCAATGAATCAGGCAACTACAATTTTGAGAAGACTGAATACAACGACTGGGTTTCATACGGACAATCAAAGACCGCCAATATCTATATGGCCAACGAGATCGAGCGGCGCTACAGTTCGCGAGGACTCCATGCTACCAGCGTCCATCCTGGAATGATTTCAACGGCACTTATGCAGCATATGGACCCTGCAATGGTGGAAGCATTAAAAAAAGATGAAAAGCTGTATAACATGATGAAGTCGCCAGAGCAGGGAGCTGCAACGACGGTGTGGGCTGCAATTGGCAGAGGTAAGACCCGGTCGGGACATGCAATATAGTAAGCACTGTGTGGAACTGGTTGCATCAGGTACGGCGATTGCAGACTCTCCCACGCCAAATGGGGTAATCTAAGTGGATCTTATCCACTTCCTAGGATTACTCCGGCTAGACTGGCTGTGGGGTGGATATGGGTTGACCCACAGCATGTCTGATCCAACCCATGTGGATTATAGGTAAACCACCAGGTATCTCACCCACCCCTTATATCCACAGGGGCTCAACTATGGATACCATGGATATCCATACTATCTAGTCAGGTGACCTCTAGTATTTAGATTACCCCCTATTTTTTTAGTATTCTAGCCACATCACTAGGATATCTATATATTTAATAAGTAATATAAGAATAGATTAGTATAAATATTATATATTACCTATTATATAAGCTAAAATAGGCTTATATAGGGGAGTAGGGGTCCCCCCTAAGCTTAGGTTGAAAGGTGGTGCAGAGATATATATATCTTACCCTTACTATCCTAACTACTATCCTCTAAAATCTAAAGACTACTATAACTCTAGCCTTTCTTAGTAGATCTAATATTTATTTTATATATAGATAGATAGGATTATTCTCTATCTATATATATAAAAATATCCCTCTATCTAGGCCTAGATCTAGTTAGATAAGCTTATTAGTTTAAGAGACCCTAGATCACATATACCCAATGGTTTAACCCATATCCATGTGGATACAGCAGGTTCAACCCATATCCACATGGGTTGGATTAGGGCCAGCCCTTATCCACCCAAACAGTGGATTGGGTGGGTTGGGTGTGGATTTGTGGGGTGGGTAAGCCAGTCTAACTCCGGCCAAAAACACCCCAGGCTTTCCTGCATATAAGTTATTTTTCTTCCACTGGAGGCTACCAGCAGAAACTACCTTACCGCTCATGGCTGCCTCGATCACCCACTCGGCCGCTAAGGCTAGTGCGTCTGCAATTCCATCCGCATTCAGTGTCTATGATAATAAATTCTACGACATTCTCGGCTCGTCCCCGAAACTCGAGCTTCTTCTCGAAAACAATGCCTTCCCTTTCGCGCACGAGGCGAGCGTGTACATTCCGTCCACGGAGTCGCTTTTTGTGTCGAGCAATATCTTCACCGACCCAGTTACCAAGAAGGAAACGATCAAGGTCTCCAAAGTGAGCGTGAGTGCGAACCCCGCCACAGCCGAGATCATCAATTCTACGATTCCTATGGCGAATGGAGGCGTGAACAACGGTGACGGCATCCTCTGGTGTGGCCAAGGTACTTTCAATAGGTCTGCTGGTCTTTACCAGATGTCCGCTCAACCGCCGTACGAGTCCGAGCTCGTGATTGGCAACTTCTACGGACGCGAATTCAACTCCGTCAACGATGTGGTCGTACATAGCGATGGTTCTTACTGGTTTACCGATCCTATCTATGCGTGGCGCCAGGGGTTTCGTCCTAAGCCTAAGTTGCCGAACCAGGTGTATCGCTACGATCCTGCCACGAATAATGTGCGCGTTATGGCTGATGACTTCGGCCGCCCGAACGGAATCACATTCTCTCCAGATGAGAAAATAGTGTACATTACCGATACCGCGGAGACAGATGGGAACGGGTCGGAGGATCTGCTAAAGCCTGCTACTATGTAAGTTAGACCTCATTGTTTCGTTACGATCTGGGATGAATGGTTGACTGACTTACCGTCTTATTTAGCTATGCATTTGACTTGGTGACCATCCATGGACAGGCCTTCTTGACTAATCGACGTGTGTTTGCTATGCCCGGTGGGGGAACTCCCGATGGCATCAAGGTCGACATGGACGGCAATGTGTATGCTGGTTGCAAAGACGGAGTCAACGTCTGGACGGCTGGCGGTGTCTTGCTCGGCAAGATCCTCGTCAAGGATGGAACTGCGAACTTCTCCTTTGGTCAGAATGGTACCATGTTTATCCTCAACGAGAATAAGCTGTGGAGAGCGCAATTAAACCGCAAGGTGCATGGTAACCTTCTGAAGTACTAGGTGGCAGGTGTTAGCGTGGAGGTCGAAGGAGAAGCAGTATAATACAAAAGTCTCGGCGCGTCTACACTGTTTGTGTGATGTCGTAAGAAAATGGACGCAGTGATGATAGGGGTGATGACTTTGCGCAGATATTTCCATGTGTTTCCAAACGAGCGTTGGCAATGTTAATAACACCATGAACCATTATAGAGCCAGTACCTTTTTAGAGAAAAACAATGTATTCTTAGAAAATATCTACTCGAACGACTAGCTAGCTCAAGAAACATAATATTATTTGCGGTCAAACGGAACACCTTTTCGTCTTTCTTCCCTAGCTTCTATAAATATACCGATATAGAGCTAAGGCCAGAGCATATTAGGGGCGTTCCGGTGCCAACTGTGCTTGTTATGTACAACCTTCCTGTAGAAGGCCTAATACATTCCTAGCTTGCTATGGCAGGCCCTGTACCGTCTCACTAGAATCTTCACTAGCTATTTAGGTCTCGTAAACCGCCTCCCTGAGTTACCAGTCAAGCCCCACCTGCAAATATATCATTAGCATAATGTCCGAGGATTTCTACGCTTCTTGTGTTGAGGTTTCCTTCCAGACATCCAAATGTTGATGTCCTGATAGAAACCTCCTGTCGGCATGCCCGAGACAGCCAAACGGCCAACGACGGTCAACAGCATATGCCTTGTCTCGGAAATGTCGATTTGGCCTGTTGGCCAACACAACATTTGTATGATAGCTACTTTGACTCGGAAGCATCACGGAGGACTGCAGAATACGAGATGAACGACTGTTCAGCTCGATTCTATGGGATTCCTCACTGTCAAGGGCTCACCGTCAGTGCAGGTCAAATATCCCCTGGATCCCCCCTGCTTCCAGAGAATTGTATCAATTCAACATAGCAAATTTGCATCCAAAACGTCGTTCTTCAATCTGTCTCTCGTTATCCTGTAAATCTTAACATCTTGCAGGCCATTTTTGCTGAAGCTTAAAGGAGTCTTATGCTTCAATATACTGACGCATAAGTTGTAATATTCTTTAGCCGTTTGTTACGGCCGAAATTTATAGTTTGATTGATGAAATTGTCCATGGATAGCAAAAAGTTGAGGTGGACGAGCCGTTTGCACCAAAAACACTTGCTCCCACAGAGTTTATCACTCAGTGTGAAAGTGGTCGATGTAGTATCGAGAAGAAGAGTCTTAATCATCTGAATCCATTTTAAATCCGGCTGTGGCAAACCACAAGACCTCATTGCCTTATTTTGATCCTGTGATGAATCAGCTGACCTTGAAGGTCGGGTAAACTCGGAATTTACACACTGAGTCCTTCACAATCGGTAAGTTGTATCTGCCGCGAGAAACCTTTGAAAAGTAGCCAGAGGTGCAATAGGTAAGGTCAGAATATAAGCTCTACTCTTTCAATCTCTTATATGCTTGTGCAGGTAAAATACCGTACATTGCACCCCATAGTTAGTCACCCCACCCTGAGCGGCCCACCGAGGACACTGAGGTGCTCGGTGTGTCAAACTGATCGCTGACGCCGTTGCTCGCCTCCGGCCAGCCTCTTCGATTCTCACCTTGCTTTCTGCATTCTCGCCTGCTGCAATGGTAACCGCGCTGCTGCCTACTGTATTCCTTGGGAGTGTAGTTTGCGATATTTGTGCCTTTCTTGGAGGAACCGGGGAAAAAATGTATTTAATTTCCAACCTAAACAACAGAGCAATATCTAGAACAGGAAGGTGACGTTAGACGGAAAAAAAATTCAAATGTCGTCGCGGACGGATCAGAAGGTACAGGAATAGTGACAAATGGTGATCTGGTCAGTGCTAGTGGAAGCAAGTAGTTTCATCGGATGTCCATCACAAAGTAGTCGGTATCAAGGATCAACACCGACCGAGGGGTTGAATAGTCAAACATCAGTGCTTGTAGTAGTCCTCCAAAATAGCATCGGAGACCTTCAAAGCCATAGCGTAAAAAGTGGTCATGACATGAGCAGAAATCTGGGTGGGGACGATGGAGCCGTCGATAACACGAAGGCCCTGGGTACCGTAGACTTTGGCAGTAGGGTCAACAACACCACCGAGCTCCTTGGACATCATGGCGCAGGTGGAGACGGCGTGCCAGTTGGCACGGAAGTTCTGCTTGACATACTCAACCCACTCTTCGAGGGAAGCGTCATAGGCTAAGAGCTCGGCGCCGGGGATGTTCTCGCCGGCGAAGTAGTCGCTCATATCGCCCATGTTCTGGAGCTCACGGGCAAGTTTGGAGGCAGCGGCCTGGCCAAGAAGGTCGAACTCGTTCAGGAAGAACATAGGGTTGTTGAGGAATGACTGGAGGTAGGGGTCGGCATCGGCAATGTGGGTAGAACCGCGGGTGAAGGGAATAAGGTCCCACAAGTCGAAGTTCATCTTGCCATTGCTATCGAAGAAGAACTCGACGAAGGCAACGTCGTCCTCAAGGAGCCATTTACGATAGTTCTCGTACTGGACCTTAAGAGCCGTCACGTTATGGAATCCACCTCGAGCAACAGTCTCTGTAGCCCATTGGTCGAGCTTGGTGTTAAGCAAGTTCATAGCGTGAGAGGCGTGGTCACCAAAGGTTTCCGTGAAGTTGGCGAAGTAGACTGCTTGACCCTGGCCAGCACCAGAAGCCTTTGCTCGGGCTTGGACGGTGGTAGTAGTCTGGTCCTGCATATTAAGACCGACGGGAAGCTCAACGAGCTGCGTGATACCAAGGGGTTCGAGAACTGACTTTAGGCCGATACCAGAGTGCTCGAGAATTAGAGGCGAGACAGCAGAGCCGGCGGCCACTAGAACCTCGTGTTTAGCGTAGACGTTGAAGTTAACGGCCTTGTTAGTACCGTAGTTAACGCCAATAGCCTTCGGACCATAGTCGGTCGACTCGAAGAGGACCTTTCCGACGATCTGGCCAGTCAGAACTTGTAAGTTAGGGTGTTTGTAGTTAGGAAGAAGCCACTCGCGAGCAGCGTCGGAACGTGTCTGGTCCTCGTGCAGAGAGTTAAGGATCATAGACACACCACGGGGGTGACCGCAGTGGAAGTCAACCTGAGTTGGGACACCCATAGCTTCGGTCGTGTTCATCAGGGCGCGGATCATAGGGGAATAGGGCTCGCCGGTGTTACGGACACCGGCGTGAACAGTGCCGTTAAAGCCGTGACAGGTAGCATTGATGTGCTGGCCAGCCATAATCTCCTCCGCGGTAGGGTAACGGGCACGTTCGACCTTCTTCTTATACTCGAAGATGGTCTCCCAGTTCCAGCCAGGGTTGCCTAGGACCTTCTCCCAGGAGTCGAGCTGGACCTTATCGGGGCTGGTCCAGGAGCCGCCGTTGACCAAGGTAGAACCGCCGAGGCCCTTTCCAGACTTAATGTCAAGAGTGCGGTTGTTGATAGCCATTGGAACGGTGAGGTAGTTTTGGTCAACAGTGCTGCCGAAGATGTTGCCGTAAGCGTTAAGGTCCTCAATGATACGGTCATCGTTAGACTCGTAGAAACCCTTCTCGATAACGAGAACGCGGATATTAGGGTCCTCGGTCAGCTTGGCGGCAACAGTAAGACCAGTCAAACCACCACCGGCAATGATATAGTCCACCTTTTTTCCGGCGACCTCTTGAGGGTCAGAGATTAGGCTAGACTGAATATCAATCTGTTCGGCGGGAGTGTAGGCTTGGACAGTAGCCATAGAGGCAAGGGCGGAGGCGAGGATGGCGCCCTTCATCTTGAAGGACAATGTAAAAAGAAGTAGAAGATGAAAGGAAGGAGTGAATGAATGTATTGGGTGCTTTCTGTGCTGTGAGCGCCTCTCTCCCATTATTCTTAGTTCCTGGCTATATATATAATTCTACAGGGGCACTGCGTGCTCAATACCTTAGCTTCACACGTTATACGGGATCCCACTGTCTTTGGTCCGCTAACCGTCCGAGTGAGAATCGTGCTCAGCTGATTATGAGCACTGGTACTACACACGTGGGAGACTAATGGCACTGCAGTGGCCTAGTTTGGAGGGTGCTAGGGCAAAGGCTAGCACTGATGACGGGTACTCCTCCGTATTAAGCATATTAGTTGGCCTCGTACAAAATCGTGTCATATCTGCAGCAACGTATCAATATTGTACCTGTCCCTAATGCTGTAACCCACCTTTAGATTGTATTCTCTACTGGCGGCTAACGCAAAAGACAAAGAGAGAGTGCCATGTATTCAGGCACCATAAGCCTCTCCTGGCGACGATCATGGTCAGGTTTACGAGTACACCGATAATCTGTCTGGGAAGAGAGAAAGTTCCAAGAAACTTCAGGGAGGACCTTAATAGTAAAATTCGAGGATAATAATATATCTGATAGTGTAAGGCTGCCGGACATATATCGGGAAAGCTGTAGATATCGGTATGCTGTAGAGTCCGACCATTCTCAATGGTCAATGGCGACATGTTGCTATGAGTATTGACAAGATATTGTGGGAGTCTCGCGCAGTTGCGGAGGACATTGATAGAATGCACCGACCTCCAAAGATAACCTTGAAGGCGCGTAGTTTGTAATCATCACGGCCTGGACTCTCAGTTATTGAAGTCAAGCCGAAAGGGGTGTATATGTGATTGCTATGGATCCCATCCAAGGGCCCACATCTCTTCAAGGTTGGAGCCCATCTTGTCTTGGCCCCAAGCGCGGAAGCAAACCAAATAGCGACCAACATAAGTCACCGGCGACAAGGTTTCGGATGGTCGGAAAGCCGAAGTTAGATGATGCCGAGACGGCATGGCGAAGATTCAAGCTCTTAGTCGCTGAGTACGAAAGTAAATTGGACTCGGCCTGTTGTTGATCACCAGAGGAATGACAGTTTGGAGGGACGGGATTGGGAGAGCCGCTTCGGGCTTTTCACGGCCTGAGCGCTCAGATCTGCAACACATCCAACACACTTAATCTTCAAACGGTATGGTCCCTAACACTTAAGCTTCAAGTGCATTGCGCATCTCCAACCTTGTCACTTGGTGAGTTTTCTAGACATCCTGAGCCAGTCAGTAATAAGCTGGGTCGGTCCAAACTGTCAACACAATAGACCTGCTCGTTCGGCGTGCCAGAATGATTTGTCGGAATCACGTTTCGGCTTACCGAATACTTACCAGCATGGATTAACATACTTCGGCATCGGACACACGAAGTTTAATAAAATCACTCTTTTCGCAGCGCAAATCCTTTACCATTATAATCTCACTTTTAACCTAATCCGAATTCTCAATCTTGTATTTGCCAACACGTGAGATGATTAGATGTAGTCATCTTCGGTGTTAGAAAACCTTTTGGAGTGGTAACTCGTCAAGAAGATTCTACCGATTCATATCTCCTCCTTAAAGCATGTTCAATCTGATGCCATCGACAGCGGTCAGCTTAAGGATCAAAACGGAGTGCGGTAATAATAAAAATGTTACTTGAACTTTGGCCAGAGGCTGGTGATTGGTCATGCCCAGACGATGATCTATCGGGCTTTACGTGGAAACTTGAACGGGCCGCGATAGAAAGTGGATTTTCAACTGCGTTTGGCGCGTGGCTAAATGTGGAAAGTGACAAGTTTCAGTTGAACAAAGTTTCATACGGCCTATTCAGATTTGCCAATCAAGGTGCAAGTGCCTAGCTATTTAGGAAAAACGTGGGCGGACAGGGAAGCACGCCGACAGAATGCGATTGCTTATAGGGTACAAGATTGTGGCCGTGAGGGTGCTGTAGGCATCAAGCGAGGCGTGATTTTGTAAATGAACTCCATATGGTCAATTCTATGAAATGACTGAAGGATGAGCGAGTTGAATATAAATAGCTTGCCCCAGCTCTTGATCCTTGCAATACCAGCACAGTTTCCTCAATTATTACTATTGTGGGAATTCCTCTTCTGAAAAGATCTTGTTCAAGAGCGAACCTAGTTCATTCAAGCATTCCTGTGAGTTTTCATTCGATTGGTTCTGTGCCAGGTACTGGGCTAACTTCGGGCATTCTATAGCCAAAAATGCTTGTTCCTAAGCTGACACTGCTGCTAGTGCTGCTGCATGCAGCATTTGGCTCCGCCTACCGCTGGTTCAATTGGCAGTATGAGGTCACTTGCGAGTGTGACGCCTATATTGCTCCTCAGAATGAAGAAGCCGCCGCAGAATTCCTCAAGGAACAGTACCCCAAGGGCTCCCACATCAAAGTTGTCGGAAATGGCCATGGATTCGGCAACCTCTCGACCTGTGTTGACAATTCTCTCACCGACAAGTCTTCCTACATCGTTTCCCTCACCAACTTGAAGCACCTCGAAATCAACAAGAAAGATATGACAGTCACCTTCGGTGCTGGCTGGGATGTCTATGACCTCACCGAAGTGCTGAAGGTCAACAATTTAACATTCAGCAATCTCGGTGTTGAGCGTGTTCAAAACTTCGTCGGTGCCGCGTCCACCGGTACCCACGGCTCTGGATCCAACATCGGAAATATCGCAAGCCAGATCATTGGGCTTCGTGTGCTGGACGCCCAGGGTCACCTCCGTATCATCAATGAGAAGCATAACGCGGAAGAACTGAAAGCTTTCCGTGTCAGTCTTGGTGCCCTTGGTCTCATCACAGAGATGACTATCAAGGTCCAACCTACCCTCCTCATGAAGAGGACCACCAAAGTCTTGAATGCCACCTCCGACTTCTCGATTATGTACAATGAAATCGCCCAACTGTACAAGGAGCACGAGCGTATGACCGTTTGGGGTCCTCATTTTGACTGGAATGCAAAGACTCAAAGTTGGGACCTTGAGCCTACCTACTTCCTCTCTTATTGGGAGCTGACTGACTATGACGGTGTTCGCAATTGTTCTTCTAATTACTGCGCTAACGGCTGCGGTGATTGTAAAAAGGAGTACTTCTGCTACGACGACGTCATTGACGCTGCTTCTTGTCCTCCCCAAGGTGTCTGCAGCCGAGAATTCTACGCTGAGATCGAGCACTTCCTTCCTATTGAGTACTTTGCAGAAGCCGCCACCAACTATACCTATTACCAGCAGTCCCAGACCCCACGCATGGACACTCCCTACAACTACCTGATGGTCATGCAACACCGTTCCCTCAAGGGCGATGACGCATATATGTCCCCTGTTAACACCTATAACCTCGATCCCTCCCTCAGCGGCGTTTTTGGTATCATTGAAATTGATTGGATCCAAGAATACAACAACTTCACCACACTTTGGCAGAACCAGGAGTTGGCGTACGAATTCCTTCCTAAATTTGGTGAAGCCTACAACGTTCGGCCCCACTGGAACAAGATGAACCCTCCTAATGCCACCTACACCTTGGAGAAATTCCCGATGTTGCCCAAGTTCTTGGCCATCCAAGAGCGTCAGGATCCCAAGTGCCAGTTTGTGAACGATTTCCTATATCGGCAACTTGGCATTGAGCGCTGTGCGGATTTCATCTCCATGTAAAGGGTGATGCATGAGATCAGATGCAGTTGTCTGTTGAGATAGACAGTGGTAGTCTGTCGCCGTTTGTCCTAGACATTGCCTTCCGTCATTTGGTGTTGCAGCATGTTTTTCTATCTCTGTAGCATCGACTCCTTCCTGTTTAGAACGCATTGATTCATTGTCGACGGCATATATGCCTCCGTTCCCTTCCGTTAATAGAATCAACTGCTCGTTCCCTCTCTTCGTGGCCTCGGTTCCGCTGCCTTCCCTCTGTGAGCTTATGTTTGTCGAAGCAACACTTAGAAGGGCCGATATTGGTCTTCTTCGAACCAGCTCCGTTATATAGAAGACTGGTAGGACACAAAGTGAGCATCACCGAGTCCTGAACGCGTTCTCCTATTTCTAGATACAGAAGCTGAGTGTATTACTGGTTTTCACTTGGCCGTGCCTTTGTATACTTGATTTTGCTTGTGCTGATGTTTCGCTCCGAGACACCAAAAGCTTAGCAATTACAGGTTAAAATTGGAATCAAAATCAATTTAGTACTAAGAAATTTAGGAATCGCTGCTAGTATGTACATACGATTGGAGATAGATCGGGAGCTTCATGAGCGACGTCACTCTAAACACACCGGGCTGCCCGAAATAGAAACGTGGGGTTTTGGGCCCGGGTATCGACGGAGGCTTGAGACGTTATGAAGGCAGCTAGCAGGGGTCCTACTACAGCTTTCTACGTCCTCGTTGCCTCCATAAGATCCCTTAGTAAGATCGATCACTTCACTTAACAAACACATCAATAGGATCGATAGCCATTCTGGTGAAGCCGGTCCTTTATTAATAGGTCAGCAGATGCTAGCTAAAGTGGAAAGGTCGCAACGCGAAAAGGTCGAGTGTATTGCATTTATTTAAAGTAAGCTTAGGCAGGTCACTCACCCCTTACAGCAGACTGAATGTATAAAGTGGCCAAAACTTTTTTTTTACTATCATCTGCTTATATTACCTATAGCTATAAATAATTCTATAACTATGCACTATTAACTTTTCATTATTATTCTTAATAATTAGTATATTATAATTTATTATTAAACCCTAACTTCTATTATCTCCTATTCTTTTACTCCCCTAGTTATAGCTACTAAGGTGTCCTCTACTAGGTATACTAGACCCTATTATATATCTATAGATATATTAGATAAAATATATATCCTTAACTTAGATAGTTATATACTTTATATATATAGCTGCTAGATTTACTACTATTAACTTTTTATTAGTTTATATATTATTTTATTTATAGGCTTTTATTCTATACTTATAAACTCTATAATAAGTATTACTTCTATAGCTTTTTAGAGAGCTATTAAGATACTTACCTATTAGTATATTTTCTTATTCCTATTTATAATATTATAATAGATCTCTTAAATTAGGTACTAGAATAGTAACTTTTATATAAGAAGATTAGTATTACTCTAGTATTACTTAGTCTACTATAATATAGTAACTAATATAAGATTAAATATAATAATCTATAAAATAATCTAGTAGTTAGGTACTTACCTTCTAGATAGATATAGTATTTTTTTTTAGCTTTATCTTAGATATAATAATATTCTTTTACCTTAGTAATATCTTATAGGCTATATTCTTTAGTTTAGTTCTTTAGTTTATTAAATTTCTATTAGTACTCTTTCTAGTAGTAGCTCTAGTTCTAGCTATTTTAATATTATAATATAAAGTAATAAATAAAGTATATAAGATAGAGAGAATATACTAGAAATAATAATTATAAGAGTAAGCTTCTAATATAAAATAATAAATAAAGTAAGATAAAGAGAATATATAGAGAATAGTAATTATAATAGAGTAATATAATAGTAGGTATAATAAAGTAGAGAAGTAGAGAGAGAATTCTCTTTATTTTAATATAGAATAAAGAAATTCCTAATTTAGTAAAGCTAAGGCTATTTACTAATAATATATTAATAATTAGTAATATATAAAGTACTTATTTATTTTATATTTAACTTATTTCTTATATTTACTTTTACCTTATATTAATCTACTTAAAGAAATTATATCTTATCTTTCTTAACTCTCTTATCTTCTCTACTTTATTATATCTACTATTATACTATTTTATTATAGTTATTATTCTCTATATATTTCCTTTCTCTTACTTTATTTATTATTTTATATTATTAATATTCTATACTAGTCTTATAAGTTATAACTAAGTTTCTTCTAACTAAGTCTTCTTTAATTTTTTTTTATATATTCTTTAGTCTATAGTAGCTCTTATAATATTAGCTAATTTTCTTAAGTTAATACTAGCTACTACCCTAAGAGTATTTACTAAGACTACTTATTAAAGACTATATCTTTGGTTTAAAAAGTAGTCTAACTAGAAGGAGATTATCTATAACTTTTATAATATATAAAATAGATAAGTATTATATATCTTATAGTATATATAGTAATATATACTAATCTATAAAATAGCCTTAATATAGAGAGTATATAGTCTAAAGCCTAGCTAGCTTACCAGCTATAAGTATAAGAGTAATAAAGAACTCTCTATAAATATTAATATTAAAAAAATCTATAATAGGCTTACTTAAATAACTAATATAAAGTTATAGCTAGAGAGAGCTAAAACTATAGATTATTAGATAGTCTAGAGAGCTCTTAAAAAACTCTAAGACTTAGAGAACTTTTAGAATATCTCTAAAAAGGAAAGAGCTCTTCTTATTAATATTATTAAAAATAAAGTTATAAAAAAGAGGTAAGATATAAACTAATATATATAATAAACTATTCTAATATTTCTATAGAGAGTAATAAGGCTAATTAAGTAACTAAGTTATTAAATAACTTAGAATTAGTAAGAATAGCCTATATATAACCTAGGATAATAGTAACTTAGTCTAGAAGTTAGAGATAGAAATAAACTTCTTTATATAGAAGAAATATTAGTAATAAGATAATATTAAGAGCTTTAGAATTAATACTATATTAAATATTCCTAAGTAAGAGCTTAAGATATACTATAATATTATTAAAATCTTTAAAGCTTAATATATAAGAAATTATACTTAGTAATAATAGTTAGTATTTTAGAAGGAGGTAATCTATAACTTTATAATAAAGATAGTTAATCTATATAAAATATCTAATAATAAGATCCTTATAAAGCCACTGTAGCAGAGAAACATAGTGTTAGTTCTAGCTGATTACTCATGCCTATTTCAGGGCTTAACCCTTGAGGTAGATAACTGGGATGATAATAATATTATTACTAAAGGAGGAGGGATCTTCTTCTAACTAAGTTATTCTTTAGTAAAGATTATAATTACTAATTAAGGAAGGAATGAATTACTTTCTATTATAATATCTCTTCTATCTAGTTAAATTTATATCTAACCTAGATATAACCTAATTTATAACTCCTAATTATAATAAAGCTTGACCTACTCTTTAGAGTGCTATATAATATCCCTTATATATTTAGTAACCTATACAGGGTGTTCTTATAGCAGTAGTAGAGAGCTATCTAAAAGAAGGTTATAAGCTAAGTATTATAAAATATAGGAAGTTTATTTAACTCTAAGAGTTAGCTAACTAGATTAGGAGAAGAGGAAGCAGGAGCATCTAGATAGAAAGGGTAGAATAATATTAAAGTTTAAAAGTATATTAAAATAGATAAGTAAATATATAATTAGTCTAAGGAGGAGAGGTAAAGGAGTAGACCTAGCCTTATACTATAGAATAAGAGTATTAGAGGAGAGAGTAATAATAATAAGAATATTAATAGAGAATAGAGAAATTTAGTACTAAGAGATTATTAAGAAAGATAAATATAGAAATAATCTAGTAAGGAAAAGAAAAGAGTAAGAAAGAGTAATATTATTTTTTATAGCTCTTTATAACTAACTTTAAGAATATTATAAAAGTTATTAAATTTCTTTAAAAAAATAATAGTTTCTATTATTAATATTTTAAACCCCTATTATAATACTTATTAATATAAAGAAGATGCCTGAAGATCTTACCTTATCTAGAGAGAGTTTTATAACTTCTAGCTCTAGGGTCTCTATAGGTAATCTTAGATAAGATTAGTCTTCTAGAGGTATAGTTAACCTAAAAGATAATAAAGTAGCTTATTAGAAGTACCTCTTATAAGCTAATATATCTACTTCTAGGATAGCTAGGGCTCTATAATTTAGTAGTAATAATATAATAGATTTCTTAAGAGTTATAGATAACCTCTTTTAAAGATATCTTATCTCTAAAGATAAAGAGAAACTATTATATATACTAGATTACTATAATAATACTATTTCTATATAGGTAATAAGCCTTTCTAAATATAACTAAGATAATTATAGTACTRTAAAGTAGTTACTAAGAGAAGAATATATAAGATTAGATAAAGCTTAAAAGATTTTTAATATTTAGTAGCTTAAGAACTTTATAAGTATAAAAAGAAAGGAAACTAATATAGGTAGTTTTATTTATTAATTTTATCTAATATTAGAAAGACTAGAGAAGGAAGAATATCTTAATACCTATAGTTATATACTAATATTTATTTATAGTCTTTCTACTTCTATGCAAGAGGAGCTATTTTAGAAGAAGAGATTTAATATTAAAAAGCTAAATTCTATAGTCTATTCTAAAGTAAAAGAGGTAGTTAAGAAATTATTTTAGATAAATATAATATTATAAAGAGTAGCTAATCTTAGGATTATAGAAAATAGTTAAACTTTATTATATAAGTTTAAGGAAGTAGACTCTAAGGAGAGTTTAGTCTTAGTAAAGCCTAATAAAGAATATTTAGTAGAGAAGGCTAAGATAGTAAAATTAGATTTTATTTAAGTTAGTTAAGTAGTAATAAAGAATACTAAGCTAGTAAAGTTAGAAATTAATAATCTTAGTAAGTAACTTTAAGGGTTATAGTTAAATTAAATARAACTTATAAAGTATCTAGATATAAGAAATAGATTYYTATTATATATAGGCTAAGRATAAGGATATTTAAATATAAGTACTAGATAATCTAAGTTTATTCTACTTAATCTAAATTAATACTAATTCTATTTAATACTAGATAAGTATAACTAGTTATCTTATCCTACTTATTAGGAGTTTTTAAAGAAGGGAGTTATTTATCTTAACTATAAAGAGAAGATCTATTAGGGATTAGCTAGAATAGGAGAGGCTCTACTATACCTATTCTAGAATAATAAATATATAAAAGAGTAAGTTAAGGAATATTTATATATAGTTACTAAAGTAGAGTAGAGGCTAGTTAGATATAATACTAACTTCCTATTATATAATATTAAGGATATATTTAATAGTTCTAAAGATAAGGTTTTAGATACTAGTATTAAATACTATAATTAAGTAGTAGAGATAGGCTTTAATAAAAAAGATAATTATAAATTAGTAATTATAAAAAGAGCTTAGGATATACTTATAGAGGATATTTATATAGAAAAGAGTCTGCTATTAATAAAAATAGTAAGAGTAGGATAGTATTATAGGACTAACTTTAAAAAGAAAGCTTAATAGGAAGAAATACTATAGAAAATTTAAAAGACTAAGAGAGAGAAGTAGAAAAGAAAGCTAAAATTAATAAACTTCTTAAAAAGAGGAGATTTTAATACTTCTTTAATTATAAATTAAATCTTAGCTAGAAAGATAGAACTATTAGTTAGTAAATTAATAAAAGTATTATCTATAGTTTATAAAGCCTTCTTCTCTTCTATTAAGAAATAATAAGTATCTATAATAGCTTATAATATAGATAAATAGTTTTAACCTTAGGTAAACTATATTACTACTAATATTTCTTTAGTTAAATAGGAACTAGAAGAGGAGGAGTAGATAGAAGAGGTATTATATATAATAGTAACTCTAAGAGTAGCTATAATTATTAGTAAAGAAGATCTAGCCTTTAGCTTAAGAGTTATAATTAATAGTAGAGCTAAAATTAATATTATATACTACTTATTTATAGCTAAATTATAACTACCTATTATATTATTAAATAATAGATTTATATAAAGTACTAATAATAGATTAATAAAGTTCTTTAGTATTTATAAATATATACCTATTATAATTAGAGGTTTTTTATATTAAGTTCTATTCTTTATTATTAATACTTCTTTATCTAATAATTATGTTTTAGGTTAGCTATTTAAATATTAAGTAAGGTTATATTATATTACTCTAAAGAATAGGTTAATAGAAACTATTATTATATTACTAGATAGGAAATAGAAAGTATTAATTTTAGTTTTCTCCCCTTCTAATCTATAAAATAAAAATTAGAAAGGGGTGTTTAAAGATAAAGAAGAAATTTAGATATAGATATCTAAAGATAAGAAAAACTAAGAGCTAAGGAAATCTATAGATTAAACCTTAGTAGATAGTAAGACCTACTAAGAGGGTATAAGGTAAGTAGAATTTAATTAAAAAAGAGATTAAGGAACTTATATCTAGATTAAATATAATTTTAAAAAGGGTTAGTTAGAAATAGAGAACTTATATCTAAGAAGGATACTACTTATAGAAGTAAAGTTAAGATAGGGGAACTTATATCTAAGATAGATAAAAGTTTAAGTATTAATAAAAGAAATTAAGGAAGATTATTTTAACTATATAATAGATAGAAATTATATAAATAGATATATAAAATAGTTATATAAATATCTTAGAAAGTAGATTATAAGATACTTTATTAATAATATTTTATTAATACTATATATAAATATAAGGCTCTAAAAGTTTAGTTAGTAAATATAGTAGTACTAATAGGTATAGAATTATTTAGAGAAAGAAACTAGAAAGATACTACTCTTAGAATATTAGTAGGAGATAGTATAAAGAAGGTTAATCTACTAGATATATAATATTAATAATTTATTAAGCTAAAGGTATCTAAAATTATAAGAGGCTTAAGACTTATATTAGAATAGCTAGCTTAGTTAAAGATTAGGCTAGATATTATACTATAAGAAAGAGAATTCCTTATTAAAATCCTATATACTAGGAAAGCAGTGTTAGCTTAGAATTTTAAAGAGAAAGAGATAGTAATTTCTAAAGTAATTTTACTAATTAAAATCTAGACTATTCTATATAAACTATAGTAGGAGAAAAATATTCTAATTCTAAAGATATTAATATTAGTTATAATTTAAATTCTTAAGAAATAATTAAAAATAAAGGTTTTAGAACCTAGAAGAGAACTATATAGGAATAAATAGTTTCTTATATTAAAAAGTACTTTATCTTATTAGTTTATTAATATAACTCTTAAATTAAATATAGTCTTATATTAAGATATAAATTTACCCCTAAATATAGATAAGTTTTTAGAGGACTTTATAGATATAGTAATAGTATCTATAGTTAATCTCTTCTCTAGATATAATAGAATACTATTAGTACTATAATTATATAATCTTATAGACTTTATAATATTATTAGGTTTACTTTAAATAACTACTCTATCCTAAGAGTAGACAAACTTAGTACTAATCTTTTAGTATATAATAGAAAAAGTACTAGAAGATAATACTCTAAAATATTATAGCCTCTTCTTAGATAATATAGGAGTAAAAGAACTAAAAATAAGATATAATAAGGAGAAGGTACTTCCTAGAGTTTATTAATTTATTTTTAAATATTTACTTAATCTAGATTAAATACTCTATAGTATTAAACTCTTAGGGTTTACTATTTCTAGAGTAAAGTCTTAATTTTTAGTATCTACTCTTAAGATTATAGATTTTATTTATAATTATAATAGAAGGTATCTAGAGAAAATAAAGATTATTAAAATTATAGATTAGCCACCCTATTAGAATATATATAAAGCTAGATTATTTATTAGTATTATAGTATATTATTAGATATAGATTAAAGGTTTTACCCTTATTATAGAACCTATCTATGCTCTCTTCTAAAAAGATATAACCTTTATCTAGAGGAGAACTAAGTAACTAACTATAGATTAGCTTAAAATAGCCCTTATATTAGCTCTAGCCCTTAAGCCTTTAGAATATCTAAAGAAGCTTAAGAATAGATTAATAATAGAGATAAGAGAAGTTATTCTTACTTATAATACTAGTAAAGAAGATTAGAGAGGGAATTTAATATAATATAAGACTAGAACTAATAAGAGGTATCTAATCTATTTTAAAAGTAGTATTTAGATAGATATAGAGGTAAATTATAATATTAGAAAAAAGAAGTATTATATAGTACTTAAGTCTCTTAAGAAGTTTTATACCTAGCTTTATAGGTATTATTTTATATTAGAAGTAGATGCTATAACTCTAGTTATATAATTAAATTAGATAGTAACTAACCTTCTAGGAGCTATAGTAATATAGTAGATTATATAGATTTAACTCTTTAACTTTACTATTTATTATATTCTAGGTTTAAAGAATACTATAGCTAATAGTTTATCTTAAAGACCACCCATAYATRYAGATATTTAAGAAGYAGAAAATAATAAYACTAAAGAGTTTTTAAATATATARTTTARTATAATATTCTATATTTTACTACTAGACTCTTAAGGAGAGGATATATTATTCTTARTTAAATTAGAAATATAGATAAAGGAGTTATACTAAATTATAAAATAGTTATTAATCTTAGAAAGGCCTAATGGGATGGATGCTAGTAAATTCTAAAGATTTAAGAAAAGGGCTATAAAGTTTCTTATCTAAGATTATATTCTATTTAGGAAATCTAGAAAGTCTAAACTAGTTTATAGAGTAGTAGATAATAAGTAATAATAATAAAGGATTTTATCTACTATATATAATAAATTAGGGTATTAAGGTAGAGAAGGTACTTACTATAAAATTACTATTTAGTATTAGTAGTCTAGCTTATAGAAAGATATTTCAGATTAGTATAAATCTTATAATAGATACTAAAGAGTAGTAGGATTATAGCTTAAGGAGGAGATAACTTCTACTAAATCTAGTAGACTACTTTAAAAATAATATATAGATATTATTTATATTATCTATAGGAGTATAACCCTATATTACTTAGCTATAACTAGGGAATCCTTATTAGGATAGATAGAAGCCTAAGTAATAATAGCTCTAATAGTAGTAGCTATAACTAAATTTATCTTTAAAGATATCTTTATAAGATAGGGTTATATTAAGATTCTAGTTTTAGATAATAATCTAGAAATAAAGGATATTATTATAGTTCTCTATAAGAGATATAAAGCCTACTATATTTAGATATTATTATATAATTACTAAGCTAATAGGTTTATTAAAGTTAGGTATAAGCTAATTATTAAAGCCCTAAGGATATTAATTACTAGAACTAGTATCTAGTAATAATAACACCTCCCTATAGTTCTCTAGATTAATTATAATACTATAAGAGGTATAATAGGAATAACACCCTTTAGAATACTTATAAGATAGGAGGCTATTCTACTAATAGAATTAGAAATTCTAATATAGTAGATACTACTCTAGAATAAGATTTAAGATACTAGAGATCTAGTTATAATAAGAGTAAGGTAGATTAAATAGAGGGATAAGGATACTACTAAAGCTATTATAAAAGTCTAGTAAAAAAGAGAAGAAGGAGATAAGGTATTTAATAATTAGAATTATCTCTAAAGAGAAGTATTATAAGAAGATAACTTTATTCTACTTTATAATAATAAGCTAGAAACTTTATATTCTAATAAGATAGTATTTAGATAGTTAGGACTATATTATATTTATTAAGTTCTTATAAATAGTTTATACTTACTAAAAGAACTTAATAGTGCTATATTCTAGATAATAGTTTATAGTAATTAGTTAAAGTAGTTCTTTACCTTAAATTAACCTAGTAAGGTAATCTTAAGGATAGCTAAAGTTTTAAATAAGATAGATTCTATCTTTATACCTCTATATATAGATATAACTTAAAGAGATTTAACTTAGCTAATAATCTATAATAAAGACCTTATCTCTAATAATTTATTATTTATAGTAATCATCCCTCTACCATAATTAAACTAACTTTATTAGTTATTTTATATTTCTTTACTATAATCTATAAGTATAAAATATTTTATTTATAGTATCTAAAGTTAGAGAATAAGGTTTTACTATTTCTTTATTAGTCTTTAATCTTTTTATTAGTTTATTAATTAACTTAAGTAGCTTATATAACCTTACTTTTCTTTTATTCTTTCTTATCTTTTACTTTCTATTTCTTTTACCTCTCCCTTATATTAAGTTTAATTAATTTGCAATTAATACTTATGATAATAAGGGTGTTAACTATAAATTAGAGAGGAGAGAGGTATTTTAAACTTATATTTTAATCTTCTCTAACCTAGATCTAACTAATTAATATCTAGCTAATTATATTATTTTCTATAGACTAAAGGATTATATAACTCTTATTATTTATCTATAAGTAATATAATAAAATAACTACTACCTTATAAATTTCTTATTTTCTAGTTTTATCTAAAGTTCTTAATTTTATTAATTCTCTTTCTTAAAATTATTCTATTCTTAATAAAGTCATTTAGCTACTATCTAYTATAGATAAAACCTTAAAGAATCCCTATAAGCAGGGAGCAGCCCCAGCTATAAAGAAAGTAAAGAAAAATAAGCAGAATTTAGGTAATACTATAGATATAGATATAGAAGTATCTATTATCTCTATAGAGGTAAAAGCTTAGTTAGCCCTAGGAAATATTATAATAGTAAGCTAGGCATACATTAAAACTTAGATAAGAGAAGCTAATAATATATTAGAAGAACTTAATTAAAAACTATAGCTATGCAAGATAGATAAAGAGAAGTATATAATTTATAAAGAGATTAGAGAAGAGATACTACTATAATAAGAAGTCTAGAATACCTAGATATATATTATCTAGGAAGTTATTAGAAAGATTAATAGATTTAATAAATAGAAAAAGAAAGATAAAGCACTATAGAAAGAAGTAGAGGATATTATAAAAATAGTAGTAGAAACTATAGAAAGAATAGCAGGGTATTAGGTTTAAATCTAAGAAAAATAGAGTAATAATATTATAGATTATCTATTAAGAATTAGCTATAGTTATCACTATGTAAGGGACCTAGCAATAATAATAAAGATAATTAGTTTTAAAATAGTAGCTAAGAGAGTAAATTAGTATACTCTAAATTAGATAATAAATAAGAGAAGAGRGCTAAAAAGCTATATATATATAACTCTATAAGATATTTAGTTTATAAAAATAAAACCTTAGAAAGAGGGCAAGCTTACTAAAAATAAACTTAATAAAATTAGAGGGAAGCTTAACTAGTTTAGTCTTTTAATATCTTTAGATAAGGATAAGGAGTTAAAGCTATAGCCTCTAACTAGATTAGTAGTACTTAGATAGTTTAATAAAGTCCTTATATTAATTAAAGAAGCTCTGCAGGTCCTRGATAATAAAGAATTAATAGATATATTAATAGAATTAAAAGTAAAGAAAAAGATATACTTAAGAAAATTATATAATAAAGCTATATCTAATATAGATAAAGATTTAATATCTAGTAGAGATAAGAACTTAGGAAGAGAAGCTTTATAGTAATAATTAAAGAAAGCTAAAGACTATATTATTAAAAAAACTTAAAAAGAGTAAGATAAATATACCTATAAAATCTCTTTAGATTTATTAATAATAATAATTCTTTATATATCTCCTTATAAATTAATATAGAATTTAGTAGTTATATTCTTAGTAAAAGTAAGAGCTGTAAAAGAGCTTAAGATATATATAAAATATCTTTAAGTTATTAGAATAGGTTTAAAGTTAAAGATAAACCTACTACTAGATATACTTAAAGAGTATATATAATAATATATTAAGTTTAGTAATAAGTATATAATACTATAAGATAAAGTTAGTTTATATACTTAGTTTATAGGTACTAAAGCTCTAAAAATAATTAATTTAGATACTAATAAGTATAAAGAAGTCTTTTAGATATCTATAGTATAAAGTATTACTTTTAATCTAAGTACTATTACTTATAAATAAATTAAAGAGCTTCTATCTAACTTAGATATAGATTTTCTAGAGAATTTTAATAAAAATAATTATATTACTATAAATAATTTATTCTCTTACTAGAATACTAAAGATAGAGGTCTTAAAAAGATTACTCTTAATAAGRCTAGAGTATATAACTTTTATATATCTCTTAAGAGGGGATCTATAGATAGTTAGCTTAGAAATATATAGTTTTTAATAATATAATAAGCTCTCTAACTTAATCTTTATATCTACCTTATTATAATTATATTATATAATAATAGAGAGTAGAGACTCACCTCTTATTCTATACTAGTAAGATTTATAATAGAATAAATAGAGCTAAATTATTTAGAAATATATAGGTATTCTAATAAGTAGTATTACTATAGGATACTAATATATTTAGTATATATAATATACTTAGTAGTAATAACCTAGTATAATTAGAGTTAGTCCCTTAGTTAAGGCTTTACATCAGACTTTATAGCTATGAGAAAGTGGTAGGATAAAGGTATTAATAATAGAGTTATTAAGTAAGCTTTACTAAATTCTAGCCCTTCTATAGAGATAGTTAATAGTATAGAAGTTATTCTAAATAATTTTAAAAGTATTAAATAATACCCTCTATAGCTTATCACTAAAATAGTAATAATACTAGAGATCTATATTAAGAAATTAGAACTTATACTAGACTTTCCTATTATTTTTATAGTAGTAAATAAAAGCTAGAGGGATCTAGAGGTCCTAAGAATAGGAACTATTATAAAGTTATAAAAGTATTTAAAAAATTTAATATTATCTAATATCTAGCTAGATAGATTAATACTATAATTTTAATTTATTAGTCCTTAGGGATCTTCTATTTTTCTTATACCTTAAATATATATTAGAGTAGCACTTATTAGTTAACTTAGGTAGGATAATCTAGGGGTTATAAATAAATTAAATATCTTATTTTATAGGCTTATTAATATTATATAAGAATTTCTGCAGAAGGCTGTAAATAATATTATTATTTTAGTAGAAAAAATAATAAAGAGATTTAAATCTACTAAGTAGGAGATTTATAGCTTTAACTCTGCTTTTACTTATCTTAAAGAAGGAGTAATAAAGTAGGAATATAATAAAGAGATTTAATAGAGGGATATATCTTTAATAGCTATCCTAAGTAGAATAAGAAGATTATTAATATAAATACTTATAATTATATCTAAGACTCTAGTAAATAAACTTATATCTATCTTAGATAAAAGAAATAATAATATTCCTCTACTAGACCTTACTAGGGGTGCTGGTAATATAGATCTTAATAATAATAAGAAAGATAAAGATAATACTGCTAGTATAGCTAATAATAATAGGAAGGGGCCTAATAAAGGTAATAGTAATAATAGAAAAAGAGATAATAATAGGGATAATAATAGAAAAGGAGATAATAATAAGGATAATAAAGATAATACTAAGTCTTATAATAAAGATAGAACTCCTTAATTTAGGAGATCTATTAAGGGTAATAGGGTAGCAAGAGAGAGAGGTAATATAGTAGAGAAATATAGTATTAGTTCTAGCTAATTACTTATACCTATTTCAGGGCTTAACCCTTAAGGTAGATGACTGGGATAATAATAATATTATTACTAAAGGAGGAGGGATCTTCTTCTAACTAAGTTATTCTTTAGTAAAGATTATAATTACTAATTAAGAAAGGAATAAATTACTTTCTATTATAATATCTCTTCTATCTAGTTAAACTTATATCTAACCTAGACACAACCTGGTTTATGACTCCTAATTATAATAAAGCTTGACCTACTCTTTGGAGTGCTATGCGATATCCCTCATACACCACTATATAAGTACTTTATAGAAACTAATTATATCTATTTCTAGTCTCTGTAGTACTTAGCTAATATCTAGCCTAATAACTAGATAGATCTTCTAGGACTAGTAGAGTAGTAGCTAGATAACTATAATTTTATTTACTAGGGCTAGGAAGTTTATAATAAAGATATAGTACTTATTTAAGAATACTATAATATACTAGACCTATTATTTACTAATAGAGTCCTAGTAAACTAGAGTAACTTTATATTTAGCTATAAAGAACTAATAGTCCTTTATCCTTTACTAGGCTATTTTCTCCCTTAATTAGCTTATAAGTTAGTATATAACTATAGAATATAAAGCTAGAATTTATTCTTATAAGATTTTATTACTAAAAAGTAAAATCCTTATTAATTATAAGTCTAAAGAACTAATAATCCTTTACTCTTTACTAGGCTATTTTCTCCTATAGTTAGCTTATAAGTTAGTATATAACTATAGAATATAAATCTAGGATTTTATTCTGATAAGATTTTATTACTAAAAAGTAAAATTCTTATTAGTTATAAGTCTATCTAGGCCCTTATTATAAATATTAATTTTATCTACTTTATCTACCCTAAAGCCCTTCTAATCCCATGCACTAGTTAGAGCTTTTAGTTACTCTAAAATAGGGGCTTTATTAGATTTAATATATTATTATATATATCTATATAGCTAAAGATAGGCCTACTAATATATTTAAGTACTATTAGTAAGTACTATTAATCTATTAATATAATTTAGATAACTAAGCTCTCTAAGTTTATTTTAATACTACTTCTTTATTAATTATAGTAGGTAGTTATTAACACCTTTAAAATATTAATAAACTAATTAATATAATAATTAAGGATAGAGCTTACTTATGCTAGCTACTCTATCCTAAAGATTATTTAAAATTAATATATTAGATTTTAGGCTATAGTCTTAGATATTATTACCTAGCTAATAATATAATATTATAGGCTGCCTAGAAATATAGTTAGGCTATCTAGGTTAATAATAGATAGAATAGATATTCTATAAGTAAATAAATCTATAGATCTCTTTATAAAGAATAGGTATATATATTACTAAGATAGTAATATAGTCTACTTTTAAATCTTTCTAAAATTAACTATTTACTAATAATTATATAAAGTAGTCCTAGATATTATTAGTTTTAAGTTTTCTATTCTTAAGGGGCTAATATACCTACTAGAGGAATAGAATATTTTTTATTAACTAATCTTACTATATCTTAATTTATTAATTAGTAGTGCTAGTCCTATAGTGAAAATAGCCTTTAAGAGAGGTATCTAGTTATAATTTCTTAATAAAAGAATAATAGATAGATATAATAAGAGGAGTCTTAATACTCTAGTTAGTATATAAGATCTATAGGAGTACCTTCTATATCTCTAGAGTATTAAAATATTATTAAAGAATATTAATAGCTATGTAATTTAAGATACTAATATATATCTAGATAATATAGTAAGAGTATATATTAATAGTAGCATAGATATCTATATCCTAGAACTAAAGCTTATAGTATCTATTAATTAACTAAAGATAATTTAGTCTAGATATAATATATTTACTATAATGGCATTAAAGATTATTTAATTAGTAGGTAACCTCTTTAGGATCTAGCTTTTATATAGTAGTAAAAAGATAATTACTAGGTGTATTAGCTAAATATATTTATTATAGATAATAAGAAAAGCTATACTAGGAAGCTAGATACTAGTAAGTCCTAAAATATATATATAGAAGGCTGCAGCCCAGTCCTTTAATACTTTTATTATCTAGTTTATTCTATATAGTAGTAAGAAGAGCCTTATTAGCTTCCTTTTAATTTTATAAATTAATCTATTACCTAAGGCCTATCTTATAATAGAGCTTAGTAAAATCTCTAGAGCTAATCTTATAATCTTCCTACTATAGGATAGTAATAATATTCTTATTAGATAAGTAGTATTAATAGAATAATACTACTATTTAAGAGTAGATAAATAGGTTATCTCTAATCTTAATATTTCTTTAAACTCCCTATTCTAAAAGCTAGTGCCTGATTATCCTTACCTAGACTAATACTCTATATATATAGTATAAATACTCTATTATTTAAGCATCTAATATATAATGCTTAGTCTTCTAAATTATTTTATCCTTATAAGGGAAAAGGTTGATTTCTAGCTAAGATATTTTACATAAGAATAGAAGTAGTATAGATATCTTAACTATAGAGGTCTTAAAATTAAAAATAATAAATTATATATATTAGTGCTATACATAACTTAGCATAGATAATAAGATAATAGAGACTATACTAAAATAAGATTAGTTTTAGCTAGCTAAAAGGAATTAGCACCTATATATATAATAATTTAACTAGTTAGACTAAATAAAAATATAATAATATATAAGCTAACCTCTTTATATATTAACTAGGTAAAATTATAAATAGGACTATTATACCCCTATTTAATTAGAGTATAGTTACCCTTCTATATATTCTCTCCTTTTTAGTTACTATAATACCCTTTTATAGGTCTAGATAGACTCTATATTATATAAAGTAATTAAATTATAACTACTATAGCTAGAGTTTAGACTATAATATCTACCCTTATTATAGTAAAGTAAACCTAAACTAGCTATAGATAATCCCTTCCTTACCTAAACCTAGATAGGAAGAAGATATAATTATTATCTTAAGCCATTCTATAATATTAAGCTAGTAGTTCTTATCTACTTTAGAATCTCCTATTTAATAGTTCTTAATATTAGATCTACTACTTAAAAGGATTAGTAGTCTAATCTAATAGTAGTTAATATAGAATACTCTAAATTCTCTAGCTAAATACCTAAATATTAGTAGTATTCTATTAAGCAGGCATAGACAAGGAAATCTAAGTTTTTAAGCTAGATAAATCTAGAAGATATACTTTTATCTCTAGTTAGGTAAATTTAAAAACCCTAGTATAAAGTATTATAATAAGGATTCTTAATCTAGGATAGATTATATATTATTATTCTTAACTACTATAACTATATTAATATTATAGCTTTACTAGAATCTATAGAAATATTTATTACTATTAATACTACTTTCTTAACTATAGAGGAGTTCCTTGTAATTCTATTTAGTAAATATAAGAAGAAAGTAGAACTAATTCTTATAGAAAAATAAGCTATAGAGATTTTTATTACTACTATAATTAATAAAGATACTAGTCTTATATTACTTAAACTAGAGATTTAGAATAACTTACTTAATACTATCCTCTAAAATAACTTCCTTTTAAAGAGCTCTGGTAAAATAGAATAAATAAAAAATAAAACTATAAAAATCTATTAAAATATAGCCTTTATAATATATATATATATTTAGGCTAATAAAGTAATATAGCTATAAGTAGAGATAAGGCTTAGGGTAATAGCTTAAAGGATAAGAAGCTATTATAGAAAAGGAAGAGAGAGATAATAAAGAAGGAGGTAATTAAAAAAAAAGAAAAAGCTAATAACTTCTAAGTAATCTATTAAGATTAAGAAGAAGAAGACTATACTAGTAGAAATAAAAACTTAAGTAAAGAAAGTAGAAGATAAGATATTTATAGAGTATTAACTACTACTAGAACTATGAGCTTTCTATTAATAAATATCTAGTAATAGTAATAAAGTATCTAATAACTAATTAATAGATATACCTACTAGATATATAAGATTTAGATAAATAAGAAGGAAATAGTAACTATTTTATATTTTAGTTTTATATTTTAGTTTTATATTTTAGTTATTAGTCTCTTTAGGCTTAACCCTCTAGAGATCTAGGTTAATAATTTAATATTTAACCCTTTATTCCTTAATAAATAGACTTATCTATATATATTCCTAATTACCTCTATTATAACTATCTGCTTTAGCTATAATTATAGACCTTAACCTTCTATAAACTAGTAATAATATATTATTAGAATCAGAACTACCTAAACTAGATATTAACCTTTCTTAGTTAGAGATATAGATATATATTAATAGTAAACTATATTAAAGGCCCCCTATCTATAAAGTATTTTAGCTCTATAGAATAATATCTCTATAACTTCTCTCCCTAATAATATAGTAGCACCTCTCTTAATTTCTATATTATTAATAACTTATATAGCACCTACTCCTTTTAATAATTAGCTTTTTATAAGCTATCTAGTAGATAATACCCTTAATAATATGATTAAGTAGATTCTATTAGGTGTAGTAAGCTTATCTATAGTAGACTATAGGGATTATATAATATTATATAATCTATAGAGATATTCACTACCTAAGGGGTAACTAGGTAAGTATCTTATATAGTTATATCTTCTTAATTAATTTAAGAATAAAGGTATTATAATTACTATACTATCTATACTAATCTAAGAGTATTCCCTAGGTTCTCTTATAGATTTAGTAATATATATCTTCCTAGAAATCCTATCTTTAATAGCTTTTAAGTTATCCTTACTCCTAACTATTCCTATAGTCCTATCTATATATATTTAGCTATTTAGTATTCTTTATATATACTCTTAACTAATATATCCTTAATCTTATTAGCTATAGCTAGGGTCTGAGTTAGACCAGGACTATATATAAAGAGTATACTAAGTAGATATAGATATAGAATATAGTACTATATATCCTAGATTTATAGTAGATAATTATTATAGGAATATAGGACTTACTTAGGTTACTAAACCTATACTAAATAATATACTTCTAGCAGAGGTTTATTAGCTCTAGACCTCTAATAAGTAAATATCTATACTAGTAACTAGTAAGATAGGTATACTATAATAAAATATATAAAGCTAGTATAAGTATAGAATATAGTGTCTTTAGGGTAGGTAGGGATTAGTAATCTACTAGTATTACTACTATATCCTTCTACTAATACTATAGGGCTGTAAGTACCTATAGATCTATTAATTTATATAATCTATAAGCTAATTAATAGTAGCTAGAATAATTAATAGTATTAAGAGGAACCCTATAGACTTAAGACTTCTAACTAGTAAGCCTCTATTCTAGTAACTAGTAAGGTAGGTATACTATAATCTTAGCTATCCTTATTTAAGGATTAATAAGTATATATTCTAGGTAATATAGGAGGTATATACTATAGCCTATAATAGCCTTATTATTACTAGATTAAAGGTTATTATAATTAAGATAGAGTCTTTAAATAGTATAAGACTAAGGGGTTACCTAGTAGGATAATATTTATTATAGTAGGAGTAGAGCCTTTAAATAATATTAAAGTAGAAGGTAGGCTAGTAGCTATATATACTTATAGATTATCTTAAATTATTTATATTTCTATTAATATTATACTAGTGCTTACCTATATATATTTCCTTATATATATAATACTATATATACTAATTACTATATAGAATATGCTAAGTAAGGAATTCATTCCCTAAGAGTCTATTCTCTATAGTCTATAGGGTATAGATTAACTTAGTTTTATTATAGTTATATTTATATAGCTAAATAGGTTAGAATAATATATAATACTTAGGTAAATAGCCACTGTATAGGTGTCCTCTATATCTAGATTTCTTTATTTTTTAATAATTATATTATCTACTATTACCCCTATATTACCCCTGTATCACCCTGCCATACCTTAGTAATAAATCTAGATGTTATTTATTGCTAGCAAGGTATCTTTATATAAAATATTAATATCTAGAGGCCTTAAGTTTAAATCTAGCTAGATCTATTTAGAAAAAATCTTTTTCTATTCTAAATCTAGATCTATTGCACTAAGACCCCCCCTTTAGGGGCATTACTTACTATATAAAAATATATAGATATCTATGCCCCTTTAAGAAGTGTTATATTAGAAGATTAGGTTATTATAGATATATATTACCTAGGTATGTTAGTAATTATTATTTAATTATCTACTAGGTACCTAGATATCTTATACAGGCTTTACTAACTAGACTACCTAGTAATTAATTAAAATTAAAGCTTCTTAGTTAAATATCTACCTCCTACTTTACTTACTGCCTTAGGCTGTTCCTACCAGCTATACTATATAATTACTAACTAGGTAGTGCATGGCCGCGCTAGAAGTGCCATGGCTAGAGGTATTAATAGTAAAAATTTATTTTAGCTGCTTTGTACATTCAGTCCGCCGTACCCCTAGGCTTGGGTTTAGACTCAGGCTTAGTCATTTGACGCCGTGCGGTCTCGGTGCCAGTCAACCTCTGAAAAACATTGAACTGTCTTGATTTCTCTCTGATTATTGGTGTTCCCTCTCTCTGCGCACTAAAGCAGATACATGTTGAGCCATATTCATGTTGCTTCCTGTGCTAGTGATGTGAAGGCACCAGTTTTGTACAACTAGATGCATTGCATAGCTTCCCTCTTGTTGCTTAGTCTCAATAAGTGAGAATCTGATCAGAGTTTTCATACTGATTTTGAAGGTCAGTCTGTTTGATACAGCCCTTTCAAGCCAGGGCGGGACATTTGAGCTATAAATACCACCTTTTACTAATCCATACCAGATATCTCGATTATCAAAGCGAGCAAGCAGCAGTAACAGCTAGAGTTGTTATTTTCATGGGTTGGGCTGGGTTCTCCTATTCAGCTAACCCAACCTGCTGGGTTTGGGCCTTAGAAACCTGAGGCCTAAACTAACCTATAGACCCATGGGTTCTAGGTAGCTTAACCTACTGGGTTTAGTTCTGCTAGGGGGGGTATTCTCTACCTACTTAATCTAGTTAGTATAGGCTAGGTCCAGCCTATAAACCTATTAAGTAATTTTAAATAGGTAAAACTATACTAGAGTTGCATAACCAAACCGCAAAAATCGAATCCAACCCTCACCGAACCCACAGCGGTGAAGGTTCGGTGCCTAGCCTAGGGAACCACACCAGTTTTGATTTCTCTTGGCACCGAATCAAACCCATTAGGGGAAACCGTTGGTTTCGATTTTTGAGGTTTTTATGGATTAGTGTAAGGATAATCCACTAGACAGGGTAGATAAGCCTGTTAACTAGGTAAGCCTCTTGGAAATAATAAAGGATAGGGTACTTAGTTAGAATAGTATAATAGAATAGTAGATTTATTAATAACAAGACTAATCCTTATCTTCCTAACCTATTAGACAAGGGGGTCTATATATATCTTTATTACTAATATATTATGTTTATAGTAGTCTTTTGCAAGCATCTTAAGGCATGAAAATAGGTAATTAAAAATAGTATACTTAATATAGCTATCTGTAAGTATAATATAAATTAAGGGAGAATAATATAGAAGCTATACTTAATCTATTATAATTTATACCCCTTCTTACTATAATAACTATCTATAGTTATATATAGCTTTAAGATTTCTTAAATAGTAATAACTATTAGTATAGTATATTAAGGGTGTGGTAATATTATAGAATTACTATTAATATAATATTATTATATTAATATAAAGCCTTTATTATAGTGTGCTCTTTATTATATAGTTAATAATATTAATATAAATAATATAGTTATTATAAATAACTAAAGTATATTACTTCTTTATTTTATATAGTAATCTAATTCTTTATTTTCTTTTCTTCTCTCTTTTTCTTCTATACTTAGTACTTTATTTATCTTACACCTTTATTCTAGCCTTATTTCTTAAGGTTTTTATCTTTATTTTATTAGATTTTATTACTCTTATAGTTATTTTATTAAGACTACTTATTAATATTATACTACTATATATTCTAGTATGTGCTATGTATATAATACCTATAAAGCTACTATTTATATAGTGCCTAAAGTATTTATATACTATAGTAAATAATTTTAATATTAATAATAGAGAACTATTTAAGATTCCTTACACCCTTAATACTATTAAGTTAGTACTATATAAGTAGTATTCTAAATATTATATAACTTACTTAATTATATATATCCCTTCCTTATATTTTATAAGTATACTAACTAGCTAGACTTTAGAGGGTATACTAGAAAATATATATAATCTTATTATAATCCTAGAGTAGTACTCTAGCTTCTTTAATCCTAATAAGGATTAGGTAGATATAATATAGAGTAATCTCTCTTATACTATTATTACTCTTATCTCTATATTTAACTATATTAAGCTATACTATTACTATTATTATAGTTTAACTAGTAATAAGTAGACTATTATAGTAGGTTCTTTATTATCTTAGTATTAATATTATAGTATATTACTAATAATAACCTAGAGTAATATACCTACTTATTAGACTTTTTATACTACTTATTAGAGTGAGCTTAGTTTACTATAGGCCCCTAGTCTTAATACTAGTAAGGTAGAGTAGAAATACTATTATAGCTAGTAATTACTATATTTAATCCTAGATAATAATAATTATATAACCTAGGTTGCTATCTAATATTATTTTTTTAATATAGTTTACTATATTATTACTTACTATTATAGTAATGATAATCCTAATAGAATTTCTTATTTAGTAGATATTAAGAATACTTTTCCCCTTATCCTTAAAGAAATTTAAGAAGATTATTAGGTATTAGTAATACCCTTATACTTTAATAATAATCTTTTATTATACCTAGCTTTTCCTAATATAACTATATTAGATAGAATAGATAATTTTACTTTATATCTTTTATACTTCTAAATAACTCCCTAGGTATTTATTATATTATTAGTATATATTTATTAGTTATACTCTAATAACTAATCTTTCTACTTTACTAAATAATAGAGTTTATTATTAATAAATTAATTATCTTTAACCTCTTTAACCTCCTATTTATTATTATCTTTAAGCTCTGGTATTAGTAGTGTTTTATTATTTTTTAAATAATTCTATAGTTCTAAATATAATATATAAAAGACATTATAGATTTAGTTATATTAGATAGGTAAAGTAATTTAATATACTTATATACTTATAGTATTAAGTACCTAGAATAGTCTAATAAATATTAGTACTAGTTTCTAACTTAGTACTTTTAACTTTAAGTTCTTTATTAATAGAGCTACTAAATCTCTCTTTTTAAAAGTTATTTCTTTATAATATTTATTATAGTACTTTACTTAAGTCTTATTAACTTTTTATTATTATTTCTTTAATCTTCCTTAAAGATCTAAGAGCTTTTATACTTATATTACTATAGCTAGGATCTCTTCTTCCTTAGTACTATCCTTAGTATATATATAGAAGTTAGGATTATAATCTAATAGTATTTTAAAGGGGCTTTTATTTAAAGTAGTATTAACTCCTCTATTAATAGTAAATTTAGCTTATTTTAAGAGAATTACCTAATTATTTTATTCTTTATTAATAAAATATCAGAGATATTATTTAAGGATTTAGTTTATTTATTCTATCTATCTATTAGTCTATRGATAAAATACTATTAATAATTATTATTTAATTTTTATAAGATAATATAATTTACCCTAGAATTTACTTATAAAGATAGATCCTTAGTCTAAAATAATTCTATTTAGTAGTCTAAACTATAATTCTACTTTCTAATAAAATAGTTTAGCTAGTTCTGGTGCTATAATTATAATAAAGATAGGAAAGAATAAAGACTATTTTAAAAATTAATTAATAATAATTAGTATACTATTAACTATAGTTATTTTATATAGTACTAGAGGTAGACCTATAATAAAGTTTATTAATAATTTACTAAATAGATAGGAGGGTAATAGTAGTAATTTAAGCTTTCTATATAGTCTATACCTTAGAATTATAGTTCCTTAATATATTATATATTCCTTAATATAAGATTTAATATCTTTTTATATATTAGTCTAATAAAACTTCTATTTTAATAGTGCTTTAGTTTTATTTTAACTAAAATACCCTATAAGGGGCTTATTATAGTATAAATTAATTAAATACTATTTTAATTACTTAATATTAGGTATAAATAGCTTATCTTTAAAGTATAATAAGTTTTCTTAGTTAATAGCCTAATGCTTTTATCTAGAGAGATCTTTATATATAGTAATAGTTTAGTTAAGTATCTTAGGGTCCTTACTCTAGACTTAGCTAATTAACTCTTTCAGATTTTTTATAATATTAATTAAATAGATATTCTTATTATAAGTAGCTGCTTTAATAAGAGCATAAGAGATTAATTAATTATTTATTAATCTCTTTAGATTATCCTAGTATATAATATCTTACTTAGATATATAATTTCTATAATTATAAAGCTCTAATAGTATATTACTTAGCTCTAGTTTATAGTCTATTTAATATAACATCCTTAGGGACTATACACTAACTATTTACTAATAGATTAGTATAATAATATTAGTATCCTTTAGCTATACTACTAGCTAACTATTATATTATTTTATAGATATATCTACAGGGTTGGCCTTTCCCTTTTAATATTTAATAATAAAATTATATAGTATTAATAAGATAAGCTAACAGGCTTATCTACTATTTAATTTTAGCTATTTTATAAATATTTATAAATTTATATAATCTAAAAGTATTTTTACTTAGTGTGTTACCCCTTTAATATACTAATATTAGTATTTAAAGAAGTAAATAATAGTAAAGAGTTTCTTATCTAGTATAGCCTAATTAAGCTTAGCTTCTATAAACTTTCTTAACTAAAAGATAACTAGATACTATCTTCTTTATTTATCTAGCTAAGAGAGTATACTAGCCATACCCTCTTTAGAGGTATTAGTTTTAATTTAAATAGGTAAAGCTAGGTTAAAGTATTATAATAATAGAGCTATCTAGAATATATTAATAAGATATTAAAAGGCTAACTTCTTAATAAATATAAATTTAATTAGGCCTAGCTTCTTMCCTTCTTTTATACCCTTAAGTAAGCTAGTTAAGGGTAAGACTATTAGGGAGTAATTTCTAATAAATCTTTAGTAGAAGTTATAAAATCCTAGAAAAACTTAAATATTATAGTAACTATAGGGTTCCTCCTAGTTAATAATAACTTTAATATAAGTTATATCTATTRAAGTGCTATYARYAGATATAATATAAYTAAGGAATTTAATATAATCTTAGTAAAAGATATATTTAGAAGCTTTAGTATATAGCTTTACTTTTTATAATCTTTATAGAACCTATTAAATATAGTAGGTATATTCCTTTCTAGTTACTAAGAAGATAAGGATATTATCTAGATATATAATATAGAAGATATCTAAGATATTATGTAGAGCTATATTTATATAGTTTTAGAAGGTAGTAGAAGTATTAGTAAGTCTAAAAGATATAACTATATACTTATAGTAACTATAATAGCTCTAAAATATAATCTTCTATTTATTACCTTCCTTAATATAGATATAATAATAGATATATTAGATATTAATCTTACTAAAATATTTAGCTCTAGATAGCCTATTAAGAATTTCTAATATAAGGGGTAAGGGGTACTAATTCTTATATATTATTTTATTAAGATCTTAGTAATCTATATATAGTCTAAGCCTATTATCTTTCTTTAAAATAAATAAGATAGGAGCTCTTACTAAACTTTTAAATAGCTAGATTCTTCTATAAATAAGGTTCTTATTAATATAACCTCTTAATTCTTATAACTCTAACTAAGAGAGTAGGTATATAGGGCTAAATAGTAGTATTTTACTAGATTTAAGTTTAATAGTATAATCCTAAGAGGAATAAGAGGGTATAATCTTAGAATTCTCTAAAGAAAAAATATTAAGATATTTATATAATTTAGGAGGTAATTCTTTAATCTTTAAACTAAGAGACCTTAATTCTTCTTCTTTTAGAAGTTATACTTACTTAGATAACTTTATAATAGTAAATACTATTATATAGTTCTAGTATATCTTTATAAACTTATATAGAGTTAGGATTAAGTAAGTAGGAGTCTTAAACTACTACTAATAATTCTATAGTAAAAGATAGATATAAAGATTATATAATATAGTTATAGAAAGGAGAATAGGGCTCCCTTCTAATTATAGATTATAATTAATTATAATATATACTTATTTAAAGCTTCTTTTTATCCCTCTAGAATTATAGGTAGTAATAGAGACTTTCTAGATCTTATAAGTAGAAGTAATAAAGTTATTAATAGCTCTAATAATAGGGGCTATAAATTTTACTTATTATAGTTTCTAGAACTTTATAAAAATAATACTAATAATATTAACCTTAGTATAACTATCTAGATCTATATATATTTTAAGACTATTTACTAGACTTATTAGAATATAAAAATAGTAAGTTATCCCTACTTCTAGATAGGAGATTAAAGATATAGGTTTTACTCTAACCTCTTATTATTTTTTATTATAAGTAGTTAAACTTTAGTAGTCTTTTTAGTATATTAATTTACTAAGTATTCTTTACTCCTATATTTATAGTATTTTAAAGGTTTACTATCTTTATTAAATTAATTTTATTAAGGTTTTAATCTATTATTATTATTAGGATAAAAATATTTAGATAAGTTATCTTCTTAGGGCTTTTCTTCCTAGGGTTTCCCTAATTCTTTCTTCTTTTATTTCTATCTCTATTAGAGTAAGGTCTAGTATTTAGATACTTATAATACTATTTTATCTCTAGTATTAGGTAGTGTATCTAGGTGCTCTTATATATAGATATATAACTCTATTATAAAATAACTAAAGAAGTTTAGTGCCTATTACTTTTTAGAATATTAAGAAAAATACTATTCTAATATATCTAAATAGATATAAAATTCTTATAGGTCTTTATCAGAGCATTAATTAGTATTATATAATTATATAATTATCTTTAACTTAATAGTTATGGAATCCTAGATTAAGTTAATTATCTATTCTTAGAAGAACTACTAGGAATACTTAATATTTTAGTAGTCCTCTATTAATAGTTCCCTAACTTTACTATACCATCTCTGCCTGCAGGTTAATTCTATTTATAAGATTATAGTAATAATTTTAAATTTATTAGATTTATACTTCTTTAGAGCTCTCTAAAATATATATTCTATATCCTAGATCTATTCTTCCCTCTTTTAGAAGGAATACTTTAAGGTAAAAATAGGGAGATTCTTAAACTTAATCTCTTATTTATCCTTAAAGAGGATATAGGTATTATTTTAGTAAGTAATTAGTTTATATTTAGGTTTATTAGTAGACTTCTATATCTACTAGTTCTTTTTAAGTATAGTAATATATTAGAATAGCTATTAGATTTCCTTATTAGATATCTAGTAAGGCCTTATAGCTATAGAAGAGGATTTACTTCTCTTAGAAGGTATATTATCTATATTCTTCTGTTATTTAGTTAATATATTACTAAGGGGTTTCTATAGTTAAGATAGAGATATAGGAATAACCTCCCTTAGTATATTAATATTAGTAGATATTATAATTAATGCTTAGGTAGTTAAAGAAGAAGGATTAGAAATTATAAGGATAATCTACTAGATAGAGTAGATAAGCCTATTAACTAGGTAAGCCTCTTAGAAATAATAAAGGATAGGGTACTTAGTTAGAATAGTATAGTAGAATAGTAGATTTATTAATAATAAGACTAATCCTTATCTTCCTAACCTATTAGACAAGGGGGTCTATATATATCTTTATTACTAATATATTATGTTTACAGTAGTCTTTTGCAAGCATCTTAAGGCATAAAAATAGGTAATTAAAAACAGTATGCTTAATATAGCCATCTGTAAGCATAATATGAATCAAGGGAGAATGACATGGAAGCTATACTCAATCTGTTATAATTAGGTGAATCCGCCCAATCCGTTTTAGATAGAAATCACTAATTTCTAGTATTTCACTAATAATATTGATATCACTAGATAGCCCCTGATCTAGGCTATCTAGTGATATAAATATGAATTTAAAATACCTAGTGGTTGCTGAGATATAGAGGAATAATCATTTTTATTATGGGGTGGTATGAAAGTGGTGTAGATATATATATATATATATAACTAATAGTTAATAACCACTATAGTTTAAAAATGATTTTTTAACCACCCCCCATTCAGCCCTATAGATATTGAATTAAAATTTTAGATATAGATTAGTATAATGATAATTATAATATATTTCATATAAAAATGATAATTTTTAATTAGCATAGTGATATTATGATAGATAATATGGCATTTAATGAGGTATTGAAATTTAAAAACTATTAAAATTTACTAAGGGGTAGCAGTTTAACCAACTTGGTATTAAACTGAATCTAACTATGGTTAGTTAGTAGGGGCCTAGCTAGGCCTAGCTAGGCCTAGTGGCGGGTTTTTGCAGTGAAACTGCCACTAACCTAGATCAGATCCAGGTTGGCTGTGGGTTCTAAAATTTAAACTTGAAATTGCAGCAGTTTGGTGCTAACTGGTTTTGAACTTGCCCAAACTTGCACCAAATGCAACTCTAAACTATACTAATATTCTATAAAGATAATAAATATATAATAGTAGAATTACTATAATATTAAGTGAAATATTAAGTATTAAGTATCTAGTAATTAATATAATATATATAATATATTAAAATCTAACTTAGGTTAGATTTCTATATATAATTTTAAGTTTATAATAATTTTATTAGGGGTGCATATTTAGTAGTAAATATTAATTTATTAAGTATATATTTCTTAAAGACTTAAAGTTAAAGTATTAAATAAAAAATATACTATAATCTATAATTTATTTAGTTCTATTTACTTTAAGTTATAAATAGGTAGTAGTTATTAAATAATAGATAAATATATATATATAATAATAACCCCTAATTTTTTATACCTAAATTAAACCCTTCTTCTTATTTATTTTTATTTATATATAAATACCTCTCTCTATATATAGAGCCTTTATTTATATATAGAGTACCCCCTATATTCTCTTTCTTATATATAGAATAAATTATAATTAATCTTTAGTCTTAACTTATTTACCCTTAATCTAACTTAAGTTAGATTTTATAATAAGTACTAAGAGAAAGAAGAAGAGTCTTAGTAAAGTAATATTAATAATAAATAATAAATTATCTAATAAAATTAGAGATGTATTGCTAGGTACTATAATTATTAATATTTATTATTTAAATATTAAATAGCTAAATAGTAGGAACTAGAAGCTTAATACTAGCTATATAGAAAATCTCTATAAAAATATAGGATCTAGAGTTTAGTGCTTTAATATAGATACTAGGATAAAGGCTAATATAACTTAGAATAATTAAGACTAACTACTAGACTATATAGTTACTAAATATATAGTAATAAATATTATACCTATACTAAAAAATAAAGATAAGGTAGTTAAGAAGTAGAGTACCTAGATCTTATAAAAAATTATATAGAACTCTATAGCTAATCCTTCTTTAAGTAAGGATATTATAATTTATAATTAGTCATAGGGGCTACTACTAATAACTCTTAATATAGATTAGTATTAAAAGGCTACTCTTAAATTACTATAATTAGAACCTAGCATAACCTAACCTAACCTATTTTTTAACCTAAAATCTATATAGGTTCTTATTCTCAGAACCTAACCAGCCTGTGGGTTAGTAATACTAGGCCTGGGCCCAGCCTATCCTAGGTTTAGGCCAGTTTGGGTTTGGGTTCCTGGGTTGGGTTTAACCAGTCTAATCTAGAGTATTCCTTGTATAATATTCTAAAAACCCTTTATATATTCTAATATTAGGGGGAAAGCAGGCCTTAGAGTACTACTCTAGGAATCTAGGAGATAAGTAGTAAGTACCCTTTAGTAGGTTTAAAGAACTTACTTATTAAAGATTATTAGACTTCAGGCATATTTCTTAGATATTTATAGAAGAATTACTCTTTTAATCTCTTTATTATTATACTTATTAAAATTAATTAAGTATATAAATTTTATAAATACTTCTTATAGTATTAGTATATTATCTAATTATCCTTAAGTAAGTATTAAAGAAGGGATAGGAGTAAGTTAGATATATTAAGGGGTTTTAGATAACTTATATCCCTTAGGGAAGCTATTTTACCTATTTATAAAAAAGTACCTTATTACTAGCTTAAGTGTAGAATATTTAGGCACCTAAATCTTCACCTGAAGGTGCTGGAACTTGGGCAGCAAAGCAGTGATAGGATAGATGCTGGGAGGGGTGAGCACTGATATATAAATGCTGTTGTATGTTTTTTCTTCACCCATATCTTAATGTTAGATCCAAACCGGTAGGGTACTGCCGTTCAGCTTCCTGAGACCACCCCCCCACAGTTCCAAGTCCTCGAGAAGATTCAAGATCGACCCAGCTCATTCATCCGAGTACAAGGCCGAGGCAGTTGCTTCAGGGATCTCCTTCGGCAACGTTTTGCTACCTGATCGGGCAGTGGCAGCAGCTATGTTGGGCTGCCCTCGCTAAACGCCCCCGGCCCAGTTTATGGATTGAACAGTCCATTCCTACAATCGCAATCTTCCTTCAACTGCTCAATCCCAGAAGTGGCCGACATGTTCTGCGAGTCCACCTACACGTGGAGATTAGTTCGGTGTGAATTATCGGTTGGCCGGATACATCCACACCACAGTAGATACTCAAGCCATTAGTTTATCATCAATCCCATCAAAGGTTTTCTAAGCCAGCTTCCAGTGATAAAGTCTGGGCCTTCTGTAGCAAACATGTCCACATCTCAATCAAGCTGCAAAAAGGAACGAGGACATACATAAAGTGCTTTCTTCATCTTCCATCCCTTTCTCCACCCCCTCCTCCGTATCTGCATTTTCCATTAGCTGCGAATGAGAAGGCTAAAGAGACTCCGCAACAATGACAGGCTTCGGTTGGTAAGGTTCCTCGAGGTATCGATCCTTCATCATTCAACCGCTTTCCCCTTGCTGTAATCGCCTGTTCCAGTCTTTCAACACTGCTGAAACCAATTATGGGGCTTGTGATACGCTTGTTGATCCACGCAAGAGCAACGTGGGCCATTGGCCAGCCGCGCTTTTCTCCGATCTCGATCACCCGTCTTATTATAGTCAGGTCTTGCTCTGACAGCCCAGAAGCTTGCGAGTCTTGTTTCTCTAGTTCGCTCCTAGGGGTCAAGCCAAACTTTGATGGTGGCCGCGCCAGGTGGCCTCGGCAAAGAGGAGCCCAAGGGATCAACCCAACACCGGTGTCGTTGCAGAATCGATTCATTTCGCGCTCTTCTTCACGATACAATAAATTGTATTGATTTTGCATGCTGATGAACTTCGTCCAGCCGTTACGTTCAGCGCAGAACTGCATACGGGCGAATTGTGTCGCCCACATACTGCTCGCCCCGATGTAACGAACACGTCCTGACCGGACAAGGTCGTCCAGGGCTTTCATTGTTTCCTCGATTGGAGTCGTTGAGTCGAAACGATGGATCTGTAACACATCGATATAGTTCGTGCCCAATCGTTTGAGAGATGCCTCAACTAACACCATCAGCTTGACTGGCGCCAGCCCGGATTTATACAAATAGTTAGCCCAATCTCACTACCCAAAACCTTCCGTACACACGCAGCATATACTCCAAACCATTTTAGAACCCAGGCATAAGCGAGCGTGGGCTCGGAAGCCCGGGCCCCTCACTGTAACCCACTTAAAGGTTCTGAACCATCTAAACATCAGTAAGTAGCACTTTCGTCAAGATGTAGCGGTTCAACTTATCCGGTCACATCGGACTCAAAAGGAAATTATCTCGGCCGAAGAGCGGCTTCTGGTTCCGAATATGGAATGTACTGCGGCCGAGTAGTGCGGGTGATGGGCCTTCTCACGCATTGAAAACCTGAGGGAATCCTCGTGGACCTAGAGCGCCCAACAAAAAGTCAATTGCTTGTATAAAGCTTTCATACTACTTTTCTTGGGATAATGCACCCTCAAGTACAAACGGATTTTCTAGTAGTTGGAGATGGGCCGGCGGGAGCGGCTTTGGCAGCTTTCCTTGGCCAAAATGGTAAGCATAGTCAGAACGCTACGGCAGGAGAAAGGGTTATAATCAGCAAAATAGGTCTAAGAGGACTTGTTATATCGCAAGCTCCTGCAACGGCAGATACGCCTAGGGCCCATACATTCAACCCTTTCGGCTTTGGTATCGAACCCGTTTTCCTAGCTTGTCTTCTCCATGAACTGACGGTGCTTCAGAGTGTCTCCGCGACATTGGCCTAGAAGAGCGGGCGCTGGGCCAATCATTGCGTGGACCAGTCTTTCAATCCATGCGCTGGTGCTACAGCATGGGTGGACAGGAATACGGAAGAGTTCGTGCATGGGGCGACCATCCGTGCTCCATGGTGAGCCTTTGTTCCCAGTCATCCCATTACCAATCTAACGCAAACCCTTATACACAGGGAGCTACATCGTCTATATCTCCGTGTGACTATGCCGAGTTTACCCGGATGCAACTGGAGCCCCTGCTCATACAATACGCTTCGCATCACAATTTTGAAGTGCGCTTCTCGACCGAGCTGATTGACATTGAACGTGTTAAGGGCGACGACAAGGCAGAGTTTACTTGCACAGTTCAGGATCATGTTTCGCACCTTACGTTTAAAATTCGTACCCGATATCTGTTCGGGGCGGACGGGGCGCGTAGCAGCGTAGCTCGCTCGTTGGGCTTCAAGTTTTTGAATAGTCCGAGCGGCGGTAAGGCTTGCAACGTTCTGCTCCGCGCAGATTTGGACGAAATACTTCTCGAAGAGCGCCGCGCTGGGCTACGCTGGATTTTGCAGCCAGATCGCAAGACTTTCCCTGGGCTTGTGGCGCATCTGCGTGCGGTTAGGCCCTGGAAAGAATGGGTATTGGTTTGTTTTGGCCCATCTGGCTCAGAACCATTTGAAGGGTTGACAACTGAAAGCCCGGAACTCGTCGATTGTGTGCGCGAGCTCATTGGGGTCGAGTCAATTACCATCGATATTCTGCGACTCGACCGCTGGACCCTGCGTGAGAGTGTTGCGGAAGAGTTCTCTCTCAATGATTCCCAAGCTTTTCTTGTCGGCGACGCTGCACATCGCCATCCACCCGCATTTGGTTTGGGCAGCAATACATGTGTTCAGGATGCGTACAATCTCGCATGGAAGATTGCGTATGTGGAGAAAGGTATCGCAGGCCCAAGCCTGCTCCAGTGGTACAGCCATGAACGCCAGCCGGTTGGCGCTATGCTTGTTTGAGAGTCTAACAAAGGGATCCGTGCTCATTCGGACATTTGGAAAGCATTGGGAATGTTTGCTCCCACCCGTGAAGAGGGATCTGAGGAGCTTGCTAAGCTGTCAGAAGCCTCGAGGGAGGGAGCAGAACGCCGAGCTAAGCTGCACGGTGCTTTGGAGGCTGTAGGACAAGAAGTTCGCAGCCTGGGTGCTGCCTATAACCAGTGGTACACTTCACTGGCGATATATCATAATGATGAAAGCAGCGCCAGGCCAAGTTTAGAAGGGAACCCGATCCTGAATGTCCAGATTAGCACATACCCGGGTAGCCGGCTACCTCACGCTTGGCTAGATATCCAGATACGTGGAAAGCTTACCTCTACTCATGACCTGGCCGGAGGAGGTGCTTCCTGCCTGTTTCTGGGAATTTGGGGAGATGCTTGGCGGCACGCTGCACATAGTATTGCTCACGTCACTGGTATTCCTATAAATGTGTATGGGATAGGGATTGGGCTGGATTTTGTGGATGTTTATGGCGAATGGCGATTGAACCGAGGAGTCGAGGAAGACGGGTGTGTTCTGGTTCGACCGGACAGATTCATCGCATGGAGGTCGCCCCAGATGGTCTCCAGTTGTGAGGGAAAGTTGATGCAGATCTTGGACAGTATCCTGTCCAGGAGTGAGCTAGATGTGACCAGGGACTAAATTAACTTTTGGTTGTTGAAATAGACAGTTCTAATTTATCGCATTTAGTAGTGTTTTGGGATGGGCGACTCACTTATAAAATACATTAGTTGGGCTCCTGCCAGGGCCCCCTCCAATGGATGCACATACGTGCTGACAGGTAGATAGCTTTGTTTCTTCTTCTTTGTTTCTTCTTTCTTTCCAACTGGAACTCCCGTCGACGGTCGACCTTATCACTCAAATTGAATACCTACGTTGTCTTCTCTCTCTTGATCTGGCTATCCGGTCACAACTTCGACAGGTTATAACTCAACAGCAATACAAATTATTAAAAATCTGAAATGCTGATGTGGCTCTTGGTCGAAGTCAGATTTTTCCTAATGGTGAAGGCAGAAGGGAGTGCGGGTTATGTACGGCCAGGAGTTGGGGGATGCCGTGCAAAACGGGATGATGTTACGAAAGCGAGCAATGGTGCAGCATATAGAGATGATATGAGTCACTATGATTGGATACCATGATCTAGGAGACTCTAAACTCTCATATCCAGTGTTTCTGTAAACTGACGTCGTCTGAACTAATTATTGGCCTGTGGCAAGACGCTGGAAAATCTTGGGGCCAAACTCCGCTATGTCGGTGTGGACGGAGTAGTCCTTCCCATCAACCACCTTATCCCAATTGTTCCTGACAGTCTCAATGGTCCAATATTTGTCCGCAGAGCCAAAGAAGCCCTTGGTCTCAGCCAAGAAGATGCGGGTAACAAGCCTACTAACAGCGGCGACAGCTTCACCATTGACTTTGGAGCCCTCGTGGACCAACCACGCCACGGTGGGGGCGACATCGCGAGCGGGCATGTGCTCCTTCATGAAGTGCTGGGTCTGCTCATCCTGAACGCTCGCAGCCGAACCAGGAGTGAAACCCATAGGTGCAACTGTGTTGACAAAAATGTTGTGCTCCTTTCCTTCAATCGCGAGAGACTTGGCCAACCCCAGAAGGCCAAGCTTAGCAGCCCCATAAGCTGATTGCTAGGCGCTCCCAAACATAATGGGCGACGTGATCAGTACGACGCGACCAAACCTCTAGCTTTTCATGTATGGCAAGGCTGCCTGCGTGACGTTCCACGATCCTCCCAGGTGGACCCCTAGCATGCCCCAAAGCTGAGAGTCTGAAATGCGATCGAAGTCAGAACCATTGGCTCCTCCGGCGTTATTGATGACGATGTCGATGCGCCCGAATTTATCGACTGCAGTTTTCACGAGGGCATTCGCAAGCTCGCGGTCTGCCACGTTACCAACGTGGGCGATGGCCTTCCCACCAGCATCGATAATATCTTTTGCTGTGGCCTCTGCCGTTGCAGGAGTGGTGCTGTTCACAACTACTGCAGCCCCAAGGCGGCCGAGGAGGAGGGCATATTCGCGGCCCAAACCACGACCAGAGCCGGTCACAATAGCGACGCGACCGTCGAACCTCAGAGAAGCGCTGGACATTGTTGAATTAACGGTGACCAAAAGTAAGAGATGTGGCTGGCGATTAACAAAAGCGCGGTAAAGGACAAGAATTGCCGGGCTAGTTGACTGAGGTATGGTACGCAAAAGGTGCCATCAAGGTTTTTAACCTACGGTCATCCGATACAGTCGGGCTCTTCTCCTGTGTCTTGCATAGTAAATGCGGAGTTTGGATAGAACTAACTTTTTCTCCTCCGCCGAGCCAGCAGGAAATCAGACACTCCGAGGAATTCAGGCAGGTGAATCCCGGTCCACCATCAACAGCGCAGAAACTCAGCGCAGAGTTTGTATACTTTCACCTGGCGGCCCTTGATTTATTCTAACGTATTTCAAGGACCTGCTTGGACCTGCTTCTGTATCTCTGGTTTATCTCTGCAAGAATGAAACGTTTGGCTCGGGATCCACTACGGACACTAGAGCGCTTCCCCACTTGTGCCGCCACTCCGCAGCGCGTGTCAAACTCCGCATCGAGATTGGGGAAAATCAGAGGGTTGATTTGAAATCGTGGCGTTTTGCCGGAGCCTTAGGCGTTCCGGCTCCCGAAGTACTGCGAATCGCACCCGGTGGCTCTCCAGAATTTCCGTGGCCGGCGAGCGTCATATAAATGGGAGGGTCTACACAATTTCTGGCACGAAAATCAAAATTACTGGGGAATTTATTATATCTTCTCTCATTCCATCTAGTCAGTTTGTCAGGGTATACCGCTAATTGCGAGTCGTCAGCGATGTTTTCTCCAGCCAACGACATCCCAGATTTATCTGGTAAGGTGTACATTGTGACAGGTGGGAATAGCGGAATGTGAGTAAAGATCCGCATTACCAGATCGGTATAGAGATGGCTAATCAGTCTCAGCGGGAAATTTACTGTGCTACATCTTGCACAGCACAATGCTAAAGTCTATATGGCTGCGAGATCCCTTCAGAAGGCTACAGCGGCTATAGAGGAAATCAAGGCCAGAACCCAAAGAGCAGATTTAAACATATCTTTTTTAAAGATGGATATGCTAGACTTGAGTTCGGTTAAAAGTGCGGCAGGGGAGTTTCTTAGGTACGATCACCAAGGTTACTTATTGCTGTTCTGAGCTGCTGTCAAACAGATTTTAACCCTTACTATGGACAGCAAGGAGAAGCGGTTGCACGGACTGGTAAATAACGCAGGAATCATGGCTGTGGCAAATGGAATTTCCGAGGACGGGTTCGAATATCAGTGGCAGGTAAGACGATTTGATTTACCAAGGGAGTCCTACTGCTTATTAATTGTGTCTAACAGACAAATTATCTTTCACACTGGCTGCTCACCTTCCTCCTGACTCCTGTCATGGAACTGACTGCCACTACAGTGCCAGCCGGCACTGTCCGTATTGTTAATGTCTCTTCGTCAAATCACAAGATGGCGCCGCCCCAAGGCATTGATTTTGAAGACATTAATCTCCAAGGGCCAGGCCCTAGCAGCAACCCTTGGGTAAGGTACGGCCAAAGCAAACTCGGAAACTACCTTCACGCTCTTTCACTTCATGACAAGCTCAATAAGAAGGGGATATGGACGGCGCCTCTACATCCTGGTATTGTAGACACGTAGGTACATTAACCTGTCGATAACGTCATATGCTAATAAATTTACCACCAGCAACCTGAGCGCCAATATTCAAATGTTTGCAGTCTCGATTCTGTCCTCGAGACCTGTAATATGGCTACTTCGTAGAGTCGGCTTCATGCTCAACACCGACCAAGGGAGCTGGACCCAGCTTTTCGCAATCGCAGGAAGAGGTTTCGATGCAGCACTATCAGGAACCTATCTTGAGCCCATAGCAAAGAAGGGCACTGTGAAAATGCCACGGGGGGTTACATCCGAAGATCTGCAAAACCGGCTGTGGAAATGGACAGAGAGAGAGATGAAAGCTAGAGGTCTCATCAGTTGATCAATGTATCCTTACCGTCGAGCAATCTGGCTGCTATGTGCCAATTGCTGTGACGTAAGTTAATGAACTCCCCAAGACCTCATGCCTGCTCTCTGCATTTATTGTGCTCATAAGGAGTTAGTGGCGAATGGCATGAGTTGTCTCCTAACCCTCTCTAAACGCATCAATCGATAGTTTGTCTTTGCTTTTGGATTAGGTGCTGTTCCTTGTTTACTGCTTGCAGATTGTTCTTAGTCTTTGTAATACGCCCCCGACAGAAATAAAAAGTACGTGCAGCAAGTTGTTCGTTCAGCATCCTTTTCTGGTATCTTCTAACATCAGAAAATCTTCGGGGCAAGTGATGACTTGAAAGATACGGCAGCAAGCTGAAAAGCACTCCCGGTGCCAAAGATGCGAAGGTGGGCCCGGCCCTGCAGACTAAATAAGATAGGTCACATAATCACATTGGCTCAACATCAGCTTGGTGGCTTATTAGGAACAGCGTCAGTTCATGCATTTTTGAGACCCTGATTCCCGGTACGTTGACTAATTAAAATCATTTAGATTATGAAATTTGAGATGCCACATGTGAATATTTCTATCCAGTTACCCTGATTTTGCTTCTTCTTTCTCCCTATAGTCCCCTTAATAATATAAGAGGTCCGTTGACGACCTCCGGCTGATTGCCAGATTCTACCCAGAACAGGGCGAATGGCCCTAGCCTGAAGTGGCTCAAGAGGAAGCAGCCGGCCACGTCATCATTATTCTTCAGGGCTAGTTAATGCTGGGATGAGGGCCTGCTGCATTAGTGCAATAAAGTAAGCCATTAGCTGAGTACCCCAACCCCCTTGCGTGGTGCTGACGATGTGATGTGATTGTAGTGGACAATGCACATATTCCTGGCAACAAGAGGACCTAGAAATAGGTGAATGTAGTGTAACAAAACCAAATCATTAATTATGATATCAGCACCTTATGCCCTGTACTAAACATATAAAGTCACAAAGGTCCGTTGAATCCCATCATCTCTCAACCTATTTTCAAGAATTCCACCAAAGTGATCAAACAAACATATTTATCACGTTAATTTACGTTTAAACCCTCCACAATGAGACCCACCGTATTGCTTGCTGTTCTTGCCGCCGTTACAGGGGTTACTGCAATCAGATGTACCCAGGGGCTTACGTACTGTGGATCGTCGTTGCTCAAGAAGGGTATGTAGAACTCCTCGTTCCCTGAGCTCATTGGTGGAGATATTAAGAGGTGCTGGATAGGGAACTACTTCCAGGACATTAAGGATTCTCTTGGGAGGGCGGGTCGGCCTACCGATGACCATCATATCCTTGATTCACGCTTCCTGTGCACGTCAGATGAAGACTATTTGGTTTGGAGGGACACATGCTACCCAGAGGAATGCAAGGACAATGGCCAGGGGAAGGACGATACATGTATTGGAGGTCCAGAAGAAGAGTGATGTGCAAAGTGAGCGACGGATGTCAGGATGTCACTGTGCTTTCGGAAACAAGCAATCAATTCGTGTGATTTAGAGCCTCGCTATAGGTTTTTCCCTGCTTGTACAGGTTTTCCCTATAGCTTCGTGCAAATGCAGAGGCTTTCGGCAAGGAAATGCTATTATCAGATATCTCCCCGTATTCGTAGTATCTGGGAATCGCCCCTCGTCTGAAGTTAGGAAATCGACCCGTCCAGCGGAAACTGAAAGGTAAGTCCCGCGCAAGAAAATACTTGGGCAGTTCCAGGCGCAATGTAGGTAAGCCATGATAGAAAGCAGCTTAGCGGGTTATCTCGCTACCGGAAGACCGGTCCGCGGTTATTGAAGCAGTCCTTGATTTTATCCTAAGTATTACTACGCTCTCGACGACGAGAATAGTTGAACCAACCCAACCACCTTTATGGTGACGTTTATCATGTTGCAGATAAGAGCCTTGTCTTCAGCTTCACAAGAAAGCCAAAGACAGGATTTGCGCCTTGGTCGAGCACGCGTCGGTGTTCGAGACCTCCTTCACTTTGTTCCACGCACATAAGCCTGTGATACTGCTATCAAGGATATGCGCAACTTTCTTCTTCATCTCACCGGGGATAGGCCAAAGAGCAGACGTATGCACGATATGTGCAAGCAAATCCTACGCTGAGGAATCTCCTTCGCATTGAACTCTAGCGAAGAGGTTGTTCGCTAGGGCCTTCGAAGACTTGTCACGGCTGTGAGAGGGTTTGATAAGGAAGATGGATTCATGGAAATCATCTGCAAGAATTGTCATTCTGCACTCTGCTGGCTGAGGATGTCTGCTCGCTTTGGGCTCTCTCTTCTTGTCATCCTCGGCTTAGACTCCGTCAAGGAAACATTTTTCACAATGCTCATTGGGACATTATGATGTTTGGTCTGCCTTTACACCAGGTTGAAACAATCTTCCAAAACCCCACCATGCTGAGATCAACATTGAGATTCATTGCATCAGTTCCTTTCCTCCTACATAGTATCTGAGTGTGCGACATATTCTATCGACAAGGCCTTCTTGAAATGAGGGTATTTTGTGGATCTCGTCAGCTCAGAACAATCTAGCTTGAACAGTCTTGAGAAGACGACCATTCTCTCGGACCTCGATATCTTCAATTGACCAGCTTCGACTCAGTGAGCTGATCATCACTCCTCCTTCATCTATACAACAGCTTCATCTCACTATCATTTTTCTTCGTTATCTACATCTCGATTGATAATCTTGCGCTAGCACTTGGGGCTGCTACATAAACGTCCTTGTTCTTTCCTTCGTTAACCCATCTGCATTCCTCGAATCATCTACCAAAACCTCAGGTCCTTGGAATATTTTTACCAACAACCTTACAAGAGCTTCGTGAATACACCACATAACCATCAATCAGCTCATAGAAGCTTACGATGCGTCGCAAGCGTGACGAAAATGAGGAAGCTCTGATTGAGCGTGCACAGAAAAAGATGCTAGAGTAAGGTCCCTTCCACATTCAAAGTTATGCATGCATGATCTAACAGACTCATATATAGACTCAACCAGCACGAGCAGTTCTCTGACTTCACATTCACAGTCCAGGATGAACAATTCTATGTTAGCAAGATCGTGCTGTCTGGTATTTCGCCATACTTCAGGAACAAGTTCGAGACAGAGTGGAGAGTGAGTCCTTCAGCAGAGGAACGTATCGATTCAGTACAATGACGGATCTAACGTGAGCCAGTTCAAATCATCTGTGGATCTGGAGTGGAAACACAGCCTCAGTGCATTCTCCTGTATGATTGAGTACATCTACACCTGCAGCTATGAGCAACATACCTGGCACCTGGGCCTCTTTCCTGTCCAACTGGTAAAGTTCCTTTTTGAGGTTTACCACCTTGCTGAAGAGTACGAGATCCCTGGTCTCAAAGAGCGAGTGCTGGAGCACCTTCCCTCCGCCGTCAACGCCTTAGACTGCCCCTGGGGGTTTTATTATCTGGTGAACGACGACTACATCTCTGACTCGGAATTGGGCAAGATCTTTGTGGCGGCCGTCGCGGATAACGTCCAGGATATGCAGGCTTTTGAAGACCTCGACATAGCGAAGCTGTATCTCGTTAAAACGCCTGAGTTCGCCGCGGACTTAGTTTCTGAGCTGATCAAGAGAAGGATCTCAAATTGCGAATGTGGCAATCGATGAGCTTGACTGACTTTCTCGTGTCGGAAGTCCTTCTCTTTTGTTCTGACACATGAATCAAAACAGCAAGATTGGAACTGAGATTTGCTGCGTTGATGCTATATTTGCCACTATTGTTGTTTTTCTCCCTTTTGACCTTAGGTGAAATACTGGTCAAGGTGCTCTGGAGGATCCCTTAGGAAAACCAGACATTATGCAGACCTTGCAAATCCCATACAGGCTACATATCTTCTCCATCATTATAGACATCACTAAGAACGGTAACTAAGAAGGCACCTAGCACAAACTGCCATCACTGCACGACTGATCACAGTGATAGGTACCAATCCAGTTATCCTCTCCATAAACATCCAACCCCATAATCCACCCATTCAGCACCTGGTGCACGTAATCCAGATTCTGGGGCATACCATGCGCCTTACCCTCAGCCGAGCAGGGGTAGTCCTGCGTCAAACCGCGGTTCCCGTTAAGCCCGCTCCCAGCAGTAAACCACCCATTGTATGAACCCAGCGCCTTGATCGCGTTACCCCCTGACGCATCAAGCTGCGACTTGAGATAGTGCGTTCCCGCGTCCACATTATCCTGGATACTATCCGTGCACTGGCCATTCGGGTAATTGTCGCACGAGACCTGCATCAGGCCTGGGGTAGGTCCACCAGCGTTGGCATTGCACGAGGACTCCTGCATAGCGATGACGGCGAGAACGACCGGTTTGACGCCGTACTTGGATGCGCTGCTTTGGAAGTAGCCGTCGTACTGGGCGCAGGCGGAACCAATGCCGTTGTAGAAGTCTTGGAGGCTGATTGTGTAGACATCGTCGATGGAGAGGAAAGGAGGGTTCCAGCCGTTGCTAGTGATGCCGGTGTTGAGCCAGTCTTCGGAGCTAGATATTGTTGTTAGCAGCAATGACACCAAAGATAAAGGAGGGCAAAGAGTAATTATACCCGTTTGGACCGGTGCTTGGGGTGACATTTTCTGTTGCACCTTGCGCCTTTGGGTTTATACCGACACCTGGGCTGGCGGACTGGGCTGTGACACCAATAGCGAGGGCCAGAGAAGTCAGAGTGATGCTTTTAAGGACAGCCATTGTTGCGCTTGCTATTGTTTGTCTGCGGTGCGGGAGAGTTGAAAGACGAATGTCTGCGTCGATCGACTCAGTCGGCAAGGGAGCTGTTTAAATAGCTCAGAGCGGATCGCTCTGCCTACCGCAGGCATAATTTCTTCGAGACATCTTCATCAAAACCAGCATGTTGATGCGAATAGACCAGTTTCTCAAAGCGGTAATTCTGCAGTCCTGACCATCATGGAACACGACCAATCAAACGCAGCAACTCTTCTATAGGGCCATAGGTCCGAGCTAGCCTAACAGGTGCGACACCGATCTGTTTGGTCTGAATCATAGCAGCGATTTCATTGGCAAGCATTGTAGCAGAGTTGTCTTAGCGTCGGGTCGGCATGTTACCTCAGTGCGTCGATCTCGGTACATGCCTGTAAGCATTTCGGCCAGTACCGGCAACAGACACGAGTATGGAATAGTCAGATAATCTCGTCTACTTTGAGACAGCTAACAAGCGCCAGCTTCGTCGACCGTCGAGTAAGTCTGACGTCTGCGTGGCATCGTCCAAGTGATTATGTCAGCAATGCCGATCGCATCGTCTCTATACCAATTTCCCCTTTAGGAAGTGCATAAGGTTACATCTGAAGTTGGGGGCGGTTTTACAGTAACGTCCTCACTTTAGTGGAGGAAAAGGGTAACATCTGCAATAGGCATTCTTCATTCGTTTGTATTTAAGACCGAGTTACAGTAGATTATAATAACCCCAAGATGTCTTCATTGACTCATCGACCAATATCTGATGGTAACGGCGAATTGTCTGAAATCGTTTCAACACGCTGAAATAGTGGCCGGATGAGATGTCGAATGTCGCCATCACACTGTCCAAATTTTCAGTAAGCACTGACTGCGACGTGAGATTGATGTCATTACCTTACTGACAGATGCATTCTAGCAGCCACTCGCGCCTCCTTGGATCAACCGTCAAGAAAAGTATGAACATCAAATCTGTGGCGCTTATCGCCTGAATTTGAGAATCTAGAGCTATTTTGAAGCAAATGTGGGCGTCCCCAGTGCCCCGTAGACTAAACTAAGCATAACCCATCTGCGGGCCGCATAGCTCCGTGGTATGGCTTCCTGAGCGTCTGGGGTAAAGGGCATATAGCAGAAATTGATGGATTCAGGGTGTCATATCAAGCTTCGATGGAGTTCTAGAGCAACAAGATTTCCAGATTGTGAGAATAACTTTGTGTGTGCGACGTACTACATGACCTCCCCGCGAAGGAGTATTCTAGACCAACGGGTAAAATTGCTTTTACAAGTGCGAGGCAATACAAGACTATTCTCTTGATGAATCATTGCTGGCAATGTTTGTGTTTCAGAGATGACTGGATTTACAGGGTCCATATCATTCTCGGGGTTTCTCCTGTAGACCAGGAAAGATAACTCTTCCACTATCCAACTATCGGCAGCACAGAGTTAAGGCCGACGAAAGGCACTGCCTCGGTCATTCTTCGCCCAAAGTCGACAAAGATTCGGCGATTCTACGAGACAAGAATGAGTGCAGAGGCAAGAATGCTCATCTAGTGTGACATAAGGTGGGATCAAGTGGCATTGCCCTTGGTATGGGGCGTTCGTTGACTCGGCAGTTTTAGGGCTAATATTCGACTTGAAGTATGGATTCTATCTTTTGTTAATAATGAAAATGTCAATCACACCCTATCTAGGACCTCCAGTTTCTTCTATGTAATTTTCACCGAGAATTCCTAGCATAGACGTATGAGTTACGACAGCGGCTCCCTACATGAGCCAACAAAAAGGGCCAATGCCCTTTTCGAAAGGTGTCAATAAAACATCCCATGGTTCATGGTTCGCCTGTTGACGAATGCAGATGGACTGTAACGGGATTGGTGGGAATATTAAGAATTTCCCTTGCTTAGTCACAAAGCTGACCACTCATCATTTGACGTCGTTGAAAAGCAAATTTTTTTGTGTTTCTGCCCCTGGCCCAGAAAAATGTAACCATGGTTCCGCCAGCTTGCACACAAAGCACCTGACTTGACGGCCTCAGGGGAGTTTCGAGGGAATTCCTATTTTGGAGAAGCCACGAATAGGGACAGTATCAAAGAGACCCCATGAAGCAGGGAACAATAAATTTGTCGTTGGATGCTTGTTCATGTGGCACATAGGCCCTGAGTCTGCGTTTTGACTTCGATCAGTTAGCATCGGCAAGCCCAGGAATGGACTGAAAGACCTCAATAGCTACAATTCTCCTAGCGTCAGAGACTGGTGGAGGAGAGCTCCACCCACAAGGCTTTAGGCCCTTCTGATATCGTTATTCGTGTCCACTTTCGCCAATAACCCGTTTGAGTGTTCTGGTCATTTCCCGGCACTTGGCCGCGACATCCAAAAGTCTAGACCTCCAGCGATATGCTCTTTGTCCTTTGAGGAGGTTTCACCTTACAATATTAAGTCTATGTTCTTTGTCTCTTGATCTTGAAACGCAAAGCATAGTAAGAGGACAATCAACACAAAGGCATACCAAAAATAATCCAGGTCCCGAGCCACGCAACTTGCCTCCAACAACCAGACTCTTATGTATTGCAGAGCCAGGGTCCCACACAGAGCCACTGGCCAGGGGAAGTGGCCAATGGCGTTGAAAAATCGTATAATTCAGGTACCACCCATAGTTTCTGGCCAATCCCAAAACAATACCAGAGATGTCCTCTTAGTGTCTTCAATCAAACTGTCCAATAGGCTACTGTCAGGCTGTCAACGAGCACACAACCGCATGGATCTAGACCATGGCATCGTCTTTGTCGGAACCCCAGTCCCATCGACTTGTCCATGCTGACGCATTCCATTCCCTGATCCATCGTCCTCGATTCTAAGGCTCTATCCAAAGGTTCAACCTCTTGAACCAAGGAAAATGACATCCACCAGCGCCATGGGTGTTCGAGAACACACATTCGACTTATAAACAGTGGGGTGGCGGGCACCAAAATTTGTTCCCAGGATGTTATAAAAGGGTCTGAGAGGGACCCCTTTGGAGTCTTCCATTTCAACCACCGCATTCATTAACCGTGTATATACACACTTCCATTCCTTCAGTCTTTTTTGGCTTGATACTTCAGACGCTCTCTTTGAATTATCGATTCGTTGTTACTCCAGTCAGTAACGACACTGCCATTCCTTCAGCCTTCTGCAACTATCTGAAGCACGCTTAACGCGACACCCACTCTCTCTCAAAATGCAGTTCACCAAGTCTCTCCTGCTGCTGGCAGCCCTCACCTCCAGCTCTCTGGCCCGTCTGCAAGGCCACGAGCGCCGTCAGTACTCCTCCACGGCCTCCTCCACAGTCGCACCCTCCTCCTCATCCTCCGCCTCTGGCGGCAGCTCCGCGTGGACCGCAACCCCAGCCGGAGGCTCCTACTCCACTGCTGGCTTCGGCAGCCGCACCTCAAACAGCGGCAGCGGCGAGACCTACGCCGGCAACGTCGGCAACCCCTGGGGTAGCAACATCATCGAGGTCTCCGCCGACTCGGCCTCCAACTACAAGAACGTCGCGCAGATCAGCGGCCAGAACACTGAGCCCTGGACCGTCGTCTTCTGGAACAAGATCGGCCCCGACGGCAAGATGACCGGCTGGTACGGCAACGCCGCCCTGACCCTCACCCTCAACGCCGGCGAGACCAAGTACGTCGCGTTTGACGACGACACCGACGGCGGCTTCGCGGCCGCTGCCGGCAGTATCCCCAAGGACTCGAACGGCGGGTATGCCTCGACCTGGGGCGAGTTCGATTTCAGCAGCGCCGGGAACGGTGGCTGGTCTGGTTTCGATGTTTCTGCCATCCAGGCGCAGAATGCGGGCTTGACCGTGCAGGGCATGAAGATCTGTGATGCGCTGGGTGGCACTTGCTCCAGCATCACTCCTAATGCGGCGTCCGTTAACAATGCTTATACCTCTGCCGAGGCGGCTGCTGGGGGTATCGGTGGGAACATCTCTGGTGGTGGTGCCATTCGCCTGGCTGTTACCATTGACTACAGTGGTTAAGTTTGGACAGTTGGACTACAATGAACGCAGCAAGCAAATATGGAAAATTATATAGATAGAATATGGTTGCTTTGATAGCGACTATAGACGAATGACACTCGTTTACATTATTGGTTATCCAAGCAAGTAGAAATTATAACACAAATCCTAGTACTATTTGATTCAATGATTGGATTGGCTATATCAGATAAGCATCCGTCCAAGAGTCCGATATAGTATGCCTGATTCCTCAAGCTCTGCCAGTAATCCGACGCACTAGCAGAATCCCGAAAATCATCGGGCTTCGCGATGCCAAGACCTGTGACACCACGATACCTCCGATGGAGAGGACATCATCGCTTTTGGTCCTACATACAGGTCTACTCATCATAGCTAATAACTGTTCATATCACCGACATTATCTCCTGCCCTATTTCCGATGTAAACTTCCTGTCGTCATCTCCTGTAGCACCAGCAAGGTATAAATTCCTCGATAACCCCCGACACTTCTTGTCCCAGCAGTCCCAAGACAACTCCAACACAAATACAAAACAACATTCGGATTTCTCCAAAAAGACATTAAAATGGCTCAAGTTTGGCTCATCACTGGCTGCTCCTCAGGCTTCGGCAGCGAGTTCGTCACTCAAGCCCTTTCTCGCGGGGACAAGGTCATCGCGACCGCACGCACCATTGCCAAGATCGCCCATCTCCGCGATGCAGGCGCTGCAATCTTGCAGCTAGACGTGACAGCCTCCCAGGAAGAACTGAACCAGAAGGCCTCTGATGCGATCGCTATCTACGGGAAAGTTGATATTCTTGTGAACAATGCGGCATACACGCAGTTCGGGACATTGGAGGACATGAAGTAAGTCTCTGACGCGCTATCCACAGGAATGAAATTAACCAGTATCGCACAGCGCTGGCGATTACCCCTCGCAATTCACCACCAACGTCTTCGGAACCATCAACACAACCAGAGCGTTCCTGCCGCATTTCCGTGAACGCAGGCAAGGCGTGATTGTTAACATTGGCTCGATGTCTGCGTGGGAGTCGTACCCTGCCGTCGGGGCGTATTGCGCCTCCAAGGCTGCGCTTCGCTGTAAGTCCATTTTGGTAACCAGAACTTAGTATCCATGCTGACAGAAACAGATGCAACGGAGGCGCTCACTCAAGAGACTGCTTCTCTCGGAATCAAAACGCTCTTGGTGGAACCCGGCCAGTTCCGTACTGAGCTCCTGAGCGCCAAGAATAGCATGTTCGCTGAGACTAGGTTCCCCGAGTATCGGGAGTTGACCGGGGCTTTGTTCAAGACATTCCGCGATGTGAGTGGGAAGCAAAGAGGTGATCCCAAGAAAGGCGTTGCGCGTATCATCGATGTGGTGAAGGGGGAGAACGCGGCCAAGGGGAAAGAGTGGCCGAATGAGCTGGCGCTGGGCCCGGATGCGGTTGCGGCCATTCGGAAGAAGTGTCAGGATACGTTGAAGAAGCTGGAAGAGTGGGAGGAATTCTCTTCTGGGACGGATATCTAGTCTCGTTTGCGTGTGCGACTATATGTCCACTGTTTGGATGTTCATAGGAATTGACTTGTTGGTATGGAGTCTCGCAAGGCGTTTGGACGAGAAGAGCGCATATGTATGCCGACTTTCTGAAGCTGAAAATACTTGAAAATCCAGCCTCACGGCCGCATGCGCCATTTAAGTCTCTGCTCAGTAGACAACAAGATCAGGACAATGCATCGTCCATTTCAATCATCCATGGCCTCGAGACACGCATCCATCATCCGATCGATAGCCTCAGCACGTTCCGTAACAGTGATATACTCTCGCTCTGCAAGTTTACTCAAAGCCTCACCGACCCAGTGCTGACAGTTCCAGTCCAGGTCCTGCTGCCCGTTCTTGATTAGTGTCTTTGCGATAGTGGACTGGATGGGCCCTGAGCCGATCACCTCTGAGATCTCGGCTACAGGCACCACTTTTGCAAGCGATCCCACGACAGAAGGATCCTTGTTCTTGATTTGAGCATATTCAAACATTCCCTGTGTGCCAAGGATGTGCATGATGAAACTTTGGTTGTCGGGTTGCTTCAGGTACAAAGCGGTGTGGCGGTATTCATGGTAGTCCAGAGGTTCGCCTTTGTAGACGAGGACATAGAGTTTGAGCATTTGAAAGGTGAAGGGAGAGTTCCAATGACTCTTACTGTATCCTATCACAGGATTGCTCCAGAGAGTGCAGGGGGGAAATATCAACAACAGCTGTGATGCTTTCGACCAGCAAACTGACCTAAGCGCCTGACGGCGGGGCATTCGCAGATTCTTCAACCAATCACACAACATTTCCTGCTATGACGTCATATCCTTATGCCCTTCAAATACCTCTCCCCTAGGCAAAAAGTAGTGCAACACGTGACATAGTTTCCAAACACATCCATTAAAACATTAGATTCCTACCTATTTTCTATTACCACCCTATTAATCTTTGGACAAAATGAAAAGGGAGAGAGATATAGCAAAAAGGGCCTCTGCACTTGCCCTGACTGAAATTTCAGGTAATTCTCTCAGCACTACAGCTAAGTAATCAGACCTATCAAAATCTACTGTCTCCTGCGTACGGAAACATGCTAAATAGCATGGATGGAAGCCAAATTAGCCTATAAAAGAAGAGATTCTTGAAGATAGGCCTAGATCTAGAAGGCCTAAGGTTCTCTCTGACTAAGATAAGTATTATATTGGCTGTTTAATTTAAGATAATCGCTGTACACGAAACCTGGAGTGGAAATAGATTTATTATAAGGTTAAGAGTGTGAATCCAGAGCTCCCTAGATATTAATACATATTCTAAAATACTGCATATAAGCTTGGAATTAATAGGTAAACCCTTATTATCTTTAAGATCTAGATTAAACCTTACTAACCTCTCTGGACATCTCTAGATGGCGCTATTCCTGGAAGCCTTGCCTTACTAAAGAGTAAAAGCAGAAGAGATTAGAATGGGCAAAAAAATATAAACACTAGATATTAGATGACTGGGCAAAAGTAATCTAGACTAATAAAATAGCTGTTGCAACTGGTATATAAGGCTATTAATATATATCTATAACTAAATAAGAGAAGTAATCTTACCATCCACATACTGTCTAGTAAAGATATAAGAATTATTCAGATTTCATGTTTTAGGGGGCTATTATATATAATTCAAAAGGTCCCTGCCATATATTCTATCTAGAGACTGAAGAATAGAGATAGGAGGCTGCCTCTAAGATTTCTATGTGAAATATAGAGGTTATACCTTAGTAAAAGGAAGCATTTGAAGTTACATAGATTCTTTAATCCATATCTAGAGATAGCTGACCAGCTAAGGTACCTTACTATATAAAAATCTATAGAAAGTGACTAATATCTGTCTATTCTTGATAGGGCAGGAAGCGAATGTTCAGACTAAAGCTATTTTAGTAAAAAATTAATATTAAAGGCATTAACTAGTGGCACTATAAGTAAGAAATCTTAGAGAAAAAGCTATTCCCTTATACTAGGGAGCTACTTTAGCAATATAACTATATTTATATCCAGGTAGATAATGCTCCTGGACACTCCACAGGCTAGAGTTGCATTTGGTGCGAGTTCAGGTGAGTTCAAAACCAGTTGGCACCGAACCGCTGCGATTTCGAGTTCAAATTTTAGAACCCGCAGCCAACCCGGATCTGATCCGGGTTGGTGGTGGTTTCACCGCAAAAACCTGTTACTAGGCCTAGCTAGGCCTAGCTAGGCCCCTACTAACTAACCATGGTTAGATTTGGTTTGATTTTGAGTTGGTTAAACCGCTACCCCTTGGTGAATTTTAATGGTTTTTGAATTTCAATGCCTCATCGAATGCCATATTATCTATCATAATATCACTATGCTAATCAAAAATTATTATTTTTATATGAAATATATCATAATTATCATCATACTAATCTATATCTAAAATTTTAATTCAATATCTATAGGGCTGAATGGGGGGTGGTTAAAAAATCATTTTTAAACCATAGTGGTTGTTAACTATTAGTTGCATATATATATATATCTATACCACTTTCATACCACCCCATGATGAAAATGATTATTCCTCTATATCTCAGCAACCACTAGGTATTTTAAATTAATATTTATATCACTAGATAGCCTGGATCAGGGGCTATCTAGTGATATCAAAATTATTAGTGAAATACTAGAAATTAGTGATTTCTATCTAAAATGGATTGGGCGGTTTCACCTAATCCGCAAAAACCGCAGAAATTGAAACTGACGGTTTTCACCGAACCCGAATCGGGCCCGGGGTAGGGAACTCGAACCCGAAGCGATTCCCTAGGCTAGGCCCTGAGCCCAACCCACTGCGGGTTCGGTGAGGGTTGGATTCGATTTTTGCGGTTCGGTTATGCAACTCTACCACAGGCTATCTTAATTACATCTGGCAGTGGTTAGGCCTAACAAAGTATAAAATAATATAGCCTCCTAATAGTCCAGATCTGAATTACATTAAATCACTCTAGGGCTTTATAAAACAAAGATATTAGGCCCTTTCAAAAGAAGAATTAGAGAAATACTTCTTTAAAGGTTGGGAGGAGGTCCCGCAGGAGACAATCCAGAAGCAGATTACAAAGATGCCATATTAAATTAAACAGGTTATTAGATTAAAAGGAGGTAATAACTATGATGATTAGATTTCATATATAAATTATATGGCATTCTATATTAGTTAGTTTTGTTGATATTTTGTCTTGTAAATAGTTGATGTTTTCAAAAGTTGATTTTAATCACGTGTTGCACTACTTTTTGCCTAGGGGAGAGGTAGAGAGGTACTCATAATAAGGTATCATTTTATATCCATGTATCGCACACTCTTATTGAGCAGTAAGCTACTCAGAGACCTCATTAATGTATTATATGCTCAACCTTTGTTGTTGGACTCGGCTGAACATTCTCAACCTCCAATATATTCCGGAACCAATGAAGTCGCCCAGTAGTTTATATATCAAAAATCTTCATCTGGCCCAAACACAGACACTACCTTGAAATTACTGCTAATACGCATGAATTATGAAGATACATGACTGGCTTTGAAAACCCTCGTCGTTTGTAATCCTGCCTTAACACGACTCCTAAGACTGGCGTCGTCCACCCACGTCCAGCGCTCACTGCATGGCAGAGTCAATAGATTCGAGATGTCCTAATAGCAAAATCAGCGGACTGTCAGCCGCTAATTGATCACCATCGCAAGTGTAGCCCTGCCTACCCAGACATGTCATCCCAGGCAACTATTCCAGGACGAGACTAAGCCGTCGGTGAAAACATCAAACAACATACCTTCTCGCTAAAAGCGATGTTGTCAGTAGGTTACCCTGCCGATCGTCGATCTGCATCAGATGTGCAGATCATCCGTTTCAAGCCCCAAGATCGACAAGATCTCGTCTTCTGAGACATGGTTAACGACGATCTTGACATCGAGGTTTGTGGATCATGTGCTTGACATGTATAGTGACTGTCCATGCTGCATCCATAGGGACAAAGGGTGCTATAATTCTCCGGGTGATGTATATATAGCTATCAGGTTGAGGCTTACTGGATGCTGTCAAATATGTGATGGTTGTTAAGATAGACTTGATGGCCTAATAAACTACACAGTATGTTCTTATTCTGAAGGGATAAAGCTTGAATGGGATAAGCCCGTAAGATCAAGATAATAAGATCCTTGTTGTTCCTGCCGTTGGATGAGCAGAAGACAGCGTACCATTATATTCATTAGCCGGTACCGATATTGGTTGACATTAGGAACTTCTTGTAGAGCAATAGCTTGCCATACAATATTAACATACAAGGAAATGGAGCCATGACCTGTTAATCTCTCATACATTGATTAATGCCTTCTATACATTATTTTCTTATTTCCAATGCCCTGGGCGACTTTATCAAAGTCATTGTTTCCGAAGCAAGAAAAGATGTAGTCAATGACAATGGGGACTGGATCTAACCTAAGACAAAGGGGGAATAATCTTAATTTTCGGCATGATTTTGTACCAGAACTGATACATTATTTATGGAAGGGACAAGAGGTACTAGAGGAATTGATTCACTGTTTGTTCGACTTTGTACTGTCCAATCACAATACCAGCAACGGATATTGTCTCTTGTCCACCAAACTGGTATGCTTTTTACCTTTACAGTAACAAATTTACAATATCTAAACAGGGAGCATATACGCCTTGAATGATGATAAAGACTGCCTCAGTGATTGAAGCCATATCCTCAAAATATCCGAGCAGAATGTGAACTACTTCTCAGACAGTCCTTGGTAGCAAGGAACTACGCACGATAAGATTTATTCCTCACGTTTCTACGACAATCTGCAATGTCCCGGATATCCGGAGGAAGACAGCACGGACAGGGCGTCGGTGCTCAATAACTGACATCAATGGCCGTTGATAAGAAGACGGGGTGAAGAAAGAACACCCCCACTTGGTCATCAGGCGCCGTCACTTGCATTGTCTCTGCAGAAATTAATATCAAAATCAATCTAAACTGATGGAGTGCTCCCCCTTTTCAGCGGAACGTTACATCGACCATCTGCCGAGGACAATAGCCTAATCTACTTAGTCTCTTGACCATATTCGCCAAACTCACCCACGATGCTTATCATTCACCAAGATGCTTGACCAAAGCTTGGTGTAACCGCGCCATCCAGACACCAACTTTGCTAGTCTCCGCCACAGTAGCATCTAACCTCCGTTCTCTAACCCCTTTGAACACTAGAGGAACCGCTAACTCTGCAGTAAGTTGCAACTTCCCTGTGCATTTTTGACCTTCCTTCCTGGCTACTACTATCATTGAGTATATTGATCGTATCCGAGCACCCCAAGCACCGTCGGAGGTCCGTTGATTTAGCGAAAAAGCGAATTTGGCAGAACTTTTGAAGATTGCGCGATAGGCTGGCAATGAAAGTCCGGCACGGCAAGTATCTACACAGTGGCTTCATTCATAGTCTTGGTTTCATTGGCGTGCGTATACTTTGTTGCTTGAAGATCTTGGCAATGCTTGACTCTTATGGCAATGATCGCCAAGTAATGGTAGACATGACCTGCTCCCAACGGCATGCCCTCGTGCCCGCTGTTATCAATCCTCTGATGAATTTCAGGAGGGGTAGACGTTCTTCACACAGAGACCAATCAAGATCCTCAGAGAAGCGACATTTCGAGCTCATTTGGGCCAGACTCATCTAGTCCCTTGGTCTCGTCGGGCTCTCTCATGGCGAGGCGAGAAGATCTCCGCTGGACTTGCTTAATTTGCACATCAACTCACTTGTGAGGACAGAGAAATGATAGTGCAGGTGCGCTTCTCACGGAGAATATTCCCAATCTGATCACTAGATATGCATCAGATGCTATTTTCCATCGGTCTCCGGTCCTTCTCCTCACCTCATGATAGAGCGGAGTCGCTTGGATCCTAATTGCTTAGTTCGAGAGTATCAAGCGAGAAGGCATCTTGCGTAGGAGCCGTTTTTACACAGAGATAAGGAATGCGTGGTCTGGTGCTCAAGTATAAATTGAAGCTGGATTCCCGGTCCAAAATGTCCAGCAGCTCAAGCAAGACTCGCAGTTTCTTGACTACCATCAGCCCTCAAGCTCATCCTCGACAGCAATACTCTCTTCCTGACCAGTCAGCGTCACCATCATGAAGTTCACTTCCGTCCTCGCCTCTGGCTTGCTCGCCACGGCTGCCATTGCTGCCCCCCTTACAGCACAGCGTCAAGCTCGCCATGCCCGTCGTATGGCCCGCGCCTCCAACAGATCGAGCCACCCTCCCTACAAGCCGGGCACCTCCGAGGTTATCAAGCTCAGCAACACCACCCAGGTCGAGTACAGCTCCAACTGGGCCGGTGCCGTCCTCATCGGCTCAGGATACACGGCCGTGACCGGCGAGTTCACCGTCCCTACCCCCAAAGTCCCCAGCGGTGGCTCTTCCAGCGAGCAGTACTGCGCCTCCGCCTGGGTCGGTATCGACGGTGACACGTGCAGCTCCGCCATCCTCCAAACCGGTGTCGACTTCTGCATCCAGGGCAGCTCTGTCTCCTTCGGCGCCTGGTACGAGTGGTACCCCGACTATGCTTACGACTTCAGCGGCATCTCCATCTCCGCTGGCGACAAGATCAAGGTCACCGTCGATGCGACCAGCAAGACCGCTGGCACGGCGACTGTTGAGAACGTGACCAAGGGAAAGTCGGTCACCCACACCTTCAATGGTGGTGAGGACGGCAACCTGTGCGAGTACAACGCCGAGTGGATCGTTGAGGACTTTGAGTCCAACAATTCTCTGGTGCCGTTTGCCAACTTTGGCACCGTCACCTTCAGCGGTGCTCAGGCTACCGATGGCGGTTCCACTGTTGGTCCTTCTGGTGCCACTCTTATGGATATCAAGCAGAACAACCAGGTTTTGACTTCGGTCTCTACTTCGAGCAGCTCTGTCACTGTTACGTATGTCTAAGGGCTGTCGCTCTGAATGAGGCCAACACTCTGTGATAGTGATGAATGTAAATGTTTTGATGAGGGACGAGTCAGACGAACAAGGGGGGAACGAGGGGGAAATACGTGTAGTGAGCCTGAGGCAAACTTACTTAGCTTCTTCAATATATCATACTTTCTCTCCTGCTTCATACACATTGGTCAGTGATGATACGGATAGGGAAATATTATCAAAGAGAAAAACAGATCACAACCTGTGCTGAATACTCTCGTCCAATATTTCCCTCGACGATGTCTTCCTCCGAGCAGTTTGACACAGTCTGGCCGAGATGCCTTACGAGCTACAATGTTGCTACCCACTCACTCTATCCCGTCGAGCACGACAATGGCCATAATCAGATGACAGACTAATGCATACTTTGTTTGCTTCGATCCATCTGAGGCTAATGAGATAGAACCAGTGTATCCAAGTTTGGCAATATTCAATGCACGGCACTTTTGTTCAGTTTGTGAGGCATTGTTCCAGGACACTGTGATTTTATAGTGTAGCACATACATGCCATGATACAGTGGAAATTCCCTAATAGTACAGATTATCTATAAGAAGGTTTCTTTTCTTTAGATGTATGGAATGTGGGACTGGCGTGTTGTGATGTGACTTTATAGGAGATGGATTGAGCCTGTTGAGTTAGGAGTGTGTACCTGTGTACCTGAGATTCATGTCTCATTCCCATCTCTTCTTGTTTCTCTAAGAATGATCCGTCCGACAGATTTTTAAACCATTAGTTGTTCCAACATGTATGATCAAGATCATGATGTCTGCTATGTAGGCGTCAGCTATAAATTAGGGTACTTAGCCGTGTACATATCCACTGCGCTTAACATGACTTAATCACTAATAATATCTATCATGAGATGGAGCCGTTGAAATAGAGCTCTGAAGACCTGACCTTCTGCAATCTTGCATCAAAAATCTGTGTACATCACACCACATATCATAACTGCACTGCGATTGTAATTCCGTCAGGGTATTAACTTGGCCGTTGACGCTCCATTATCCATTTCTATCCATTAGTTCAGCTGCGTCGCGTGTATGCAGTAGCCTGATGGCGACCCATTATGACTGCGCACATAGGGGCCGCCTTTGTCTGATGCTACTGCAGTTGGCGGTGCTTGTGTCCGCATTGCTTGTCTTGCTTTTCGTTCGAACAGCGCCCACACCAGTGCCATCAATGCGATGACGCCCAGGGGAACTCCTACACCAGCTCCAATCGCAGTGCCATGACAGGTTCGTGTCGCCGTATCCGTAAAAGAAGGTGACGCCGTCGCTGACGATGAGGAAACATTGCTCAAGAGAGCCACACCGGTTAGCGCGTGCCCCGTTGGGATCTGGAAGTTATCCATTCCTTCTGGACAGATGACATCTGTCCCTTTTGTGATAGGAGTGCCGCAGCAATATGTCGCTATTCCGTTTTCGTAGCTGAGGTTAATGATGGAGCAGCCTCCGTCCCGATTGACGTCCTCTTGAGGTATCTCGATCAGCACTGCTTTCATCGTGTACTTGATGGGAGGTGTGCCAACTGCAGTACTGTGGACACCCATCACCCCATTGTTTATCTGTGCAGCTCCCTCGAGACGCCACGTAGGGTTGATGGGCAACGTCCAGACAAAGTCCGTTTGATAGGCATATATCCCAGGAGGTGCAACACCCAGTTGCTTCGTCGGAGGAGCAAGGGACATCGCTCGATGGATTACCGTTAGGAAAATAACATTGTCACGTTGAATTTGCCATGATGGCCGGTCATTAAAAAATGCTAATGGTTGAAGAAAATCGAGGTTGGGTTGACCGAGATGTGGGGTGTGAGTCTTTATTTTTTCTGGTCTCTCACCCCTGTTCGCTAGTACAGGAGACCAAGGGCGCGCGAGGCTGAGACTGGCTGGTGAGGCCATAACTCCTGCAGATTTTGTGGCTATTGCGGGCAACCACGGCGGTTATTGTTGATTTATACCTGCCACATGCAATCAGGCGCAACCGAGGCCTGTTAGCCCTGGGATTTTGTTAATAAAGTGTGACTGGCCCGGAACCGGCCACTATCCCAGTGGCCCCTTGGTTATATTTCCCCTATCGGGAATGGGTATTATGCGCCGCATAAGCACAGAGAATAGCTGTTTACGATAAAATGAGACCTTGTGTCATATTCAGTTAGACTATTGAGGCCTCAGCCGTAGAGTATCAGATCGTTCTGACTAAGGATTCGTTCCCTATGATTGGAGTAACTATAATCGTGATGCCTACCCTTGCTGGAATCCCATTTGCCTTGGGATTCATTCACACTGTCATCGCTTTCCTACACTTCCTCTAATGTTTACGTTCTCATACGGATTACCAGGTACTAGCTGTTGACCCTGGACACATGTATGTTAACTCCATGCAATGGGGCAAATTTCCCAGCGAGATATTCGGTGGCTTTAACCAAATATCGAAAGGAAATGTTAAGGGAAATGATGGTAGTATGGCTGGAGAAATTGAGGTCATAAAGGTAAGGTCATATGGAGCCTCAGGCATGGATGACGACGATGTGATGCCGACACTACAAAATTTCTTCCTCTACCATTGTAGCTAACCTCATCTCAAGTCTTCCTTGCAAATCTTCAGAATTCTTGCGTTCTTTCAAGGCCCTCAAAGCCCGTATCCGTTTCACAACCAGCACTGCCTAGAATAAAGTACCCGAAATGACGCAAATAAAGGAATTCACAACCAACACAGTGAACAGCCGTCTACAGACGGCAGGACAAGCACCAGTTCTCCATCTGTCGCCCGCAGAAGAGCTTCTGCGACAGCTACTCTTAGCCTGTCGCGACAGCATCGTCTCCAGCAACAATGACGTGACGAATCTGGACATGTGGTTCGTCGGCGGATGGGTTCGAGACAGACTTCTCGATCGTCAATCCTCAGATATCGACGTGGCACTCAGCTCCATGACTGGCATCCAGTTCGGCCACGCGCTTGAGAATTATCTCGAGAAAGAAAAGCATAAATACCTTGACGAGGCAAGGCGCCTCGGAGTTCCTCCTGTAATCTCAAAGCTGCACGAGATCAAAAAGAACTCGAAGAAATCCAAACACCTCGAGACCGGAAGTTTCCACAGTATTTTCGGCCTCTCGGTAGATTTCGTGAATCTCAGAAAGGAAACCTACAGCGAGGAGAGCAGGATCCCGCAAATGGAGTTTGGAACTCCGGAGGAGGATGCTCATCGTCGCGATGCTACAATCAACGCTCTGTTCTACAACCTCAAGACAGGAATTGTCGAAGATCACACGGGACTTGGACTGCATGACCTGGCTGCTGGTGTCGTCAGAACGCCATCTTTCCCCTTCGAAGCCTTTGCTGATGACCCCCTCCGAATCCTCCGATTGATCCGAATCGCAGCTCAGCTTGGTTTCCGAATTGAACGAGAGACCATGGACGCAATGCGAGTTATCGAGCTGCGGCAGCAACTCTGCATAAAGGCCAGTCGTCAGCGGGTAGAATCGGAGCTCATAAAGATCCTCAGAGGCAAAAACACGCTTTCGGCTTTTCAATTGATCCATGAACTCCGTCTTTACAATCCAGTCTTTCTCGATGCGGTGCCATGTATTGAAGATGAGAAACCAAGCTGGGTTCTTTGGCACTCGGAGTGGTATGGCCCAGGGCGCAATAGATGGGCTCGCGCCTTTGAAACCGTGGCTTTCCTGTTAAGCGGGGGCCTAGAAACACTCAGGAATATTCTGCTCCAGCCCGAGAAAATGGATGACATTTGGATGCTGACTGCTTTTGTGTCGATGGGTATCGGTCACCTCGAGGATCTTGCAGAGCGAAAAGTAAAAGTTCCTGGATTTGTCTTTCAATCAGTGAGAAATTGTCCTCGCATCCAGCATTACATGGGCGAGGTTACAACAGACGAGTCTTTCCCCGGAAAGCTACGTACAGGTCCTCTCGGACTATTGATTAGGTCTTGCGGCAGTACTTGGAGATTACAAGTATTGTTCGCGCTTCTGGAAGCTGACGTCGATCAAATGAGGTATGGTAGTGAAAAGCTGGCCCAGATTAAGCAATGGTCGAGGTTTGTGGAATATATCTCTGAGGCGAAGCTGGAGGACGCCCCATATGTAAAGCCTATTCTCAACGGCCATGATATTTTGGCCTTGTACGGTCTCGAAAAGGGAGGTCCGTTCATGCGGCAAGCCCTAGATGATCTTTTGACATGGCAATTTGCTCATGAAAATGCTACGAAGGAGGATGCGATAGAGTGGATGCGTACCCAGAGGGAAATGTACAATGTCTAATCACAGTATGAGTACTGCTAACCTGTTTCGTTGCCTAATCATGAAAGGCCAGAATGAAGATTTTGCTGACATGGCATAATATCCTTTCGTCGCAATAGACTATTGGGTTATCCCATCACCAGCCAAAGGCTTCGGCATGCCACCAAACATCTCTTCCTTTCCGTACATACCTGCCAATCTTTTCCCGTAATACCCTTCCCATTCCTGGTGGTCCGCAGAAGAGCACAGCTACGCGCTCATCAGACTCGCCGAGAACATCGTCCACGATGTTGCCTAGGTCAGGCCGTCCAGTTTCCGCGGATGACCATACGACTTTTCTCTGCGCTTGTAACTCCTCTAACTCGACACTCTCATCCGGGGAAGGCTTTTGTCTGCGCATATGATAGGACTGAGTCAGATATACTTTGACGTTCTCATCTTGGGTTAAGGTCTGCCCATTCGCCAATCCCACCACCCACGCAGCTTCTTCCAGCGTCTTCATGGACCACACAAATGTAATCCTATCTTGACCCTTGCCCTCCGCTTCAACTTGCTCCTTCAGTTCACGGTAGACCGGCAAAGCAAACGTCGCGCCAACTCCACCCGCCACAACAAGAATTCGATCACACTCCCTTCCTAGCTCTGCGAAGTGTGGAATACTCCCAAAAGGTCCGTAGAGTTCGACCAGACTTGGCTTCTCCGCCGAATCCACCAGCGCATCCAAGGCTCTGGACGTCGGACCATCTTGTACCCGCGCAACGAGGGTGATCTCATTGTTCTCCGAGACATTCGCGACAGTAAATGGATTTCGGAGGAACATGTTCTGTATGAGCGATGATTTGATCTTCATCGCTGTCTCTGCGTGTAAGGATAAGAAGACGTGTTGGCCTGGCGCTGTTCGGAATCTTTGTACTTTTGATGCGGGAATAGGAATTTGCACGCTGATGAGGTTCGTTCGGGGGATACGGGAGATGGTCGCATACGCGGTGATGGTATCTAGACGGCTGAGTAGGGCTAGAAGGCTAACAGCCAGTGTCTCAATGATGTACCAGCGCAGAGACTTTGCGTGAAAGGTGAGAAAGATCAGGAGGAGGGATGCAAGCACCGAGTGCGTGATGTAGAATATCCGATAGTTGCGACAACGGACGGCCCCAATGCTGGTGCTCATCATGGCGAAAAGTGACATGAATGATATGATGCCAATGATGATCTTGAGCGAGGTGAGGTGCTCTTGCAGCGTTGCCGTTTGGATAAAGTAGTTCAGGTACAATGTCACATGGACGACGATCAGAAGGAATATCAGTCTGCCGGATATTCGGTGCCATGGTAGCAGTCTCTCGTATGATGTGTTGAAAACCAGTGCTAAAGGATTGTATCGAGATTTGACTGCAAGGACAAAATGTGTGGGTAGTTGCGCCACAGCTACTATGCCAAAGCGTTTTGTTACATGAAGGTAGTCTGGACGGTATTAGATTATTGTAGAAGCATGGGTGAAAGTTGATAAAAATACACTCACCAGTTCCCGTCTGATAAATGCACAAAGTTAGCAACCACAACGCCCATGCTGCGCCAAAAATCCAATGCTCCCTCGGCCCCCAGCCGGGAGCGACTTCATCTTCGACCCACCAAAGGATCGACCGCCATCGCCTCACAAAATTCGCAGGACTAGAAGTCGTCGAGTCTGCTGGACGAGTAACTGCACTGTATCCGTCTCTCCGAGTTGAGCGGAGATAGACCCAATGCCCTAACCGATACAGCCAAAAGAACAAAATCGGTATGAGGACCGATAGTTGAGAGTACAACCCGTATCGATCGAGAAGCTCTCGACGCTGCGATTTTGCCTCTGGGCTGAGTTTGACTATATGATAAGGCCAACCCATGGCTGGGTGAGTCTTACGCGTCGCAACGATGAGGAAGATGGATTGATTTTCCCTGTGGGGAGCCGCCAAGTTATCAATCTGGATCCCCTTGCACCCAGTCCGGAGAATGGTAAAGCCGGTTGGAATGTCTCAGATGATTGGCTGGCCTGTTGCTGCTATACTTTGATTGGTCTGGCTAGATATACCTACAATCAGCGGATCCACAGGAACAATGAATTATGATCTGATAAGCTCTTTTGGAGGTATCAAATAGGCCTTATCTTTGGTGTTATTTAGGTGTTTTATAATTCAGGACACCCTGAATGAGATATTGATTTTTACACCCTTAAATGGCCTGACGCCCAATTGTTCCATCCTTTAGCTTACGAAGACAACAAATCCAGATGTACCAGAGCAACCAACTAGAATAAGATTATCGCAATAAAAGTATGGAATAGTAGCTACAGTACACTAACCAAATGATAAAAGAACAAACCGTAAGAACGATCATTACATTCAGGAACTATGAGCACCACTTGGAAGAGCAAAACACATCTAAGCCTAATACACCCACAATTTGCCACAACATAAGTTAGATATTCAGCCTATCGTCACCCAGATGTGTCTATAGTATCTCGTACCTTATTTACCGCCATTGTCCAGCATCTTCGACTCCCTTTGCAACTCGGTTCGCCCCATCTTCAACGCCCGTCCCGACACTGCCCAACGCATCCCCAACGGGCTTTCCTGCACTTCCCGTTGCACTCGTGATGGTGTCGCCGATTCCTCGGGTGGCTGCACCAGTCACTCCACCAACAGTGCGAGAGACTCCGCCGACAGTATTTCCGAGGGTGGAGGTGACGAATTTCGCGGCGCCAGTGACGCCTGTGTCTTGGGAGGAGGAGGAGAAGTTGTTGTTTGGCATGGTGATTTGGGTGGTTGATTTGATTTGTATTCTTGTAGTAAAGTCGATAATAAGAAGGTTTCAAAGTAATAGACGGAGAAGGTATGTTTCACTGGTAGTTGGTGGAGTGTCTTGAAATAGGAGATGAGGAAGTTATATGTTGGCGCAGTACACAAATGACGTCATATCTGACATAGCACAAAGGTAACAATGATGCTTGTGGCGGTGTTGTTCTTTAGTTGTTGGAATATATTTGCCCCAATATCAATCTATATCTTTATCTGGCCAGCTATGTATGTTCTATGTGAATGTGTAGGAGTAGGACTGGAGATGGAGCTCTACCAAGGATCCTATGCAAAAGGTTGTGTTGACGTGGCTTAGAGTCTAAAACTATGTAAATTATGCATAGTTTCATACAAGCTTCAAAACATATGGCATACTATCATACATTCATACAATACTAAGGTCTGCTTATGAAGAATCTAAATAAACAGTAAATGAAGCATACTAGAGTACTCTGTAGATACCCCGCACACCCCATGTATCACCAAAATTGCCTAAGATGGCGCATCCTCTAATTTTCCGCCAGTCACAACCTCATCTCTAATCCACAAGCATACGACATGACTATATATCATTGTAACTCTGCCATTCACCATCATGTCCTCAAGCGCAACACCCATTGTCGAGCAAAATGTCCCTCGAATCCCACTCGCCCAAGCCAGCCTGACCCCCGGCTTACTCCCCTTCCTACCCCCAGACTTCAAACCCACCACCCGGCTGCATGTCTCCTTCAACAATAAATCCGTCTCGTTGGGGAATCTCTTCCGCGCCAGCGAATGCAAGACAGCTCCAAGCGTATCTTTTTCCAAAGTGGTAGATGTACTCCGCCAACAGCACCGAAGCAATCTAACTCCGGCATAACAGGAGAACAACTCACCATCTTCAACAAGCTATACCCTCCTCCTAGTTGACGCCGACGCCCCCACACCCGACGACCCCAAATTCGCCTTTTGGAGACACTGGGTCGTCTCGGGATTGAAGGCCGAACAGGCGGACGGAGGCACCGCATTGACAGAGTATCTGGGACCCGGGCCGAAAGATGAGTTAGTATTTGTATTCTTGTGGATTTAGATGAAACGGACAAAGCTAATGGTGCAGATCGCGCCCGCACCGGTATCTGTTCCTGCTATTCCGAGAGCCGAAGGGTTTCGCGCTGACGAAGGAGGATGTTGGTGGGGAGGAGTTTACTGCGAGGCGGTCGTTTAAGGTTGCGGAGTGGGTTGAGAGGCATGGGTTGGAGTTGGTCGGGGTGAATTGGATGCTGGGGGCTGGGGATGGGTGGACAGAGTGAGATTCGGGTATTGATTTCGATCGCTTGTTTACTGATATACATAGACAAGGAGGCGGTATGCAAAGTTGGTAGACTGCGTGGTAGACAACATATATTAGAATTCAATTTTATGTCACTTCATAGGTATCACTTGACTAAAGTCACTATTATCATTAAATAAAGCGTAAATGCCGTTGAGTGGTATTGTCAATCTCATCACCTTTCCCCCAATCTAGCTTTCTTTCTGAACAGTTTAGTAGGTCAATCCCCAGCGAGGGGCATTGATGATGATGCCCATGAGACAGCCGGAAATAATTCCAGCGACAGGGAGGGTAATAACCCAGCCAAAGTAGATCCATGCAATCATGCGCCAGTTGATGGTTCTCCAAGTGCCATTGCATAGGCCCACACCAACTGTGGCACCAGAGATACATTGGGTAGTGGAGACGGGGAGCTCTGTAAACTGTTAGCACAACTATGATCGCTAAAGCAGTAGCCCTAGGATATGACATACTCAGTCTGGTGGCCATGATGACGGTAATGGCAGAGCCCAGCTCCATGGAGAAACCGCGGGATGGGGAGTGCAGGGTGATTCTGTTACCCAGGTTGCGCATGATGTTGTAGCCGTAGGTCCACAGACCGATGACGATGGCGGCACCTCCGAAAGCCCTACGATTGATTAGAGATATTACTAGGGATTTGAAAGGTGGATACTCACAAGATCCAGTACGGAACAGGGCTCTTGGACTTGAGCTGGTTGGTCGACCAGACATAGTAAATGGTGGCATAAGGACCAACGGCACTGGATCAATCTGTCAGCAGACGTTCAACACGAGGAAGCCGGGAAGATACATACTTGGAGACATCGTTGGCACCGTGAGTGAAAGAAGCAGTAGCAGCAGTCATGACCTGGAGGAAGGAGTACATGTATTCGGCCTTGTTGTCGTAATGCTGCGCATGGGCATGGACCATCTCCAAGTCACCACTGAGAAGGTTTCGCTTCTTTTGCAGACTGACGACATCTTGCTCGATACCGCGGAAGAAGAATCGACGGAACTGCCAGAAGAGGACGGCCGGACTCAAGGCTCCTCCCTCGGGGCGGGGCCCGATGAGGGTAAACTTGGGCTCTTCGACCTCGGCAGAAGCAGCAACAACATGACCTTCCTTGTCTCCCTCGCGCACGGCAGGTTCGCTCTCCTCATCAGAAGGTCCGGCTCTTTCAATGTTAGCACGTTCGCGCTGCAGCTCCTCTAGGGTCTTGTGGCCCCTGTAGTAGTCCTGCACGGTCTTGTAGCCCTCGGGTGCAGGGGGCACTTCGCCACGACGCAGCACAAGAGGACCCATGAAGAGATGGTACCACTTCAGCTGCCAGTCCTCCTTGATCAACCTCCTGTGCAGCCAAGGGAGAAAGAAGACGGTGACAACCAGCGCGACGGCAGCACCCACACCGATGATCACACCGGTAGTTTCCGAATCGGTGAGCGTGATCCTGGCGGAACCACCCTTCCACACGATAAGCACTGTGCCAGTCAGCATCGTCAAGCATCTTGCTAAGGCCGGGTGACGTACTGGTGAGCAAAGCAGAGGTGATGCCAAAGTAAATGGGAATGGAGATAAAAGCCTTCACAACCGAGTTCTTACGCTCCATGACTCCATACTTGGTCAAGAGGAAGATGATGGCACCAAAGACACCGGACAGAAGAGGCGCGATGATCCAGGCAAGGAAGACCTGGACGACACCAGAGTTGATGTCTCCTCCCCACCACTTGACGCCATCGGATCCCAGAGCGGCAATGCCCATACCGATCACACCACCCATGATCGAGTGAGTTGTCGACACCGGCATACCGAAACGGGTGGCGATGGTGAGGTAGATGGAGGAAGACGTGACAGCACAGACCATACCCAGCATCAGCAGGGCAGGGTTCTTCTCAAAGGCCTTGACGTCGACGATCTTGGTTCTGATGGTATCTGCGACACGAGCACCTACACCCATACTGTGGCGGAGGGGTTAGTATCCTCCGAATGGGCTCATCCTATCGGAACTGGAACAAACATACCTTCCACTAAATTCCATGATAGAGGCGAGGACCATGGCCTGCCAGTACTTCAGCGAGCGAGACGACACCGAGGTCGCCCAGGAGTTGGCGACATCGTTGGCGCCGATGTTCCAGGCATCGAGGAAGGCAAAGATAGTGCCAAGGGCAAACAGGTAATCGAACTGATGGAGGGTCATCTTGTCGGTGCAAGGATAGATATCCTATATCTTGTCCTTACAACTTGCAGGTAATCTCGTCCCTATCCCTAATACTGGAGCGTGCATGGTGCTTATATAGTAAGCACACCACAGCCCTCGACATGATCAGCAGCCTTTCCAGAAAACCATAAAACGCCTGAGAGGCGAGCGAACTAGACCCAATGCAGTCCAGATCCTGTCGCTAAATTTTTCGAATTAACCTGCATCTCGCAGGAATCTGCCTCGTTATCTCGTCAGCCATGAGACGACTGTCAGTTGATAGGCTCTCTCTGTGGCCCTCTGCTTCTTCTGACTCTTGGCGGCCATCTGCCAAGACCTCCTCCAGCCCCCAGTCCGAAAGCTTGTATGGCCAATCACAGATCCACCTGATGGAACGTGGTCTGCGATCCAGCTTACTCTGGGTTCCATCCAATCTATTCCAAGAGTCTTGGCTGCTCGGCACTTCCAGTGCTAGATGTTTATGGCGATACTGCCGGGCGACAGGCCACTTGGGGACGCAGCAGCCCATTCGTATCCTACGTGGGTTGACTGGCCACATGGCGCAGCGATACGACCATATGCATCTGCCTTTCTCTAAAAATGTCTTGGAAGTTGGACCTTGGAGATTTAATTTACCAGCGCCACAAACCATTCATTTCATGAGACTCCATTAAACGAAGAAGGACTGTTCAGTCGGAGCATTCACCCCTCTGATCAGACCGAGGCACCTCTTTCACTAAGCTCCTCAGCGTCTTTACCTCCTTCTCAAGACTCTGAATATATTCCACCGCAGTTTCAATCAGTTCAACCTGCAAGTAAATTCAGCACAGTCAGCATCCACCAGACAGCAACCCCATGAAAAACAACAACCTGCAGGAGACCAAAGCACCCTTACCTTCGTCCCAGACAACCCCCTGGGGCCAGAACCAACGCCACCAGCGTGTAGCACCCGAGCCATCTGCTCTAGTGCCGCCTTTAACCGGTCTCGCTGGTTCTTCTGCGAGATAGCGTGTCGTTTGCGTCTGGAATCGACCTGGCCCGATGCACCCTCGGGGAACGTGATCAACACTCCCTCTGTAAAATATGGGTCAGTCCATTCTCCAGGAACTGCCAAGCCCAAAAGGTCGGCATTGTCCGATCCTTGTTGAGTCAAATTACTAACCTCCCTTTGGACGGAGCTCGATGAACCGAGGTGGAGGCCTTGCGGCTGTGCTCGAATAGGAGGATGGAGGGCTCGGCGACATGGTGTGCTGCGGTCGAATGGCTGGATTCTATGGTGTCTCGTGCTGTTCCTTCCATGGTGTCGGGGTCGGTATATATATTTGGTCTGAGGCTTGCTAGCGGAGTAATAACTCCGCTTGATAAGGACTGTCATATTGAGTGATAATGCCGTAGATTTAGTCTTGGCATGGGAAGACGTGCATGCCTGTCTCGGCTCCTTCTGGCAATTGTAATTAGCCTCAGTCTATGGAGCGCTGGCTATTTTGCCGCTGTAGGGTACCTGACCTTCGTGCCTGGAGGACATTGTTAGCTTCTCCAATTGAGACCTCTAACACTATCTCACCTTTTGGTTTATGGTCTTCTTATCAATCTACCTTGTCCATCCGTATAAACTATAAGGTCATATATGAGATTTCTCTGAGTCCAGCGAACTGTAGCCATCAGGCTCATCAACAGTAATGCATTTCCATCCCCAATAACTGTGTGCGAATGTGTGTGTTTCTAAAATTGTAGGGGTTTCAGTGGTGGAAAAGTTCCTATTCAGGATGAGCTACATCTCAAGCAGAGCACACGCTTTTTTTACTCTCCAGGAGTTGTCATTTACGACGTACAATCCGTCCGGATGAAATCTGCCATATTTGTCTAGTTGTATTTACTATATTGCAAGTAACAACAACGCAACGAGGAGATGCCGCTACTAACCCTGAACCAAACGCTCCAGCTTCCGCAGAAGACCCTCCGGCTCAGCCACCCCCTCCGCCGCGATCTGGTCCGCACGCTCCTGCGTGTCCGCCACAGCATAAATTCGAAGCTCATCCGCATTCCCCGAAGGACGGAAATGAGCGACATCTCCATTCTGGAAAATGATCCGAACCCCATCCGTGTAGTCTATACGAGAGATCGAGGAAAACCCATGCCGGGCAGAGAAGATCCCTTCCAGCTCTTGACGGATCCGACGGGACTGCTCTTCCGCGTTCTGCGCACCACCCTCACGGAGCGAGAAGCGGTCAATGATCTTCATGCTCGTGGCACGAGGGAAGTTCCGGATCAACGCAGCACGGCTGAATCGTTTGGGCAAGGTAGTGAAGAGCGCAGGCAGGGAAATTTGCCGGCTTTGCGCTGCAAACAGGGCACAGAGGAGAGGGAGAACCGCGTCCCGCGTCGGGAGCGCAGGGAGCACCTTGCCGTCGCGCTCGATATCAGAGCCTGTCAGAAAGCCGCCGTTGGCTTCCCATCCGCAGACGCTCTGGCGGCCTTTCCCCGCGGCGCTCTGCATCCCGGCGATCACGTACGGACTGCCGATCTTTGTTTTCGGCTCGAGAACGCCAGCCAGAGAGCCGCGGTCGATGGCGTCGTTGGTGCTGATTGGGACCACGACGGAGTCGGCTTGGAGGAAGTCTGCGACGATCATGCCTAGCAGGTCGCCGCCGAAGAAGCGGAGTCTGTTGCCTTCCGGGGCGAGGAGGAGCGGGCGATCGCTGTCTCCGTCTGTCGAGACGACCGCGTTGAATGACTGTCCCGTGCTATCGTACAAATTCTGGACGGTGTTGAGTTGCGCCTCGTCGATGGCTTCGGTGTCTATGGGGACAAAGGTCTCGCTGCGACCGGCTGGAGTGGCCTCGGAGCCAAGCTTCTCCAGAATCTCAACCAGAACGTCGCGACCGACGGCAGAATGCTGGTACACGAGGACCTTCATGCCCTTGAGCGATTCACCTCGGAAGAAGTCAAGGTAGCGCTGGATATATGCAGCTCTACCCTCGGGCGCAACAGGAGGAAGGTCTGAAGGGGAATCGCGAAGCATGCCTTGGTCATTGAACAGAGAATCGGCAAAAGGCTGAGAGAGAAGCTCTTCGCGCACAACATCGACCACATCGTTGATGGGCTGTTCGTCCTTTTTGAGGAGTTCTCCTTTGGAGGTATTGAGCTTGTAGCCGTTGCGATCAAACGGGATGTGGCTCCCCGTTACCATGATACTTCCGTTGGCCTTTTGAAGGGCGAAATAGGTGAGTGCAGGCGTAGGAATAGCCCCAAGATTGATCGGCTGCATGCCTCCATCTTTCAAGGCTTGCACGACCGCTTGACAAAGACCACCGCGGTTGTTCTCTACATAGCGAGTGGAGCTAGGTCGGAGGTCGTGAGCGAAATAGAAATCATCTCCTTTGCGAATGCCTCCTTCTGAGAGCTGCAATGACTGCAAATAGCGAATCTCTGCCAGAACATTTGTGTAGATCTCCAGCKGCGYCRAGTCAACCACTTTGCCCCTCCGACCACTGGTGCCAAATTTGAGGGGCTGCGGTTTATATGCCAGGTGGAAGCGCAGGGCGTCGGATGGGGAAGTAGTCGACATCCTAGATACAGATAGAGATTCGACTTTAGTGTTATGGAGATCTGGCAGATAGACTACGTCGAATTTGATCAAATTGAATGAGGAAGAAAGGGTGTAATGGTCGGTGAGCAGAACATAAGAACAGCTCGTGCCAAGCTGTCACCGCAGCTCGGTGTTCTGCCTGAGGCAGCAATCAACATGGCCTGTTGCCCCAGGCATCACTACGCAGGCGAATTGCGTCTGTCCCATAGACCCGTAGTACCGACGCGAAATACTGGTCACAATTGATCTGACCTCTGAAGATGTATATGGTCAAATGAAATTCTATTCAGCTGTAATAATCGCTGCTTATGCTAATAACTCAACACCTAGGAATCATGCGAACAGGAGTATCAAACAATAATATGTACAGCGGTAAGGTATGGAAAACAGGAGTTCAGACCACACCGTCTAGGAGAAGTCGGATTGCTCTGGCGATGGCGGCGCCACCCTGTTTCTACAGTAGAGAAATTGAAAAGATGCATCAATCATTCAAACACTTCCTCACAGCTTCTGGCCCTTGTTGAAGCGCTCGAAGGACGAAACAGGGGGCGCGGTGTTGGGGTTGGGGTGGTGCTTCTTCAAGGCCATCTTGACGTTGTACTCGAGGTCGAGCTCGGCCTTGGGATCGTCGGTCTTGGGTTTGAAATCAACGACAAGGTCATCCTTGACAGCAAAGACCGAGTCGATGTCGAGATGCGGGTCGTCGCTGGGGTAGATCTGGTTGATGATGGTGGCGTAGTCGGGGTGGGTGATCATGAGGTGAATGTGGGCGGGGCGCATGGGAGAGCGATCCATGAGATTGAGGAGAACACCGGCCGGACCGTCGGTGGGCAGAGAGTAAGGGGTAGGATGGTAACAGTACCAGTAGAACTCGCCCTTCTCGTTCGATCTGAACTTGCCGCGGAGGTTGTTCTCGCTCTGATTGGGGTCCTGGAAGTCGTACTGGCCGTTGGCGGAGGCCTGCCAGATGTCGAGGACTGCGCCGACGACGGGCTTTCCGGTCTCCATATCAGTCAGGACACCGTGCATGAAGGTGACCTTGCCGTTGGGGTTGGGATCCTGGATGATGCTGTCGCCGAGATTGCGGAAGGGAGCGTTGGGCGACCAGAAGGGGCCGAGAATGACGTTGGAGGTGGGAGTCAGGCCCTCGTCAGTGACGATCTTGTTGGCGATCTCATCGACAAGGCTGATCGACTCAGTCAGCATTCATCTTCTGAAATTTTGATTGCTGCGTCGCTGTACTTACGATTCAAGGCCGATAACATCGCAAATGCGGTGGCACTCGTTGCGCACAGGAGTGCTGATCTTGCCGATAGAGTTGATGAACTCGACACCGAGCATCCACTCGGCGGGACTTAGCTCGACCTCACGAGCAAAGTCGTGGATGTGCTTGATCAGAGATCCCAAGACGACGCGAGCGCGCTCGGGGGTCCTGGGTCCCATAGAGTTGATGACGTAGGGAGTGAAGTTGGGGTCGAATTGGCGCTTGGGCGACATTGTGTATTTGTATGTATATGAAGATGGGTCGAAATGACAGGACTGGAGAAGTTGCAGGGATGGAGTAAATTATCGATGAAGGATGATTGCTGGAGAAATTAAAGAAAGGCATCAATACTCTTATAAACATTCTAATAGGCATGGTGAGTCTGGATACTGGCGGAGGTCAGATGGCGACGGCAAATACGGTCGGCTCCTAGCCCATGGGTTCACGAGGGGCCCCGCCTTGCGTCGGGGTCAGATAAATAGCAGGCACGGTAGCTACATGCCGAGAGATTCACAAACGAATTTCGATTGCATGACTCCACCATTCTAGCGACGATCAAATCTAAGAACCGACCGGCGGCCGCCAGCTGAGCCTAAGAATCGATCAGCCGGGTCAACTGGGACGTTTGGCAGATATGCATTTCCGTCTCCCTCACTGGCCTGAGAAGGCAGGCAGACACACGGCTCCCCGCGTCCGCGATCGGTTAAGGAAGGCCAGCCAGCGCGGGGGCGATGCCTGCAAATCAGCTTACTAACATCAACCCAGCTGAGAACGGGATATTCTTAATAAGAGTCGCGCTGTGGTGCCGGAGTAGTTCTTACCCGCGGGCAAAAAAATCAAGAGGCACAACTCCACGTGACTCAATCTTGGCAAATAATGCTTCAATACCTATTATGCCATTGGTTCATAACAGTTAATGTCACATGATTTTTCTGTTTTCCTGCTGAGGGCGGCACAAATCCCTCGTTGCACTTATCCTTTCACGTGACTCTAATAGTATGAGGAAAGTTGCGCTCACTGGGAGACAGCGTTTCGACGGAGTATACAATGGACATGTGGAAAAGCCTACTTCCAAGTCTCTTTCTTTCATCATGCTCGAACCTAGTGCTCTTATCAACACCAAATCCGATGCTAGGGTCCCTACTCCTTATTCCCTCTTATTCAAGGTATGGTCTTGCTTCGGCTGCCTGTGGTAATAATATGGCCTTTCTTTGCTCCATACTTTCTAATAAGCTTACAGCACTTTACCTAGGCCTAGCCTGCCTAGCAGCGGTGTGGGGCCAGATTGTTGTCCAGTCGCTAGGTATACTGGCGTAAAAGAGCTTGACAATTGCGAGGTGAAATCTCACCATGTCCATGACATCGTCCGCGGTCAAAACCTGACCGAGGATCGAGTACTGCGACGAAGTGCGCTTTTCCTGATATAATTCAAGAAACCCATCAACTTTCTCTTCGATCTTGAAGAGTCTGCCGAGCCGGACCCGTAGACGGTGATGGCATCCACAGTGACAATACACAAAGCTTTCCTGTTTGGTACGCTTCTACCGTAGGTACCATATCTGGAACAATTTGGAGTGAATTAACCAGAGCTGCTGCCATTGGTAGGGCTGAATGTAGCATAATGTTCACCATGAACGAGTTACCTGTCGGACTTTGGAGAGCGTCCTTGTTATCTTGAATCTGGGGCTGTTTTTTAATAAGATAAACCCCCATCTCATAGAAAAATCGTGTTGAGGAGGGCAACAACAGATTGCGATGAAGCGAGAGACACTGCAGTGTTGATGATGAATTGATGACTGGTAGACAGTATACGAAGCAGTCGTCTTACACAATTACGGTGTAATCGCATGCACTGGCTGGACAACCACACCACCAGGTATGTGTGATATCTGTGGTAGCCAATTTAGATAAGGATTCAGTGAAAAGGGTCTTAAATGACGTTATTTTGCATTGATTAAGCTAAAGAATAAGAAAAAAGCCATTCCTTTATGCCAATACATCAAGAGACGACCGTGGTACCTCAGTTGCGGCCGGCCGAATAGTACTGACATGAATAGCTGTCAGCCGTACCAGATGTCTTGGTGGAGCTTGTCTGACTTGCCTTTAGATGATACTGCCGAGAGTCAGACAGAGTGTACCTATGGAAGCATTCTGCTGCGGCTGGTCCCGCTCGCATACTTCGACCGTGGTTCGTGCCGACAGAGTCCGGTTGCTTATGGCCGGACCGTCATTTAGACGTATCAACTACCAAGAATCAAGTAGTGGCTGGCCATTTACAGAGGACGTATAAAATGGTTGACTCTTCTGCGTATAGTGGGCCGACTTTTTGTTCCGCGGTCATATTGCAGAACTCACTTCCATCGAGCTTGTTCACTACCTACTATTCCTATTACGCTAAAGATCGTGTCTAGACGCCTTCGGGTTGAGTGGTTTTACGGTTTACAGAGCCATGGCATAGCCAATCGACAACCGCCTGCATCATGAAGGCGATACGCCTTGGAGTATGCCTGGTATTGCGGCGCAGCGTCTGCCGCAGTTCTTACATCACACAGGACTATAGAAGAGGCGTAGATAAATAGGTATCCATTCCCCTCTTTTTTCCATCTTCTCTTGCTTCATCTTTCATCTTATGTGCCCCTACTTCTCTTTTCAACACTCACCATTCTAATCCGCGTCATCCAATACACGATTACATTTTCCATTCATCAACCATGGCCATGTCTCACATGTCGCTTGACGAAAGGGCTGAGTCCGTCGAGGATATTATCTATTACGACTTCACCAATCGTGCAATCCTCTACGAAGCTCTCGGTAGTGCCGGCGCGCTTGCCATGCCCGGACTAGCATATCGTTCCGACGGCAATAAGGACCTAGCGCAAATCGGCGATGCGGTCCTGCGGCTGATTCTCGTGATGGACGGCTACGAAGCCAAAGCCGGTCGAGGCTAGTTGCCCCTCACAAATGTTCCTGAGATGGACCACTGACCGAATCACCAGGCTATATCAACCAGGTAGTCTCGTCGGTGGGCAGCAACCCCCATCTCGCACAGACGGGCTCCAAAGCTGGACTGGAGAATCTCATTCTCATCAATCCGTCTCAGGCCAGTGTGTCCCCGGGCGTGATGGCTCAAACCGTGGAGGCTATCCTTGGCGCCGTCTATCTCGATAGCGGGATGGATGTCCAGGCTGTCCGAGCTGTCATGGCCATCCTGAACCTAGGATGGCCAGTGTGAATTTATCTCTGCGCGTGAACGAAGCGAATACGAGTTTACGTGACTCGATATCTGTTACTTACCGCAAGGGCACCCAAGGGCCTCCTCGCGCGGGACCGGCACCGGATTGCCCGATGGCTTGGATAGCTTTCCAGGACCAGGCCAAGTACTCTCTCAGTAGAGCTTGGGATCCTTTTGGCTGTCCATGCACGCTGTAATCCGCTGCTGGCCCTGTACGAGGGGGCCTTCGGATGCCCTTGCGGTCCTGGAACGTCTGAGAGTCATGAAAGGCGTTATTCGCTGTGGCGGGTTAACAGGCCTACTGACAGACGTGATACGGTGTTGTTGTGTGCGAAGGGAGACAACCTATTGGGGATGCAGAGTGATCGAGTGTCGAGTGTGCAAGTAGCTGATAGTTGTAGGAGCTTTCGCTTAATGGAATGATGGCTCTCCCGAAATTATACCCATTTGCAATACTTTGTAGCGTATTGACAGGCTCAGCATCAAACATGCCGACGGTAACAGCGGTAGGCACACTATTTATGCGTAGTAATAGGGGCATGTGGTAGCGCTTCCATAGCTGATTGGCGTTAAGGCATCTCACATGATCATTTCAGAACCTACAACAGGAGAGCATCCTCTTCAGTATCTTATCCTTGAGAAAGTTATAATAATGGAATTTCAGGAGTTTTTCTGGCTGATGCACCAAACATATGTTTTATATTTCAAATAGTGATATTATATACTGTAAAAGGAGTGATATAGCCAGGAAAACACTGGACTCGATTAAGAGCTGCAACAGTAACAGAGATTAAAAGCAACGCTCAAATCAAATGACTGTATATGAGTAGACCGCAAGACCCAGCTCACGTTCTCATCTACTGGGTGTAAACACAGCTGTTAGGGTTGGCAACATCCTCGACGCGAGCAGCGATGCCGACGCAGTCCTTGTTGCCGGCGGGGTTGGCAACACCGGCAGCCCAGATGCTCCAGGCACCGTCGATGCTGTTGGGGCAGGCGATCAGGTCATTGCCGGCAAACTGGAGGTGGTTCTGGTCGTTGATGGCCCAGCCCTTGCGCTCGGAGTTCTTGGGGGCGGGCTGAGGGCCGGTGGTGTAGCCGATCTTACCCTGGCCTGTAGAGTTCCTGTCAGTTTCTGCTTTTTTCCACGTTTTGAGTGTGTGGACGTGACTTACCCATGCCGGAGCGGTCGACGAAGATCTCCTGGGGGGTAGCAGAGGCGGCATAGAGGTACAGGGAACCGTCGTCGATGTAGAAAGTGGCGCTCTTCTCGTTGGGGCGGTCACAGGTGGCGTTCTGGGAGTTGAGGCCAGCGAAGATGCTGCTCTTGGCAGCGTTAAAGGACTGATACTGGACGGCACTGCCAGGGTGGATGGAGACGACGCCAAAGTACTTGTTGGTAGGGGCAGAGCAGGCGGCGGCGGAGGCAGTGGCAGCGGCCGAAGCGGCGAGGATGAAGCTCTTGATCTGCATTTTATGTGGTTTGTAGAGTGTTTGAGTGATTGATTTATTGTTGATGATGAATGTCAGAGAGACAAGGGTAGCATTGAGCCTTTTATACCTTCAAGGAGATCCTCGACATCCGAGCGTTTCCATGCCCAGGATACGAAGATACGAAGGCAGTGACTGCGCCAACACCGCCAAGCAACTGTCTAAGACATGCAGCCTAATTCCGCGCTGGAGATGTGGTCATACCTTCCGTGCTCCATTAACCAATGACTATATTTGGTTCTTCAGATGGCTTCAATAGTGGGTCCCCAGTTAATCTAGTTGCTATGGGTCTCTGGTCCTTAATGAGCATATCTATACTCTGTTATTATTGTCATTTTATCCTGACATACAATCTCACGTCCTAGAACAAAACACACAAAATATGACTGTTACACCTTGAAGACAGTTTTCCATCACTTTTACTACCTAAATCCCGCAAGGCAATGGCATGATTGACGTTTATAGTAGTGGCAATACATTGCAGACCCTTCTATTCAGTAACTCCACATGTTTCTCCGAGCTCCCCACAATAGGAGAATCGGACCCAATCAGAGGCCATGGAACTGATTGCCCTTAAGACATCGGTTTTGGGGTTGGAACGGGACTACCGCGAGATGCCCTAGGCCCCTAAGTGGTGGCTAATGCCCACTCCTGCCCAAGCGGCGGCGCGATTAATAGATTAGAAGTTTCCTCGTCCCCAGAAATCGATCACTGCGAAAACTGTGGAATAGACTTGGTGCTGGGACAGGTCTGATATTAAACTTGAATACCGGGCCACAGTGCTACACCGCCACTCCCTAAAGATAGGGTTTAGTAGAATTTCCAATGTTCTACCGAGGCGTTCCCGGAGAGTGAGACATCCTACTGGTCCTAGCTATCCAACGCGTTGATCATCAGCCATAGTCTTGGACCTCAACATAACGTCAGTACCGGAAATATTGACTAAAAGTATTCTAGAGAATCAGAATGTCTCTAATCTCATTATTTACATGATAGTTATGTCAGTTCAACGTTCTCTCCGGCAATACTGCGGTATGCTGTCTTAGCTGTCTTACACGTCACAACCTGGTGCATATGCCACAAGAGGAAAAAGTACTAGGCAATCCTGAAGAAATTGTACAGAGTACTCGTTGATCATACTGGCTTTAAGAGAGCTAGCGATTCTGGGCGACAAAACGCATCCATTTTCGACTTTCAGGTGCAACAACATTTCGCCCTAACGGTGGCTACCTGGACAGCTGCAAAACTGCGCAAAGAGATCTAGTTTTTTTGTCTCGGAAGGTGTCTTAAAGACAGTACTTATGCTGTAACTGCAGAAAACGTGCCTATAGCTGTGCTTTTACTATAAATACCAGCGGCAGACCGAAAGGCTAATTTGCACGTGGCGATAGCCCGCCTAATAGTCGTGCTCAGTAGGACATCCGTAGAGGCCGGGAGAAGCACCGAGACGCCGGTGTTGGTCATACCTTGAAGAACTTGACTTTCTGGTCGCTGTATCACCAGTTGTGGCTTTATCAACTCTTGTTGCAGTCCTTTGGCGATTCAGTCCTCTGGGGATGAATTATCTGTACATCCATTGACTGCAGATCCTCCCCTATATATTATCATAAAGAAATAACAGTGGATACTGCTTAATAGTTACTTAATAATCACTTAATAATCAGCTTTTGTTCGCGAAATTGACTCTTTGGGTTTAGCCTTTATGCCTCTTATTTCAGGCCTTAATTTTGTATTTTCCTACCACCTTTCTAAGGCCCCTAAAGGTCCTACCTCCTGAGAATTAGATATTGATACTAGATAATGATTTGATAATTTGATGATTTGATATCCCTACTAGATAAGAATTCAATATTAATAATACAGTTAATACTAGATAATAGATGGCATTTGATATCCCTACTAGATAATAACTTAATATCCCTGTAATATAAGAATTTAATATTAATATCTCTCTACTAGATGATAATTTAATATTAATACTACATAATGATTTGATTTCCCTACTAGAGAATTCATGTTACCTAAGGTGAGGGCCGTAGGTCCGAACCACAGTGAACTCTGCCCAAGACCCCAAGTGTAATTCAGCGTAGCCGAAGCTGGAGCGAGCAGAGCGAGCGCTAGCCAGCTTGTTCCCTTTCTGACAACGCAACAAAATTCTTCTTGCTCTCTTCACTCCTAGGTCCATTTCGTAAGGCATTCCTACAACCAATGTTGCCTCTCGATCACTCTGGAGAGCCATTCACGACAGATGCCTGTGTCTATTTCGCACAGAGATTTGAGGGAATGAATGTGTACTTATTATAACAGGACGTTATCTCTACGAAAGTGAGGTGTTACCTCTACGCAATCTCACTATCCGAAGATCCGAGATGGCTCACCGTACATATGGAAAAGCTCACGGTTCTTCAGGCTCAGCTGCTGTCCTGGTTACCTGTGATGGGCAGCCATCCGCGAGTTTTCAGATACCACACGGAGAAGATACATTCTCTGCTCTCGTCTCATAGTCATATCGTCCTCAATAATATGACCGAGTCTAATCCCCAGCGCAGCTATTTCACCTTGAGGGTATCAGATTCTTCGTATGAATCTGTCAAATCGACGTAAGAGGGTACCGGTGCTCCAGGTTTGTTGCGACCCTGCATTGTCTGCTACTATAGTGTATCAATTGTACTATGTTCAATGTTACTAATAGATGGAGGTGCATAGGTTCTTTCCACTGCGTCTAGATATAAGACCACGCCATCTCCGCCGTGCTTTGATCGCAACCGACGACCTTATAGCCAGTGGCCAAACTGCAAGCTATAGATTTGGAGGATCTTTGACCGTGTAGGTACCATGATGTATACTTGAGTCTGCTTCTGTTGCTTTGTACCTCGGCAGCACTTTACCACTCAGAGCCATGATACAATATGGGATTTTCTACTTTCCATACTCACCGCTGCTGGCTTTCCCATAAGATTTTTTATCCCTTCACTGGGTGCTTTTTCTAATGTTGCTGCCATGTCAAAAATTTATCAGCACCTACCGCTCTTCTTGAATCTGGCTCTTCTAGTAGAGTTAAGAAGAACTCACTCCTATAGAGTAATTCAGTCATTGACCATCTCAAAGACTCGTTCTTCAAAGGGCCTTTGATTCCTCCCATCATACTATTGCATATCTGTCTGAATATGAAGGAGTGAGGTGACGCTGCCAGGAGGCTACACAATTGCATTATTCAAGCGAGGCACCGCAACCAATCGATTTCCTAACCACCTTTAGACGATCAGGTTGAGACGGAGACGCGGTGGCCTACTTAAAAAGTTTCATGTGCCTTCAATCGCGGCATGTAAGCCAAACCCTGAGATAACCAGACTGCAACTGAAGTTTCGAGGAATTATATCGTAAACGCCAATGGCTGTAGAGATAGGGCCGCAATGCGTGGACTCGGGTCGCACACATGTCCCAGAATATGCAAACGAGATGCGATATGTACTACCTTAATGCTGATATTCTAACTAAACAGTCATATTGTGTAACCAGTTTAAAATCATGAGTAGCATCGAACCCTCCAGGCCGGTGACTAGAAAGTATGTGTTCATATTTTTTGGAGAGCTGCCCCAGATCCTATTCGACCTTTGAAGGTGCCGACTACAGGAATCTTGGAACCCTCGAATTACTTGATAGTTTGAGCGGTCTCCTTGTGGTATGTTACATCGTCAGCCTGGTTTGCCAGTGTGTGGTTTATCTGGAACGACAGCTCAGCTGTTGTTGATCTTGTTTTTTTTTTGTTTCAGGTACGACAAAATATATATTTTCCAAACAACATTGGTATACTAAGGTGCATAGTCATGCAAACTGAAAATCACGGTTGAGGATCAGAATCTGATAAAAATTAAGAATTCAAGGCACTGCTATTTGAATAAACAATGCAAGTTCATGTTAATGAAGACCAAGTAGGTAGAAAATATTCTGAACAAAGGTCATGAGGGTGCAGTGCTCTCCTTCAGGACATGTAGCAAAACAGGGACCAGCCACTTCAACAAGGCCTGCTGGCCCAATGGTAAGGCGCTTGACTACGAATCAAGAGATTGCAGGTTCGAGCCCTGCGTAGGTCATTTTTTTTTTTTTTTTTTTTTTTCACCCCACCCTTTGCGATTCCGCCACCAGAAAGGTGGGTATTCTAACTAGAACTAGACTAAAATTCACTAGTCACGCTGGCACTATTTCTAAGTTCCAAACTTCCAATACTCAACGCCTTTTTTCCGTCAGTGCTCAGAAAATGTGATAAGGATTCCACATTGTCATGCTGATCGCAAGCAGCGCAGTCAGAGAAGGAAAGCAACAACAGGTTCGACGTGCCAATAAACATTCGTCGGTTGGAGGCCGTCGAAGTAAATGTCTGCAAACCACGTACTGATTGGGCAGCCCCTCCACAGCTACAACGCCCCATCAATTTCTTAAAAGGTCGCGGAAGTCCAGGTGAGAGGAGACAATGCCGCTTCCGCCCTCGATGTCCATCTGCATCTTCATCATAGCAGCCCCTTTCTGCCCACCGGGTCCAGTTCCAAGCACCTGCTCGCCAAACATGCGCAGCTGCATCGGCATCAAATGGTTTCCGTAATGCTCGACAACGTCGTGCTTCTCCACCGCATATCCAAGATCGCTCCAGTTTGCGGAATCCGTGCCGTACCGGACGCATTCCTCCGCTTTGGCTGGGGTCCACCACCTCGGAAGGAGATCGGGTTTGCGTTCAACGCGCTTCAGGAAGCGGCGGAAGCCAGCGCGTCCGCCATCAGTCGCCCCGCCATAGATGCTATCCGCGTCAATATCCCCGGTGAACGTGTAGTCGTCGTCTAGCCGGAGACGATAGGTGTCGATTAGTAACTTGTAGGTATCCTTTTCGGTGCGGTCATGGAGCCAGGTCTTTGCGTGGAGGCGATGAAACGGCTTCAGGAAGTCGATCTCTAGGGCTTTGCTGGATTGGGTGGCGTTGGTGTCAGTCGCGGCCTGGCTGCCGGAGTCTGTGTTTGCCTGAGCATTGCTGGCGCAGACTTTCTTGTGAGTTTTCCAGTCGGCTTTCTGGCAATCGCGGGAGCAGTAGACGGCCGATTTGCAGCGGGAGCAGTTCCTCAAGGGAGCACTTTCGGATTCTGCCTTTTTGCAGCTCTGGCATTTGCGTGGCTCGGTGGGATTGGAGTCAGACATGATTTGTGACTGTAGTATGTTCAGTGAGGATCTTGTAGAGGACAAGATTGGACCTTTCTGCTGCTCGATGATGGAAAACTTGAAGGAGGAGATGGTTATGGGAAAGTTTCTGGTAGATAGAAGGAAGGCGTAGAGTAGCGGTGAACGAGACTCTTTTACTACTTAAAGTTCCAGCATGTTGATTTCCGCAGGTAGAGAATGATCAATGTATTCACTGCAGGTGATTCGAGCAGCGGTGTACCTGGTTGGAATACAATTGTTATGGTACGATGGAAGACTCGGATCTTTCGTCATGATCCTAGTAGGAAGTCTACACGGAACCCGTTCATGGCACCAGACAAACCCTATTATGCTGTGGAAGTAACTGATCTGCATCTAGAACAGGAACCGAATCAAAACAAGCCAAACACATCAAGAATTGAAGCCAAAAAATAAATAAATAAATAAATAAATAAAAATGTTCATGCTCACCCACGCCAGCGTCTGTCTCTGCCGCTTTGCCACCTACGTTCCAGCGCCTTCAGGTGAATATTCAAATACCTGAATATTTTACAATTAACTACTAAGAAGCCACATTTTGACAAAGGCACACAATGGCACCCATGAACGGAACCTGGACGAATATCTCAGGCTATATATGTATATGTCGGCTGTTTGTCCCCTCAATTTCTATATATTGGGAGAACTTGCCAACTCAACAAGTAGAATGCTGAGGAGGAGGGATCATATAACCACCCGTAGAAGCACCACTGCAATAGAAGAATCCCAGAAAGCCTGACGCATCTCTTATAGTACATACTAGCTGGGCGCTTGAAACAACAGTATGTCTTCTAGCACCACTCCTTTACAGTCAATCTGAACCACATCTTTGCCATCGTTGCCTGGACATCAAACATGCTGCCTCCTTTTGTGTCATTGACCATCATAAATCAACTTGACCCTTAACTCATTTTTCAGACCGCATGGGTCTGACATCCACGGCCCGTCCCTCGAATGGGGCGAGACTAGACTGGCTGTGGGGTGGATATGGGTTGATCCATAAGGGGTTCAACCCAACCTATATAGGTTTAGGGAAACCCATGACCTTAGTTATCTACCTTCTAATCTATATAGATTAGATTGTGGGTAATCTCTTTTACCTATAAGTAGTATATAATTTTAAACTATATTACTTTTAGTAGGTGGAATAATCTCCTATTAAGAGAATATTATAAATATTATAGATAAACTATAATCTAAAAACCTATTAATCTTATTACTAATATATACTAATAGCTTATTAACTTCTATACTACTATACTATAATTACTACTATACTAGTTTCTATTACTATACTAAATATTAGGGCTTCTTAGTATAAATCCTATTACTATTAATATAATCTAAAAGGTATTTACTTTATATATAAAAATTTTATTATAATATATAACTTAATTATTATACTATAATCTCTTATTAAGAGATTATTATATATAAGCTACTTAGAAGTTATAAACTTATAAATTATAAGTATAACTATATAAGCTAGTAGATTAGTATTTCTCTAAATACTAAGGCCTAGTAGTATAGGGTAGAAATAAGAGAATCTATATCTTATTAAAAACTAAGTAGTTTAATATTAAATATATATACTTTTCTTAATAAATCTATTACTTATATAAATAATATAGTTCCCTATAGTATTTTATAGCCTAGATAATACCTAAATATCCCTAGGAACTTAATAAGTAGGATATATCTAGCCTACTTATAGAGATATTACTAAGAGATAGAAAAAATATACTACTCTCTATACTTATATAATAATAATAATTAGTCTAGTAATATAGGCTTAATTTTTACTATTTAGAAGACTTATATTTAATCTACTAATAACTTCTTTTTATCTACTTATTTAATAAAAAATAATTTTTAATTTAATATTCTATCTAAATAATATAATTAATATACCTTAAAAGAAGAAAGTATTATACTATATAAGAATAGCTTCCCTTTAGATTATATAAATTCTAGATAATATATAGATAAAAATATTATATTTTACTATTATTAAGAGATAATAAAGATATATATAAATAATATATATAAATAGCCTAATAATATAATGCCTTCATAAACTAGAGCTATTCTAAATTAAAATAATATAAACTAATAAAGGCTATATTAAGAATCTCTTAATAAGAGATCTAAATTACTTAATATATTTTATATAAAGAATATAGTATACTTAGTATATAAAATATTTATAGCAGCATCTAATAATAGTATTTATATAAAACTCTTAATAAGAGAATACTTACTAAGTAACTATATTATATTATAGTTATATAACTTATTAAATATTAAACTTTCTTTATTTATTTACCTATTATCCTATTCAAATTAATTAAGTATAATATAAAGAAAAGCTAATTTTATTTAAGAATATTTACTATTAAATATTACTAATAGGAAGGTTATATAGTAGTAGTATTAAATTATTAATAAGAATACTTCTTAGCCTTACAGAACCTCTTCTTCTTTATATTCTTTAATTTCATAAAATTATAATTTTTTTAATCTTTTAATTAGTTATAGTATTTAATTATTATATTCCCCTTTTTCTTATTACTAAGTTCTCTTATTACTAGAATCTTATTTAATCTCTTATTAAGAGAATTAAATCATTAATATACTGGGATATTCATCATCATTAAGGACATGGAGTCTTCAAAGAGTATAAGGGTAGGAGATAGGCCAGCAGCCACCCTATATATATCTTCTTTACTTTAAGGGATTCTAGCTATCTTTTATATTTTAACCTAAGCTAAGAATAAATATAAGGTCTAACTAACTATATAAATAGTAATATTAGTTACTAGATATCATTACACCCCTAATATAGCTTCCCTAAAGCTATATACCTACTATTAATATCATATCCTCCCCTACTTAAATTAAACTTTATCTATAGAGTTCTTAGTTAGCACCTATCAGCATGACCATATAAATATAACTATTACTAAGAGATATTAGATTCTAAATCTAGTATTTAGATATTATTATTTCTTTATTAATAATCTATAGAATTAACTAAATCATTCTTTATACTATTATTTTAAAATCACTATAGTAGTAGCTAAGTATATTCTTTATTTAATATATAAGAGGTATAATTAGATTACCTTACTTAGTAATATTAATAAGTAAGTTACCTAAGTAATTAATAATCCTTAAGCACTATATAAAGAATTATAGTAAATATTATTATTTATATATATATATAAATAATTAAATTAATAAAGGTAGAATTAACTAATAAATATAGATAAATAAGTAAGTATTTACTACTAATATATATAACCTAGATATAAATACCCCTAACTTTTCTTACTTAATATATAAGATATTTTATAACTAAACCTTAATATTAAATCCCCTAGCTTAGCTTTTATTTATTTAGATTAATAGACTTTTATAGTCTCTCCTCTTTATAAAGTATATTTACCTTCTATAGCTCCTTAGTTATTATACTCTTATTTCTAATTTAAAGATACTTATTCCTAATTATTATAGTACTATTAAGTAGGTAATAGAGAAGTACTTTTTCCTATTAATAAAGTAAGATAGATCCTATATTACCCTTCTAGATATAGTATATAATATTAAATAATCTTATAGTAAGAGTAGTAAATCTTTAACTAAGCTAATTATTAACCTATCTTAATAATTAGCTATTATTCTCTATTAGTAAGGTATCACTATAGGTCCTAGCTATAAGTAATATATAGACTCTAGTATATTTCTTAAATATATTATATCTCCTAAGTATAATTTAAATAGTATAACTTAAGCCTTATTTTAAGGTACTTATATAAATTACCTATAGTATAGAAAAGATTTAAATTATAAATTCTACCTAGATTATAGTAAGTAGTAGAATTCTAGAGATAATATATAAGTTTTTTATTTTAAACTTTTTACTAATAGTTACTTATTTATATAGGATAATTCTATAAGCTAGTAATCTACTAAAGATTTAGAATAATAGTCCTACCTTATAAGATATACCTCTAAATAAAACTATTAATATATCTATTAAATAATAATTAAATACTTTATATTAGACTCCTTCTAAGCTTATTATTAAATCTAGCTTAAGTTATTATAGTTATTACTCCTCTTTTTTTATAAGTAAAGCTATTCTACCTATACCTAATACTAACCTAAAATATTAGACTAGATTAAGTTAATTAAGTAGTCCTAAAAAGAATTCTATTCCTATATTAAGTACTTATTATTATTATACTACTATAAAGAAAGCTTAGACTAAGATAGTATACTCTAATCTCCTAATCTTTCTAATACTAGGTAGTAGTCCCCTAATCTTAGATATTACTCTAACTTTAAGTACTATAGATTTCTTTATTTCTAGTATAGATTTTACTATAGAAGCTATTACTACTAATTCTTACTTAAATCTATTTTAGCCTAACCCTATCTTTTCTAGTCTTAGTAATCTAAAAGATAAATATTATCTTACTTTAAATAGAGTATCTCTAATTCTCTTTAAGAAATATTATCTTAACTATTCTTTTAATAGTACTATTCTCTCTTAGCCTATATTAATATCTAACTTTAAAGACTTTATTATACTTTAAATAGTTTAGAAGAATCTTACTTATTTTTCTAAGCTTATTAATAGAAAAATTTTAAAGCTTAAAGAAGCTCTTTACCCTAATAAAATAAATAATAATAATAAAGAACTTAATCTAAAGAATAAGATATATTAGAATAAGTAACTTACTAGTCTTACTAGTCTTTAAGATAGAGGTAGAGGCTAAGGTAGTTAAGTATTACTTCTATTAAGAAAGCTAATAAAGTTAAAGAAGCCTAGAAGATTTCTTTATTTAGCTATTTTCTTTTATATTTAGCTATTTTTAAGTAGTTTTAACTCTAATTAAATAGGTCTTTTCTCTTCTATCTAAATATTCTTATAATACTAGATAACTTATCCTTCTCTAATTACTCCTAATAAGTTAGAACTATTATTATAAATAGTCTATTAAAGTCTATATCTCTTCTATTAGTATTCTATTAGATTTAATTATTCTTTAATAAATTATATAGTATTCCCCTATTTAACTTATTATCTAAAGAAGTTAAGTTAATTTTACTCTAGTTACTTTTTAGAGTTAACTTCTTTAAATAGTATATAGGGTAGCTAGTTCCTATTAGTATATTATTAATATATTCTTAAATCTTTATTTATTAAATATATTACTTTATTAAGATACCCTCCTCTACCTACTTTAAATATACTTTTAAATATTCAGTAGATTCCTAATCCTTTTAAGTTATTTTTAAAAATTTATTATATAAGAATAAGGGTTCTTTAACCTCTTTAAGTATCTTATATACTTTAATTAATATATAAAGTAATAATCCTACCTTCTATAGTTATTATATTAGTATAGCTAATATCTATAGTTTCTCTAGCTTACTATTAAAATTAGCTTCTACTAATTATTAGCTATTAATTAAGTTCTCTACTATATATCTATTAGGTTCCAAAATAGTATATATACTAAGTAGGTATAATTATTTAATCTTATATAGACTAAATTATTTATATTAGAACTTCTAAGGGGATTTATTCTAAATAAGGACCTATTAATCTTTTATAAGATAAGATTCTCTTATATTACTATCTTAAATTAAGTTCTATTTAATTATATATGCTAATAGCTTCTTATTAACTAGGGATTATATATAGTTAATATATTATAATTAAGTTTTAATATCTTAGGTAGTTAGTTAATTAGTTTATAGATGGCTAGGTAGTAATAGATATATACTATAGAGAAGGTAGAATAGTAATAGCTTTATCTAGGTATAGATATATACTTATATAGTAAAGATAGCTAGAGATAGATATTTATTTTATAGATATATTAGTTTACCTATAAGATATTTTATTAATATCTTACCTAGCAAGCTATTCATGTTTTTATTCTTACTATTAGTTCTAGGATAGTTTAGAGTTATTATATAATATTTTACCTTAAGAATCTTAAGGTATACTACTATAACTTAGGATAGAAGGTTTAAATTATTATTTAAGAGTAGTTCCTTAAATACTCTATAATTAATAAAGATATCTTTATAGAGAAAATAGGCTAATATATCCTTTTTTATATTAGGTATAGCTTTTACTATAACCTAACTAGTTATATAATTAATAGCTATAATAATTTATTAATTACTATTTAATATTATAGGTAGATACCTAATAAGATTAATTCCCTAATATTTAAATAGATAAATACCCTTCTTTACTAAATACTATATAGCTTTATATTTAAGATTTAGTCTTAAAGGCTTTACTATTTAATAATTTAGATAGCTCTTAGTAATATCTTAGATATCTTTTTATATTATAGGCTACTAGGTATAGGTATAAATTACTTTAAGTAAGGCTAGATAGGTTAGATAGCTAAACTAGTTATAAAGCTATAATATAAAGTCCTTTTAAAAGAGAATTTTAAGATATAGTATTTTAATATCTTTATTAATATAATATAGTTAATTAATAGGTTAT
>NW_025091224.1:533412-566875 GCF_018404265.1 Aspergillus viridinutans | reverse complement strand
TTAGGGATAACCACCTTAGTTCCCTTATAATACTTAATAACTAGATTATATATTTAAAACTCTTTAATCTAATATATAAGATATTTTAAATATATCTTTATATAGGTAAGATATTAAAGGCTTTTATAATCTATTATAATTATAATAGGCTAACTATTATTAATATAGTAGTCCTATTATTAGAGTACTTTCTTAATTATAAGAAGTTCCTTCTTATATATAGGATAGTTCTTTTTAGTATTATTAAGCTTTTATCTATTAAATACTATAGGATACTACTATTCCCTTTTATCTTATTATAATAATACTATACTAAGAGCCTATTTAGATGCATTAGTCTTAATTTAATATAGTAATAAGGGATTAGTAATCTTAAGAATAGATATATAAATTATTATATTCTTTAGTATTATAAATACTTACTAATATTAAGTATTCTAGACTATAGATTAAAACTTCTTCTTATAAAGTAAAGTATCTAATTCCTTTAGAAGTTTATAAAGAGGAGCTATAATCCTTATAAACTTATATATAAATTAGTAATAGTATATAACTAGTCCTAAGAATTATTAAACTTTATAAATATTTATTAGTTTTAGTTATATCTTTATAACCTCTATTTTTATAGATATTAGTTAAACTAATCTATTACTAATAATATAATTATAAAACTATATTTCTCTCTTAGTGAACATGCACTTAGAGAGTTTTATATATAACTAATATTCTTAGAGTTAGTTAAGTACTTATTAAATATACTTCTAATATTCCCCTTCTAAGTCTAAGAAGATTAATATATTATTAAGGTAAACTACTATAAAGTTAAGATCTTATATAATACTATTTATTATTATCTAGAATAATATAGAAGTATTATAAAGTCTAAATAGCATTACTAACTACTTAAATTTACTAAATAATATATTAAAAGCTATTTTTAAAATTAATAATTTATCTATTTATAACTATTAATATCCTAAGAGGAGATTAAGCTTTAAAAGATACTTAGCTTAATCTACTTAATCTAGAAGTTCTTAAATTCTTAGTAGTAGATAGGTATTCTTTATAATTATCTTATTAAGTAAGTAGTAGTTAATATAAAATTACTACTTTCTATCTAGTTTTAGAATAATTATAATAGAAAAGCCCTAAGCACTAGCTAATAGATAAATAACTACTTTCTTTAAAAGCTCTTTAACTTACCTTTTTATCTTACTAAACTTCTCTAGTAACTAAGGATAAAAGTTAATATTAATTAGTAATAAATCTCCTATATTAATATAATATTCTAATAATTAAACTAGAGGTATTCCTATAACTAACTCTWCTCTAAATATATCTTTATACTAGGTTAGAAGAGGACTTAACTATTATAGATTAGTTAATATTTCTTTACTCTCTTTTTATTCTTAAATAATATATAACTAAGCTTCCTATTAACCCTTCTAGAGAGTATATTAAAGCTATTTTATAGAGATAAGATTAAGAGAGGTTCTCTTATTAATCTTAATTTAGATTTTTAGATTAATTAGATAGATAGTTATATACTTTATTCTATATCCCTTAATAACCATCTATCCAGTAACCTAATCAATATTAGGGTTAAAATATTTTAGCTAATCTTAACCTAAGATAATATTATACTTTATTATTTTAAAAACCTAGGGAGTAATAATATAGTATTAATTATCTAGCTTAAGTAGAATTTAAACTTAACTAAATATATATATAAATCTACTATTTAGTAGATAAACCTATAGTTATTTAGATATTCATTAAAATTAAAACTATAAAGAAGGTAATAAATTAGCTAGATATTTTAAAATAAATATATAACTAGAGCTATAGTCTAATAGTACTTAGAGATAGACTTCTATCTAAGAAGCTTTAAGTATAGTAGAGAAATAGAGAATATTAGATCTAAGGATATTTAAATAAGCCTTAATACTATTATAATCTTCTTATTCTAAGTCTACTTCTATTATATTAAATAGTCCTTCTTATAGCAGCTAATTTTTCTTATTACTATCTTTATTAAAATTATTATAATTCTTTAGTAGTTTAAGATTATTAAATACTTTACATCCCTTAACTTTAGAAGTTTATAATAGTTAACTAACTAGTACTTTTATATCTAGTAGTTTATTACTTTTCCTAACTACTTTTTATAATTTAATTATAGCTAGTTTAATATAATATAAACTTAAATATTATAGCCTTTCTATCTATAATTAAAGTAAGCTTAATTAGTTTAATACTAGGCCTTCTATTTATATATTCCCTTCTTAGATTAATTAGGGGATGCAGTAATAGTATTTAAATTAATATCTATTAGATTTATTTAATAATTATTAGTTTCTCTAAAGGATTAAAGCTAGACCTAAGTATATAGGGCTACTCCCTACTTATACTTAGTAAAATAATAAACTATATTATTAAAAGTAGTTAGTTTATTATAATCTTCTATCTAGTAAGCACATAGAACTAGCTTTAAATTAGTAATAAACTTCTAGATTAATATATTATCTAGAATTCTAGATTTAATACATTTAGCAGCCTTAATTAGGGAAGTAATATAGAATTATATAGTTTAATTTTCTTAAGTATATTTTTTATACTTTTCTTATCTTTTATTCTCTCCTCTAATTTCCCTAAAGTTATCTTAGATCCACTATTTAAAAATATTAAGGATAATTATAGTAGCTATTAGATTATATTTAGCCTTCTATTTATAAGTATTCTATTATTCTTTAATCTAGCCTATAAAGTAATACTTAATTACTATAATCTTTTTAAATTTAGTAGCTTCCTTCTAAGTAAGAGTTTACTTATTATAAAAATATTTATTAATCTATTATAGCTACTTTACTACAGCATCCTTACTATACTTACTATTATATATAGAGATTAGTTTAAGGTTAGAAACCTTCTAATATAGCTTAAGTATATTAGGAAGAATAGTAAGGAGAATTATAGGATTAGGAGTAGTATTTATAGCTTCTATAGCCTTATCTATATTAGTATAATCTAGATAGTTATACTAGTCTTAGAGAAGTTTAACTAGCTATTTATATAGCTAGATTAGTTTAGCCTAGATATCTTTATTTATACCCTAGGCAGTAAGAGTAAACTACTATTAGAGTTAAAGATATTCTATCTTAAAGCTATTACTATAATTAGTAGCCTGGGTTTAAGGGGTCTCTATACTAGAAGATATAGATTTAATATTATCTATTTTATTAAGTAAAGAATAATATCTAATTAAAAGTAGAAGTTAGATTAATAATTATTAATATTAATTTAAACTTATTAAAATAACTTTAATAACTCCTAATTTATCTTTCTATAAGGTCTAATTATTAATCCTATATCTATTACTATTTAAAAGACTCTAATAGCCTATAATATCTATAACTTATAATATTACTATAGAGAAGAGTTAATAAGAATATCCTTATAGTAAATTATTACTATTATAGATATCTAGATTAGTCTAAGGAGGTTAAAAATATATTAATCTAAAGTATTTTTTATTAAATTAGGAATAATTAATATAAGGGATTTTATTAAAGTTAATTTATTAATAGTATTCCTAAGGGTTAGTAGACTAAGGCTATTATAGTTTAGATTAATCCTTTATAAGGGGTTTTAAACCTTCCTAGGAATTAAGTATTATATATTTACTTAATCTAGATATACTACTAGATAGGATATTTATTATTATTAAGGATATAGAGTCTTTAAAGAGTATAAGGGTAGGGGGTAGGCTAGCAGCCACCCTATATATATCTCTTTTACTTTAAGGGATTCTAGCTATCTTTTATATTTTAACCTAAGCTAAGAATAAATATAAGATCTAACTAACTATATAAATAGTAATATTAGTTACTAGATATCATTACACCCCTGATATGGCTTCCCTGAAGCCATATGCCCGCTGTTGATATCACAATACTATCTAAGAAGAAGAAGGGAAAGGGAAAGACTGCTATATAAATATTAGGCCTATTAGTTTTAGAAGTAGAGATTAGTAAAGATAAGATTATAAGAAAGTTAGATAAGTACTTCTTAAGTATAATTATTTTTAATATTTACTATCTAAACCTAGTCTAGAAGAAGGGCAGTAATAGAAGTCTAAACTAGAAATATATAAAGTATCTAAAGAAAGAGTTTATAACTAATATCTATAGATATATAATTAAGAATAGACTATAGATAATACTAAGTAAAGATAATTTTAATATCTATCTAAAGTAGATTTTCTAGTAATATAATAATAATAAAGATCTAACTACTATAGAGCTTAAGGACCTATAGAAGTAGTCTAAACTATAGACTATAGAACTTTTAGAGATTAAATATAAAGTTCCTAATATATCTTTACTAATTCTATAGACTAGATAGTATTACTAAGAGGCCCTCTTTAGCCTATACTATAATATTACTAATATAGCCCTCTAGGGTGATATTAATTAGAATAAGAACTTTATTAAAGTACTAAATAGTAGAGTAAATAATCTCTTAATAAGAGATTTTAGATTAAGTTAGAGTTAACTTAAGATAGGAATTTTTATAGGCTTATAATATTTAGAATAAAGATTCCCTTAATAAAGGCTGCCTCCAGAGACTCTAGGTAAATAGGGAGATTATATATAAGATAAATACTAATAATAAGTTAATATATACTATTATTAATACTATTAATAGTCTTCTCTTTAATTATAAAATATATAAGCTCTAACTAAAGTCCTTTAAAAAATAGACTAACCTTATTTTTAATATTAATAGAGAAAATATACCTTAGCTACTATCTCTTCTCTAATATTTAAAGTTTTATAAATAAATAAAATTTTATATAAGTACCTACTATAGCTAGTATTATATTAATCTAGATTACTTAGAAATACTAATATCTCTAAAGCTTAATTTTATAAGTAAGAGTTAAAGATTTTATTAGTAAATATTAATTCTCTTAATATTAAATTTATCTCTTCTTCTTTAACTAGTTCTAGAGGCACTACCTTACTATCTTTAATAATATAACTATATTAGTAAGTCTTAAAGATTAGAATAAAGTTATTAAGGTAGAGAAAAAAATATATAGATTATATTAAATAATATTATTCTACCCCTTAAAGGATGATTTTACTAGTAGAAATCTTCCTAATTTTCTAAAACTACTAGAGAAATATTAGTAATAACTTAGCTATATAGCTAAAGTTATAGATACTAGTTAAAATTAATTATTACTTATACACCTACTAATATCTAGGATTTTTAATAATACTAGATAAAGATAAGTATAATATAGTATACTATAGATATATTAGAGGTCTACTCTCCTTTAATAAATAGTAAATCTCTTATTATTAGTTTCTAAAATACACTTATAAAGATGCAGGTTAATACTAGTTAAATAGAATAAGATTAGTAAGGTTATAAAGAAGATTTTAATTTATATAATATTTTAGGTTAATAAATCTTTTATATTTCTAGTAGGAGTATCTAATATATTTAAAATATTTATATAAAATATAAATATTATAAAGAATTAGTTCTAGGACTCTACCCTAGTGCCTAATTATATCTATCTATTTAATAATAAAGTAGATCTACTTAAATATACTTAGAAACTTATATACTAGCTATAGAGAGTAGTAAATTCAGATCCTCTTTAGTAAAATCTAGATATAGTATTAATAAGAGAAATATCTCTTATTACTAGATTATAATTAACTATTATAATAGATTAAAGGTAAGATTTCTATAGCTTTAAAAAAGATAAAATTAGAAGCCCCTATTATTACTACTTAGAGTACTAAGAAGGATTTTAAAAAAAGACTATAGTAGTATAAGAATAATAAAATTATATATCTCTAGTAATTCTACTATTATAATTAGGTATATATTATAAATACTTTTATTAAATTTATAGGTCCCTATTTTAATAGGATTATAGCTTAATTTAATAATAAGTTAATATAGGTATAGTAATTAAATCTCTTAATAAGAGATTTAGGCTAATATTTCCTAGGATAAAGAGATTAAAGCTATAGATAAAAGTAACTAGGGATATTTAATTATAAGATTAAATTTTAAGAATAATAGTATACTTAAGAGAACTCCTATCTTATATAATAAAGATATTAAAGATATCTTTATATAGGAGGGTAAAGTCTTTAGTATATTAATATATTATTATATACTTAAGAAAGTAATAATTAATACTCTAGATAAGGATACTACTATAGAAGGAGAAGATATTATTAATTTAAAGATATTTTATAAAATCTCCTAATAAGAGAATTCTCTAATTTTATCTAGAATATATATATAAAAGCCTATATAGTCCTTAAAGAATTAGCCTTAATATTTTTAGAAGTAGGCTAGAGCCTATAAATTAACTTTATTAATAAGGACCTTAGGTAATATACTCTATATAGATTAACTAATATTCTAGCTAATCTAGAGATTCCTAGCTTTCTGGCTACAGAACCTACTGAAAGTAATTCTATACTAGATAAACTAAAGAACTATTATAAAAATATAAAGAAGGCTACTAAGATTACTATTAAGTTATTAAAGTAATCTAACTTAACCCCTATAGATAGTATATACTTCTATTAATAATTATAATCTCTTAATAAGAGAATTTAGTAAATTAACTAATATTTCCTTAGATATAGGGAATGCATTAAAGAAGTAAAAGAAAGGATCTAAAATATTAGTAGTAATAGTAGGTCCTTTATATATATATTCCTCTTAAAGGAGATTTTAATAACTTAGTAATAAAGTTAGAAGATTTAGTATCTAGTAGATTTAGCTTATATTTATTTATTTATAGAATAAGTAATAACTAGGTCCTAATCTCTTATTAGGAGATTTTAGCTTAGGGTTAGATTAGGATAATTATTCTTTAGTATAGGAAATAAGAAATCTACTTATCTAAAAATTTTCTTAGCTACTATTTCCTAACTTCCTAGTATCTTAATTATCCTTAATAATAATTTCTTTATCTCTATAATAAAATATTATTTTTATCTCTATCACTATCTACTAATACTCTTTAAGAATTTAATATATAGTTAGATATATAGTCTTCCTTTAAGGCCTATGCTAGCTAATCTATAATTAGGCTAAGTAATTAGGCTAAGTTCTTCTATATCTTAATTTATTTATAATTATATTTTAGAGATAATATCTACTAAGATTATAGCCCTTACCTTTACTTAATCTACTATTATCTTATTAATACTTAAATAAGCCTCTAAATATAAAAAATAGCATTAAGTACTTTTTTATCTAATAAATACTAAGCTATATAATAACTTCTATACTTAGTAGAATAAAATATCTTATGCTAAAGCCTATATAAAAGAGGGGATTAAACTAAGATAGAGATTAAGTAGTTAAGTAGAAGTATAAGATTATTTTATAGAGATTATAAATATCTCTTCTAGTAAATCCTTATATTATTATTAAGTTAATAGGTATAGAACTCTACTTACTTATTTAAATTTCCTAAAAAAAAATAGAATAACTAATCTTTATATTTATATAAAGAAATATAATAGTTCTTATAATATCTATAAATTAGATAGGAATTTATAATAATATTTTATTACTAAGGTTTAGTCCTTAATCTCTTATTATTAGATTTTATACTAATTATTAGGATTATATCTATACCCTAGAGAAATAGATTAACTAGGTTCTTTAATTTATTATTATTTATTAACTCCTCTTTTATATAGTTAACTATATCTAATTTAGATATATAATTTAAATAGTAAATCTAAATATATATATTCCTACTTATATAACTCTTATAGAGTAACTCTAAGAACTTACTCTTATTAGTTACTTAGAACTTATTATAAAACTTTTACTAAAGAATAAAATCTCCTTAGCTCTTAACTACTAGATAAGTCCTAATTATAAGTTATTTCTTACTATTACTACTTACTTTATTAATAAAAGCTTTAAATTTTAAGAAATACTCCTAGGATTTTATCTAATTAAGGGTAAGTATATAGGAAACTATCTTACTAAAATAGTTATTAATATTCTTTCTCTTTATAATCTTTAATCTTATATACTTACTATTACTAATTTACTACTAATAATATAAGTAATAATATAAAGATAATAAAAGTATTACTAAATAAGATTAAGAAACTACTAACTAAACTTAAGAAAGGGCTAGGACTAAGTTCTTTTTAATAAATAATTTTTAATTTATAATTAATAAGTATACTCTAGTTACCTTCTTATTTAATAAAATAAATTATATAAAAGATCTAATATATACCCTGCCTAGCTTATATTCTTTAGCTTATAGTAAGAGCTTTCCTAACTTAGTTAAAAATTAAATTAGAAGATAACTAGATTAAAAAGTAATTAAATAATAATCTATAGCTTTATAGCCTACCTAGCTTAAAATAATCTCTTAAGAAGATTTAATATCTAGAAATCTCTTATTATTAGATTTCTAATAATTTTTTCTTAATAGATTTAGAAGATTATAAAGTTTATAAATATAAGTCTATAATACTATAATAAGTTTATTTAAATTTAAACTAGTAAGGATTAATAATCTTAAATATACCTTCTTCTATAAGATTATAAGATATAATAAAATTTAATATACTTAATACTTTACTATGCACTAAAACTAAAGAAAGAGATAAATATCTTTATTAATATTTAGGAGGAGCTTATTAAGTATCTTTATCTCTTAGATACTAAGTAGAAGTATCTTAAATATCTTATTAAACTTCTCTATCTATTCTATATCTTTATAATAAATCTTTTAACATCAGGACCTAGTATATATAATATATATATAGTTTATAATATCTTATTTACTTATCTAAAAGATATAAGTAAAAGGTTAGAGAAGAAAAGGGACCCTTAGAAAAAATATCTTATTAAGATATTATAAATAGTCTTTACTAAGCTAAAAAAGTACTATAACTATATATATTAGAAAGAAGGATATATATATACTATTATAATAATTCTTAATCTATTCTAGAAGCTATTAATCTTTTAGGATAGCTCTTAGGTAGAGAAGTAGATTAACTAGTATAAGAAGTATTCTATAGTATTTAAAGATCTCTTTTATTATTATTACCTTCTATATCTTAATAATATCACCCCTTCTATCTAGCTAAAGCAAAAGGAAGGCCTATAATAGACTATCTTTAAGATCTAGAAATAGTAATAAAAATAGTTATCTTAGTTAGATTAACTCTATCTAGAGTTAGAGATCTATCTCTAAGAAGGTATAATCTCCTAGCTTACTATTATTAAATCTAATATTAAGAGATTAGGTACTAAAGTCCCTAGGAATATAGATATTCTAGACTAGTAGTAATAGAATACTAGATAATTTCTAATACTAAGTTATATAATATTAGACTTTCTAGCTATTTCTTCTAATAATATTAGTATTAAATAGCTTTTTAATAGTACTTAAGATATTTATTACTACTACTATACTTAATTATATATATCTACTATTAAGTTAACTATAATCTAAATATATATTAATAGATTTATTATTACCTAAGACTATACTAAGTTATATAATATCTTTAAGTCTAAGAAACTACTTTAGAACTAGAATCTATATTACTACTATAATTAGTTAGTAGGTGAGATAGATAATATAATAAAGATAATATATATTAATAATAAGAAGGATTCTAATTTTCTTAATAATAATATTTTTACTTTCTTCTATAATATAGATAGTAATAGTAATACTAGATCTATAATTATATTATTACTCTTTAACTAAGTTATATCTTAACTCTTTAAGCTAGTTATATCTTAACTCTCTAAGCTAGTTATACTTTAACTCTCTAAGTAAGTTATACCTTAACTCTCTAAACTAGTTATATTTTAATTCTCTAAGCTAGTTATATCTTAATCCTCTAAGCTAGTTATACTTTAATCCTCTAAGTAAGTTATATCTTAACTCTTTAAGCTAGTTATATCTTAACTCTCTAAGATAGTTATACCTTAACTCTCTAAGCTAGTTATACCTTAACTCTCTAAACTAGTTATATTTTAATACTCTAAGCTAGTTATATCTTAACTCTCTAAGCTAGTTATATCTTAACTTTCTAAGCCTTAATCTACTAAGACTACTAAGTCTACTAGACCTATAAAGTCTAAGAAGCCTAGAGTTGCATAACCAAACCATAAAAATCAAACCCAAACCTCACTGAACCTGGAGTGGTTCAGGTTCAGTGCCTAGCCTAGGGAACCACACCAGTTTTGATTTCTCTTAGCACCGAATCAAATCCGTTAGGAGAAACCGTCGGTTATGGTTTTTGCAGTTTTTGCAGATTAGGTGAAACCGCCCAATCCGTTTTACCTAGATATCAGTCATTTCTAGGGATCTTCTAATATTTTTAATATCATTAGATAGCCCCTGATCTAGGCTATCTAATGATATAAATATTAATTTAAAATACCTAGTGGTTGCTGAGATATAGAGGAATAATCATTTTTGTCATGGGGTGGTATGAAAGTGGTGTAGATATATATATATATATAACTAATAGTTAATAACCACTATGATTAAATAATTATTTTTAACCACCCCCCATTCAGCCCTATAGATATTGAATTAAAATTTTAGATATAGATTAGTATGATGATAATTATAATATATTTTATATAAAAATGATAATTTTTGATTAGCATAGTAATATTATGATAAATAATATGGCATTCAATGAGGCATTGAAATTCAAAAACCATCAAAATTCACCAAGGGGTAGCAGTTTAACCAACTTAAGATTAAACCAAATCTAACCATGGTTAGTTAGTAGGGGCCTAGCTAGGCCTAGCTAGGCCTAGTGGCGGGTTTTTGTGGTGAAACCACCACCAACCTGGATTGGATCCAGGTTGGCTGTAGGTTCTAAAATTTGAACTCAAAATCACAGCGGTTCAGTGCCAACTGGTTTTGAACTCGCCCAAACTCACACCAAATGCAACTCTAAAGAAGCCTATAAAGTCTATAAAATCTATAAAAACTCTAAAATCTATATAACTTATTAAGTCTATTAAGCTATAGCCTCTAGCTCCTATATATTCTCTTTATAATAGTACCTATCTAGACTATTATAAGGTAGCTAGCCTCTAAATTAAGTTTTTAATTATTTAATTATTATATATTATTAAATCTCTTAATGCTAGATTCTAGAAACCTAAAGATAATATATCTAAAAAATATAGTTATTAATAATTAGTTTCTTACCACTAGTTACTTTAAAGACTAATAGATATAGAAAATTAATTAATTAGATAGATTTAGATAAACTACTAAGTCTATATACCTACTAAATTCTATTAGTTATATACACCTAAATAGATTATTTATACCTATATAGGTTAGATATTATTCACCTATATCTATATAGGTTAGATTAGGGCCAACCCTTATCTAACCCACAGCATGGATTGGGTGGGGTGGGTGTGGTTTGGTGGGGTGGGTAAGCCAGTCTAGGCGAGACCCTGGGTGTGTTCCACTCGCTTGGAGTCTTGTCTCTTAAACAAAGGATAGGTGTGGTCTGTTCTCAGGTGTCCTCTGTGTTTGACATGGTCAATCAATAAAAAAAATGCGGATGGTACAACATATAGAGTGGTGGTTTTTGCGCTGTTTAGCTATTGGTGTTCTGTGATGGAATACTGCCCGAAAGGCAAAGAGGTTTCGAGGAGAACTGCTGAATTGATTATATGTAGATCTTAGGCTACTTATATGGTACTGGTAGTGAGGACCTAGGTAATAGCCTTGGAGCCTGGCAATTTTCGTCTCTCCCCCCTGGCGTCGGTGTATGACTGGCGGAATCAGCCTTGTGAAGTTGACAGACTAGTGCTGCGCCGGTGCAGCCAAAAGAAATATAATGCCCAGATTTAGTCTAGTAGAATAGGTGGACTGCCCTCCACCTGATGATAATAGTAGTTGTTGGCACTGCCTAGGGTAGTACTGGATTGGATTCAAGTTTTCTCCTTCAAACGCTCAATGCATTTGATGGCTGCCAGCATGAGTTGGCCCCAGAGCTCATCATTCCGGGCATCTGCTTGCTAAACAGAAATTCGATAGTCGCTCAGATTGCGCGATGGCATCAGCCGCTATTTTAAAAAGAAACTAAGCTTAGCTTTGACAATGATTTGACACACTCGGCGTTTCTAGTTGTGGAAACTAGCGGGTGCTAGTGCATACGCGCTCCTTGGAAATACTCGTTAGATCTCCGAATGTGCGGCTCACATATTGTAAGTCGCTTCAGAATACATCAAGCTATGAGGTTGAGAATAGTGATTCAGGTCAAGGGGTCGGCTTTACTCGATTCTGCATTGCAATGACCGGTTGCTTTGTCTTCCAACAAACTAACATGATTATTGGCGCTTCGTACACCAATTAGAACGATGTGCGTCACCAACCCGACCCTTGCTTCAAGCACCTGCGCCTTTTTGTCATCCCCTGAATTTGGGATCTGTACTCTATGGCAACCTCCGTAAGATTTTCTCATTTCTCTCCTCATGGGTAGAGTAAAGCGAGGACCTGTGGATTTCCTCCCGGGGTTAGGTTTATCTCTTCTAGTTTGGTCGTGAGACTCTTTCGCTTGCCTGACATCCTCGTCCTAGCGCATTCTTACATCTAAATGCAGCAGACGGATTTTTTTAATATCTTGTCTTGCATGTTCACCAGTTTGTGCCGTTTTATGTCGCGAGGGGACCGTACCCCAGATTGGACCCCAAATTTGGGTTATGGATCGGCGATGTTGGACATCAAGGTAGCGTGCACTGCCCCTGACGCTAATGTGCAGGGGCTGACAACCCCTCCAAGCGTATTAATAGGGCCGTTTCCTGGGGACGAGTTGCCCAGCCAAATTCACAAACCTATTAGTTGATCCATTCGACGTTCGACATGGACCGACCGAAACCACGTTCCAGACTCAGGGAAGAGGAATTTTCGGAAGAGCAAAAGCAGCCATTCGTCGAGCAATCACTACACCAGGATGAGGAAGATGGGCCAGATTTTGACACGGCGAGCGCTACAAGATCTGGATGCATTGCCGCCGTATTGACGGGCGTGATTCTCTCCCTTCTTTGCTTGATATCCGGTGTTTACCTCCTCAGAACCAACCAGGCAACACTCGGCGCTTCGGCCTCTATCTCTACTTCTGGAAGAGAAGCCATGGCCCTAGGGATCAACGTCATACTAGCACTCTGCACTGATGGTATGATGTTCGTGCATTCCGTCTCGTTACGTTGGGCATTGTATCGCGAGGGACGCCTGGAGTTCAACACCAATATCCGGCTCTTCACCAGCTCCAAAAGATTCGGCCCGAACAAATGGTACATCAACCTAGTGGCCCTAACTTGCCTGATGCTATCATACGCCTCCTCATCCGTCCTGCTGCTGTCTGACGAAGCTGTTGTGCGATCTGAGAATGAAGACCCATTTCCATTATTGATTAACGCCACAGCTCTAGTAGCCTTGGGTCTAGGCCTCGCCGGTCAGGCCGTCATCGCCATATGGTGCCTAGTGTCCAGCTACAAGTTGATACCGACCTGGAGCTCCAACCCGCTCAACACCGCGTCGGCCGTGATGCAGAAAGGTGACCTCGCTCACCGTCCCGGGAGATGTATGCAATCAGTCCACCAGAGACAAATGCCAAGCCAAGAGACATATCCTATGGATCGACAAGGAAATATGTTCCAATTACAGGGCATGGTGCGATATATTCTCGCCTTACTATGGTCACTCGCTCTTCTGGCCATCGCGTGGCCTATCGCTATCGCCACTGTCTCCAAGTCCATCGGCAACGCCAGTGCTGCTGGCCAGAACTCTGAACCTTTATGCTGGAGAGTTGGATTCAAATGGAATAAAATACAAACGGCGTGCTCTCGGAACTATGTGACGCTGTCTTTGTCCCCATATGCGAATGACCACAATCCTAATTCCGCAACGTTCTCGCTCGGTGCCGAGGCTGTACTTTGCGTTCTCTTTGTCTGTCTTATCCAGGCTAGCCAGACCATTGCATTGCACTGTTTGGAGCTGCTCGTCAACTTGTCCAGAGATGAAGGCATTTGGCGACAAGCTTATAGTGAAACAAGAGAGGCCCCGGGGACACAGTTGGCCACGAATCCATTCCGTGCGGCTGTATCGAGTTGGGAGAACGCCGTTCTATTCATATCCAAAGCGGTGCTGCATTGGATAATTGGTCAGAGCCTGATCCCTTCCGTTACCATTGCAGCCTCCAAAGACATCGAATCATTCGCCTCCACTCCTGTCGAAGACCTGTCGTTCAAACACGAATTCCAGTTTGATATGGTATACTCGCGGTTGATTATATACGCCATACTAGCCGTCCTCGTGGCCACTTTCGCAACATACCTGGCACTCAGGCGACCGAGAGGCTGTCAGCCTGCCGCGCTGGGGCATCTGCAGACCCTTGTAGATCTCGTCGATGATTGGAAGACGGACCAGGGTGGCCGGATGTGGTGGGGGGATAAGACTCAACTGGAGGCCGGTCAGGTGCGGCACGCCGGAACATGCTGGGATAAGACGGTGCTTGGCCCGATATGTAAAACTGCTAGATATGCCGGTGGTTAACCTGAAGCAGTCATTTTCGGGGTCGATTTAACAGGTCCTCGCATTCTGAACATGACGTTACCGAGTTGTAGGCCGTCGTTCGCTATATCGTAACATTGCTTGCTAAGTCTCACAACAGGCTAGTGTCGCAGCAGCGATAGAGGCGATTTTGTCCGACCAGTCGCAAGCTCCTGCGGATATTTTTGATCGTCTGTTCGCTGCATTCTGCTGCCTTTGCCATTTGAGAACGAGTTAGTGACTCGCTTGGTATCATATCGCTAATGAGGCGTAGCTTTAACGGGGGTAGTCTTGGTTCCATATTGCCCAGAGATTCTCGCAATTCTCAGATAGTGGACGGGCACCGTGGTAGGAATGTATGAGAAAAGAAACAAAGATGCAATAGCTGCGATTCGCCGGTGGTTATGCACCTAACTAGGTACTAACGAACGTAGCAGTTAATTGGGTAGTTGCCAACGCAGTTTCTTGCTTAGCTGCTGGACTGAGATGCTTGATACAGTTGTCTAATTAGAACTGCGTGGATAGACCAAATACCACCTCGTCGATCCTCTCGATTACGGTGAAGTTGCTAGGATCCCTTAAAATTGATCCCTGAAGGGGCCTGCCTAGAGGCAACGGCTCTCAACGCTCACTTCGTCCTATTCCATCAAGATCCTTCGCAAGCTGAAACGCTATTGCGATATTTGCACGCTCACTGATACCCTGAAGTTGCTTGATGACCCATTGGCGATTTTGATGACTGATAGCAGGAGATTTACCGACTGTATATAGATTCCAGATCAGCATATACCCACCCTACACGTTGGGTTCTTGGGGTCTATCAGCATCAGGGACCGATACAAGCCCTAGGCCCTGTGGAACGCTGGCCAGTATCTCCGCCCCTCGTCTTGAAATAATCTGCATTGTATACCGGAGCTTAGATTGAAGCTTCAGGTGGCCCTCAGCGGGATAAGCCGGCTCCTCGGTGAGCATCTTGTTTATGAGCCAGCATATAATCTCGCAAACGATGATTTCAACCATTCGAGAGTTGTTCCAGAGTCTTATTGCCCAAGATGTCTTGTATAGGTCATATTGGCCATTACAAGAAATGAAGGTCGCGCCCCCACGGGGTTCCCTGATTGTTATGTACGGTTCTTGCGTAGTAAGGATATCAAGCACATATTGGAAATCACTCTGAATCGCGATCGATTCTTCTAGGAAGTCCGACCAGGACGTGGGTATCAGTAAAGACTTGTCATCATGCTTCTTTGCGACGCCCGCGAAAAGGGTTGCGCACCGCGTGGCGAGCACTCCGAGTAACCAGAATGCATCCGAACGGTCGGTGTACTTGGTCGCCTCTTCCTGCAGCTCCTGCAAGTCGTCTGGAAACGGCTGTACGGTCTGAATACAAGCAGTTGACATATCTGCGCGCACCTGGTTGAACATCAGGATGGCAGGCCTACGGGCAAATTGAGATTTGCCGCGGGCAACCACCAACGCTGCAGCTCCTTTGACATGTCGAACCCAAGACTCAAAATTGGAGATGTGCTCGAAAACTCCCAGCGATATCACCGACATCAAGGTGCTGTCTTTGACGGACTCCGCCGGGGATGCTAACGCCTGGTTCACAAGGCGGATCGCCTCTGAGTATTTGGCGCGCGCACGAATGACCAGCTCGGGCTGGTGAGAGGCCAACGCGACGAGGCCCACGGCCGCCATACTGGCAACGAGGGCCGGGTGCTCCGCATCGGCAGAATAGACCGTCGGGATATAGTTCAGATATCCGCGTGAAGGGGAGAGACCACCTGCGACAAAGTCCCGGAGGAAATAATTCACGCCTATCTCCTCGAGACTGGGATCCAGACCTCGGGTAGGTGGAGTCAACGGGATAGCCCTGGTCGAGAACCCATTCGTTTCTCGTGTCTTACTGGACCGTTTAATGGTGTGGTTTGTCTGGTCACGGAAGATTAAATCCCATTCATCGCGGTATCCAAGGCAGATTTCGCGCGTGCGAATGCATTGACCACACTGGGGAACCTCCTTGTCGCACTGGGTCACCGTGTTAGTGCTAGTGTCATTAGACTGGTAAGGAAAGACCCACGCGTCGTTTCACGACTCGGCAATTCTCGCAACTTCTGGATGTTCTTGCGCGAGGTGCCTTGAGTTTTGGCATATTGAAGCATCCGTCGACAAGGCGATCAATGATGATGATGATGATGAGACTACGAAGAGGAAAGGGAGGCTGGTGTTTGAAGACTGTTGCTCATCGACAGTGCTGACGTGAGCTGAAGACAGCTACAGCCACTTAGGCTGGAAATTGAGTACTATGAATGGCTACTGAATACTGATCCGACTGCTACCCGTGCACGCTAAGGTACCTAGTCTTCTTTGGCTATCTCAGGTGCTGACCAGTCAACACGCGAATTTGGAGATGCCAACAATATCGCAAAGCTGAGTTGTGGTGAAAATCAGCCTTGGTGACCCTATAGAGGCAAAATAAGCTCAATTCAAGATCCTTGACTCCCCAGAGCAACCCACCAATCCAATCGCCGATCCAGATAATGTGAGGATTAAGGGAAAATGCTAGTCGCGTTGGTATTTGTCTAGGGAAGGTCCCCGCCTATACAACGGCCATAGGCCTTTATCCCTTTCTTAGTATCTTCTTTCACAATAATAAGTACGAAAGCTACCTTAGAAACCTCGGAAGGTTTTGTGTAAAGTAGAGTTCGGAAACCATCATTTTAATGGTCCCTGATGCATGCAATTCCATCCAGTCAATGCCAGGAGCTGAAACAACAAGAGTCTAATAGCCAGGAGGACAACTTGATCACGGCACAAAAACACATTACAGTCTAGTTGTAACAGCTGTAGGAACTACGTAGTTTTCACAGTTAGCCGTATTCCCAACAATGGTCCCTGGACTAAACCCAGGGAAAAAAAAAGAGAACAACTTACTCCGAAGGACCCTGCCAGCCGACACATTTCCAGCAATCAAAGAAATGATATGGATCATACTTTTTCTTGATTCGAAGCAATTCCGGATAATTTGATCCAAAGAACGTCTCCTGCCACTCTGGTTCCAAGTAATGGCCTTCATTCAGGTAGCAGCCTCCACCGGGGGTAAGCTCCTTCATGGGCTCGACCGTATCCAGCCATGTTTTCAAAAGTTCTGCCTCAGTGAAGTTGCTGAGCTGCTCCGTCCATCCACCGGTCATGAGGACATGCCAAAGAGCCGAGCGCCAGGCGGGATTAACACTTGTCGCATCCCCGTTTTGGTGGTTCGCCGGGGTGGTCATGATGACCTGGGAGACGGACGTCTCGGGAAGTAGCTTATTGCTAAGGCGGATGCCGTCGAGGACGGCCTGGACGAGATCGGTCACGGTGTGGCGGGTTTCGAATAGGGATTCTGGCATTAGCCGACCTGCGACGACTCCGAAGATGCCGCCTGGGGTTAGTCTGGCGGCAATCTTGTTGGTGACCTGGAGGAACTCGGTGTATTTGGGGTAGGTGGTGTAGGTGCTCTTGCTGACTCGGATACTGGGGTTGTTCGTCACGAAGGAGGCAAATTCACTGGTGAGATATTTCAGGGCTCTTTCGTCGTTGGACGGCAAGACGAGGTAAATCTCGGCTTTAGTCGGCCAGTAGTACGCATGTCCTGAAATGTTGTGGTGGGACCAGACCGGTTGGTTCGTCGCGTGCTGGGTAAGAAGTTGTTCCAGGGCCGGGTAATTGGCCGTCTCATTGCCATGGAGCGTGAAGTTGGCCTCGAGCTGATACACATTGATCTTAACGGCCGGGTGGAGTTAGAACCGGTAGCTTATGAGAATTACGAAGGTGCCTCCGCCTCCACCTCGCATAGCCCAAAAGAGCTCGAGGTCATTGCATCGGTTGATGGTGCGGAATTGGCCATCTGCCGTCACAACGTCGAACTCGACCGCATTATCCACCATTAGACCGTACAAAGGACCAAAAATACCGTGACCACCTCCTTGACCAAACCCGCCCGCCAGGCCCACCGATCCTTCATTTCCGCCCGTCACATCCATGTTGAACTCCTGGAAATAGGTGTAGACATCCGACGCTTGAGCACCAGCCCCTATCTCCCCGATATGTTGACCGTTCGAAACCGGACAGTTCGACGCAACAAAGTCCGCATGATACGTCATCGTGTTCATGCGGTGAGTCCAGATCGCAAGGGTGTTGGGACTGGTCGAGCGGCCAAAGTAGTCATGTCCAGTGTTCTTGACGGTGACTCTGAGATTATGCTTTCGGGCAAACTTGACAGCGGTGACCACATGCTGAGGTTCAGAAGCATCGACATACAATGACGACAACCGGCCGAGGTGGCAGTCGGCTGAGAGGGATTTGGACGGTTTGACCGCATTCAGTGCGCATGCTTCAATATGGCAAACTTCCCAGTTGAGGGATGTCGCTGCGCCGTATACATCGGTTCGTACCTGATTTGTTGTGTAGTTCTCGGCGGCGACCACACAAGCTGAAGGGTCGTAGTATGGAGAACTATAATAGCAGGTTGCGGCGTAGGGCATTGTGCGGTGCAATCTGCCAGACAGACTGCTATTAAAGCTCGCCCATTCTTTCGCCGACGGCCAAGAAGATTGTCCAGTGTGACTGTTGTACTCCGAAGGTGTCGCTGATGTGGTGAAGATTAGGCTCAATAGGGCCACCAATGCAGGTGCGGCATTCGCTAAACAAGATATGTGCACCATTGCTCGGGGTTTGAACGCCACAATTAGAAGTACATAGGAAAGGAAGAAATTGCTGCCGCATCATGAAGAGCTCGCTGTCGGCTGTCCCCATTATTTATAGCCACCCAGATGATGTATTGGACGACAAAGCATGGCAGAGATACCTAACATCTCCCAAAGTGGTTGGCCCGTCGACATGTCCCCTTTCATTGGCCGAGCATCTTACATGCCCGAAAAGCACTAGCGCTGGCGCCGGAGCGCTCCATGCGGTTAGTAAATGAGCTTGAATCTCACTGTGGCTGTGGCCCTGTGGGGTATATGATATATCGCAACATCGCACCTACCCGAAGAGAACTAGCCCAGGCTTTTACATCAGTTGTTTTGGCTCTCGGGAGATGAAAATGGGAAGTCCGCCTTGAAGTTTGCCTTGAACGCCCAACTGGGCCCCCCATCGGGCCCCACGGGGGCAGTTACACCTATGCAATGGACGAGGAGGAGTTCGCGACTGGCTTCTCTCGTGATTTCAGCTCCTGAATGACGGCACACGCGCTAATCCTCTTGCGGTAATCTAGATGCTGGTCCACTCACCATCTCAATACCAGTAGGGCTGTGATCTCCATGACCTCGACATCGAGTTTCCCATGTTCTAATCCCAAGGACGTAAAAGGGAGCAGCTGTCCCCTTGTTCGATGGACACATCAAGCAGTGTTGTCTCCAGTCTAACATACTTGTCCATACACTAATTGTTCTTCTTCTTCTTCTTCTTCTTCTACTACTACTACTACTTCTATAACTTCTACTATTCCTACCAGTACAGCACCATGGGAAAGATCACCTACCGCGACGGCATTGCAATCCTCCAGCTCATCATATTCCCCATCATCCTCGTTGCTGCCATTTTCATCTGGAAGCGATCAGGCTGGAGGGTTGGCAGGAAGATCTGGCGATATCCTGTCACACTCTCGCTCATACGAATTGCTGGCAGTATTTCTTCGTTGCTCTCGATCAATAACAACTCGTACAACATCAGAGTGGCTGAGGCAGTATGTCAGTTGATCGGTCTAGCCCCTTTGCTGCTAACCTTTATCGGACTGCTGCGTCAAATGTAAGCTGGCGACCCCGGAAGTTCTCCATCCCACCAAAACGCAGACTAACAGTTGTGCTCTCAGTGATGTGGAGGAGAAAATGCCGCCCAGGCCAATGAAACTACTGACGTTAATCACCTTCATTGGCCTTATTCTTGGTATCGCAGGAGTCAGTTCCGGTGGTTATCCACCCGACAAACTCGCCAAGGCCGCCATGGGCATCTTCCTCGCCGTCTTCGTGCTTTTCCTCGTCCTGAGTGTCTGGTTATTCCTGGAACTCAGCGGTTCATTGCGACGATTCCAGAAGAAGCTCTTTATCGCCATTGTCCTGTCTACCCCCTTCTTGGTGACCCGGCTGATCTACTCGACCCTCGGCGATTACACTTCTCTGGATACTTTCTCTCTGGATGGAAATCCAACCGTCTATCTATGCATGGCGGTGCTGGAAGAAATCATTGCCTTGGCAATCACCATGGCCTTGGGTATATTGGCTGTGTTGGAGCCGGACTTTGTCAAACTCACTCCTCAACCCCGGGAGGACCCGGAACAGAAGCCTGAGGGTGTGAATTTCTGATTTCAGGGGAATGCAGTGTCGCTCGATGATATAAATCTTAAATCCGCGCGGTGTTAGAGGACGGCGAGAAGTGGTGGGTTTTGGTGATGGAAAGGAAAGATTGTAGGGACGAAGCTGATGGATTATACTTTCCAAAATATCATGGCAAAATGTCTGGGCTGTGTGGGAGCTGATTTTCATTCTCTTCAATGCGTAATGTGCACCGTGGCTGCCACTAGCCATAACACTGGCGCACACATCAGGGTCCGCGGCCTAGGATTGACTAGTCTTGGATCTATAACTGTATGGGAGTGATGACTGTACCTTTGAGACTGTACAAGCAGCGGTTAAAACATCCACCAAGAGCTGTTCGCCATGGATAACACATTTCATGTCCCCACCGAAAGCCTATTGAATCAAGAGAAGTTAGTTAAACCATACATGGAGCCACAGAAATGTCATTATGAGAATCTTACCTGACGGCAGATGACTTACCAGTGCTTCACAAGTGTCCCGTTAGCAGCAGCTGCTGCTAGTGGTGCAGGGTAGTTAGCAAAATAGATGGATTATTTTATTCACTGGAAGCTCTAGGTCCTTCCGCAGTCTAGCTCGGCCTCAAAAAACATGGCAAGTGCATAGCCTGCAGTGTGCTACCAGGTAACCAAAAGGCTTGAATGTGCACATGTGCGCGAGTCCAAAGACACCAAACAACACTCCGTACATGAGGTTAGACATGGCTGTGTCTGTATACTGTGCGGTGAGGTCATCTAGCTCCAGGGATGTTAACTATTCGGGCTATGATTAATGATCCCACGTCTATATAGCTGAGCTGACGAGCGAGTTTATAGATTGGGACCAAAGAAATAGACAGTACTGCCTATTTGATTGGCTGTACATCTTAATTGCCTCATATGGAAATGATTGGCTGGTGGAGGTCAATTTGTTTGACGGTTGTATCAGATCTTCTCTTACTCCCTATCGCGCTGACCACCGGCTGGATCTACGTGACGTTGCCAAACAGATGGATGCAAGAGAGACAGCGCTCCTATCAACGGTTTTACAAAGCTCTGACTGCCCACTGGCTCATGGTGGAATGGTGTGGGTTGTAAGAGTAGCCGCCTATCTTGGTCCCCCATAGAACAGGCGCTGTGGTCTCATGACGAGTGCGCTGAATCGGCACTTGTTTTCAGCAATTGCCATTTGCGGGTAATTTTGGGGAAATGCTTCGGGTTGGCCGGGAACTTGGCCGGGACGACTGTTTGCAATTGGCTGGATATCAACCAACTGGGATTCCTGCCATGTGGGCCACTCCCATCTGCGTTTTTTAGTCACTAGGCTCCCCCATTTGGCGCGTGACCACTTCTGGTGCCCGTGTACTTTGATATCGAAGCACTTGGGTAGTGCGCCCACGGTCCCATTTGAGACATCCGACGCTTCGCTGGACATCCGTAGTGGCCGCGGGAAAATGCGCGTCTACTTCTATGAGTGGACCATAGAAGCAGGCTATTTCACACGCAATCGCTTCGAATCCCTCGCTTCAATACTGCACAGCGATCTTTTGACGCTAGCCATGCGCTTTCCACCCGGTCGACGATCCAGAGTGGAGCGATGAAAGTCAATGATCAGAGCTCGCTTTAGTTCAGAACTCCAGAGAATATTATCCAGCCGGAGATCTTGATGCACGACCCCCAAGGCACGAATTTCGTTCTTTGACCTCGAAATCTCACGCCACATGGCCGGTCCGCGCTTGAGCTTGCTCGTGCTCTCCCCGCCCCAGGCCATGAATAACATGTGACGAATCTCTCCAGCTCCATGCAAAAAATAAATTTTTGCGAGATCGATAGCTCCGAGGAAAACAGGGACCGCAGACCCCTGCGCTTTTCGAAGGACGTGGTAAATGTCAGCCTCACGGGAGACTTCCTTCCAGAGGCGAGAGGTGGTTCCCTTTCCGACTATAGTATAACCATATATAGCACAAGTGATCTTGAATGGCGCCCCGTATGCCCCGCAGTTACCGAGCGGTGTGCAATTATGGTTGAGGTCTTCATCCAGCTGACGCTTGAGCAGTTCCACTAGATTCCCGGCAGTGACAAGGTGTCGGTTGCCATTTTGGCCTCGTTGATGTAGTGCTACATTTGGGCAGTTAGCGTCTAAGGGAGCATTCCGCTGAAGCCCGAGCAGACACCGCTGTGTGCAAAACGGCACCATACGGTGCTGATGTTGGCTGTTGCATGTATCGTTAGTAGATTGGCGTGTTGTCCGCTGCGTAGGTGGAGAAGATGCGACCTGGCTGATGCCTCGCTTTCGTGCTGGTGCTCCTTGATTTGAATCCGGATCTGGTGAGTCCTCCCGTTGGCTTCGGTTCACTGTATCCGACGGCGAACAACCTGGCCGGGACCGAGTGGAGACTCGACGACCCGTGACTGTATGAGAGTCCAGAGGTGATGACGGTAGATACTCAGAACTGGCATATTCGGAACTAGTAGGTTGGGAGCCGGTATATCCAGAATTTGGAGGTGTTCTTTGGAGCTCTTCCTCGGGGATCTGGGCCCTTGTGTGGTCAAAACTTGTCTTCCATATATGTAATCCTGCTCGTGCATTATTTCGCCATTCTTGGTCCCGCACAGGCAAACTAGAGCTCATTAAGCAAAGGCACAGCACCCTCGCAATGGCGGTGTTAGGTTGCTGGAAACTCTGGTCGTCCTCTGCATTCACATCCATGTTGGGCTCACAGAGATAATAGCAAAGGGTACTCGGATCATCGTATGGGACATGGAGGAGAACCTGTGCTAAACTGTTTGTTAAGTAAGAGATCTCAAGGCCTTCTTGAATCATCACGTGGTAATGCTGAACCAGCGCTGCACCCACCAGCCGCTCTGCATTGTGTCTCAACCTCACTGTCTCGTCTACCGGGATGGTATCTGGCTTTACTACAGTTTCCCAGAAATCCATCGGCCGAAGCCCAACTCGTAAATTTTCGACAGAGAGCTTATGAGGCGGCTTATACTCGACTGTGGTGAGGAGGGTAGTGTTATTGTCGTCGATTCGATGAATACAGAACTGATCGGGCCGGGCTCGGTGGGGATTAGATGGTTCGTCTTCCGATGGATCAACTTCGGCTTCATCTAGGGCGTTCGCATGATTATCGAAACGGATGCCGTTGCCTAATCGAAACCGCTGCCGAGCCTCTCGTATTTTGCAGAGTTCCGCAATCACATCATGCACGTGGTCTTCCACGGCAAATCGCTCGTAACTTTCTAAATCTTGTTCACTGCTGAGAGGTCGACGACTAAACCGACGACCAAGGCCTTCCAGCTCCGCCAAGGGCGAAAATAGCCGGGGTGCATCTTGCTCTGATGGCTGCAAGTAACTGCAAACCGCGTCGTAGATTGCTTGTTGCCTGGCTGGACAGTCCTCCCACAGGCGAAGCCGTGTGGGACAATATTTTCCAGTTGGCGGTGGTATGGTTCCTCGAGTGGACCGAGATGGGGTTTCGACTTTCAGGGATGTCGAGAGAAGGCTGTGGCAGGCGCGGATAAATTCACTAAACGTGGTGTGCTGGTTGCGGCGTTTTTCCCTGAGGAAGAGGGCTTTATAATCTGGTGAGTCGGACATGAGCACCGTTTTTGAATCACGAAGGGAGAGGAGGAAAAGCATGGTTCAGAGTGATGTGCGCTCTGTCATTCAACTGTCTGAGATGCAACAGGGTCGCAGGGGAGAACTGGAGCCTAGTGCCCAGAGAGGCACGTGATGCAGATGCCTGAGACGCCAAGGAGATCCGCCCGTAGACCAAGTATCTACCCCTCAGTGGAAATTCGATAATCCAGCTGGTGTGGAGATCGAGCTAAAAACAACACCGTTCCGGTAGATTTTTGTTAAAATGCTCTATGGATTGAATCAGCTCGCCAAATTACAAAGAACTTGTTGAGAGAGAAATGAAGCTGCGGAGACAGGCCGAGGAAGATAGACGACAGGCTGAAGAACAAAACAAACTGTTCACTCGAAAGACGTCTTTGCTAGAATATCTTCGAACCTGCCATAACTTGCTCTCCAGGCCTTTACGCGTGAGAACTCCGTCTCGCTCTACGAAGGAGAAAATACCCGCTCCTGAAGGGGAATTTCGCCCTGCTCGCCTACTTCCACGGACAGATTGCGCAGCAGCGCAGCAGGAAATCTACGATTCAGTTTGAAGCTACGTCCATGCAACAAGCGACCACCCGCTTCAATTATTCTCGACAGTTGCGCGCCTTGAAGGCCTTGCCGACTCTTTAGATCGTCCACTAAGCAGTGAACGGGACCTTGAAAGTGCAGAGCTAGGGATAATGTTTCAGGTAACAGCTGTGGCTGACATTTTGCAGTTTTCAAGAATCTTTTATTGAGTCATCACTGAGCCATGGATCTTCGATGAGCTCCTTGGCAGTTTTCCTATCAGCTGGAAGCCACCGGAGCATCTTCTTGGCAAACGATAGGAACTGGCTTTTCTGCTCTCCTTCAAGTGTGTCAACTGTATCTTCAATTTTGAGGTTGTGGGGAATCAAGTCCCCATGTAAGAATTCGCCTGTTCGGAAATCAAATTAGTATAAGGAAATAAATTCTGTATGTCAGGAAGGGCTTCACCATTCTCATCAAAGAAGGGCCCCCCGAACCACTCCGATGCAGTTGTACACATTTTTCCCTCGGCGTTCTGGGCAGCTGGAGCCCAGTTCCATCTAAGGCCCTCCCTTTCTAGAAGTATAAGTTCTTTTGGCGGTGGACCAAGCAATGCAATCATTTCCGCTAGATGTTTTGCGGGGTTGTATTTGCCTTGGGTATCAGCAGTCCTGGAGAATAAATCTCGTCGTTCAAGCAAGTTCCACATCTATCAATGATTAGCTGATAGGTGGGCATCACATAAGATAAGGCTCACCAGAACACCCAGATTCCAGATGTCAGCGCTGTACGTCCACCCAGCGCCCAATATGACCTCGGGGGCCCTGAGATCATCTGGCTGGATTGGATGCCTATTCATGACTGATGTATCTTTGTGGTGGTGTGCTAGCCCAAAATCCGTGATTTTTGGAAGAATATAATACGACCTCAACCCTCCGAAGTCGTTATGAGAGACATAAACATTATGACTATCTTTGATTTTCCGGGGCATTGGGTTGAATGGCTGTGCACGCGCAAAATCTTGCAGGACCGAAGGATCCTCAAATCCGACTAGGATGTTGTCCAACTTCAGATCTATTAAGATAATAAATATAACTCATAGGCAATACGACGGTGATGACTTGGCTTACCTGTATGTATGATGTTGCATTCGCTGTGCAAGTAGTCCAAGCCTTTCAGAAGCAGTTTCATATAACCCTTCAAAAGCCCCAAAGGGAGCCTCTGATCCCGGCAGCGACTTTGAAATAGCCATAGTGGCTCTCGCATCGGTTCATACCCTAAGCATATATGTGTACCATTCGGGCCCCTTTCTTCAAAGTATTCGACGAAAGTCCTGATATAGTTACGACCATCGTGGTAGGAGTTTGCATGTGCGATATGACTTTCAATCTGAGCCTCATGCGAAGCTGCATTTGTGTCTTGGTAATCACAATTTCCAACCTTCACGGTCAAATAGCGTTCGGATTGGCAGCGCCAGCTGGTGAATGCTTCGCCATCAGCGCGGAACACGTAGTCAAGATCACCCGCAATCACTTACCGTCGAACGTCTCGAACAAGCCATACAGTAGAACAACTGCCCCAGCCAAGCTTTGTCAATGCTTCAAACCTTTGATTGAACATGTACCCAGGCTCAACAGGAAAATAGAACTTGGCATCATATCCAGGAGCAACCTCTTCTTCAATGGGAACTTCCAAGGGCAGCTCAGTCCCTGCAGTATGAAAAACGGTGCGGGGCTTGCGGAAGACAGAAGGTCTAAAAATAAATGGCTGCAAGGAGCGCCTAGCCATATTCAATTTCACTCAATATACTCAGCTGGAACGAAGGATGATAAATAAGACTAAAACCAAATTTTGGGGTAATGACAGGAAGGGGTATTTCAAAGGCTTCGGATGACACATTAATCTGTTCCGAACTGAACTCCAGTCGGGAATACTGCTCAGTGGGTCATTGGGTCCACCAATAGGAATATCAACAGGTCTGAATTGCTATATAGCCCCTAGCTGGCAATTTGGATGGGCATAAACATGACTAATCTTAGCGGATCTATAGTATCTCCTTTCTCCAGGGATCCACCAATCCTGCTGCTCCGTCAACTCCCCCAGTTTTGTCGGAACAAGAAAAGCAGGGATGGACTAAGAATGTTGCCCATGGAGCATTTTTGGTCTAGCGGTATTGTGCCCCATATTTATTGCGACAGGTTTCCAACACCTCGCTCCTATCAACCCGTATGGTCAGCCAATCCACAAGTGAAAAGATTTCAGTCGGCTTTATGTTCTATATTCCAATTCAAGGAAACGGAATCTTATCAAAAAAGAACAATGGATTTGATTCATGTGTGGGTAAAGCTAAGAACAGTCGCATGCACCACTGCGGGTTCTTTAGATGCTACAACCACGACAGCGACGTCAACTAATTTGTGTACATCATAAGCATAGTTATGTCTTATAAGGAGCGCCGGATCCAGTTCCAAGCCTCTTATTATCATCTACGCTTGTGACGATTCAGATTCATCCGTAGACACTACCACCTGTCCGAAAATCTTTTTAGAAAACTTGACCAACCCACTCTTATAGGCGTGGAAAGATGTAATGCGCTTCCTGCCCTGCATGTCTTCAAAGCCAACTGCACCAGAGACATGTTCTGGATCGTTGTTGCTCGGTGTCGGATGCGGATTTCCGCTTTTATTCAATAAGTGAAATCCCTTTTCTGCACAGGGTTTGTCCTTACTTCACGACTCCAGTGTCCACGTTTTTAAGACCGGGGGTTTTATCAATTGCTGCCTCGACATTTCGGATGGCCCAGTCAACGGGCTCAGTGGTACCGTTGAGAGTCCACTTCAGCTTTTTCAAATAATTTGAAGTGGTTGAAAAAGCACGAGACATCTTTGATAAACGATCTAGATTTTTTAGCCTTTGGATGCGTCTTATGCGTCATGTTGCCATGAATAGGGGAGGAAGACTAACAAGAATATTTATACTGGTTATCAGGCGAGAGAAAACTTTAAGACTTTATCTCTGCTATAGTGGTTGTTATGGAAGTGGAAGGACAAGCACTATTTTATATTATAGATTCGCAGCAGAAGATGAGCATACTTAACCGCAATGGGCGGATGCAGCAATTAGGATTTGTCTCGATTAGCCTCGGGCAGAAATGGTCTCGAGCATAGCAACTGAAGCTATATTAATATCCGTGCATTAGCGGAAGCTCGGTTTGCTATCTATTTTTATTTACTCGCCCATTCAAACCTGACCGTCAGGAACCCCAAATTTTCTCCTGGCGGCAAACAACTGGACAGGAAGCTTCCTTCGCCGGCCAACTCGAGGCACTTACCCCGCTTTCTCGAGCGGCAAACCTAGTGTCAAAACGGGAGAAATCACGGCATTATGAGCAGATCTGGTCTGGTCCGCAACTCCGTATCTACTCTATGGCTCCATGAATATCCTCAGGTCCTGGCATGGCAACTTCCCCAAAACAAATGTTCTTGTCAATCCAGACACATATGAAATCACTGGTATTGTCGACTGGTCCCTAGCAACGGTGCAACATTTCCGGCTTTAATCTAGATTGTCTCTTCCTGATGACAGGGTATATGGAGTTAAGTTGGCACGATTACACCTGCCGATCGCGTCTCTTGGAGGCATTCTGGCCCGAATTCTGAACGGTGTCAGGAATCGAGGATGCTAGAAGCCTGCGCCGTGAGAACGTTCGCTCTTTCGGCCAGACAGCGGCCAAAATTGGTCCTACGACACGCATTCGATCGAAAAGACGATGGTGGGTCTGAGGTGCTATCTACCTCTGACATTATTTTGAGAATGCTAAACGCGTGGCTTGACGGGAAATCTACATAGTGGCACCACTAACTAGCACGTATTTTTGGCTCCGAATAGGCAGGTGACGAGGAAAGAAGGGGGGGGGGGGGGGGGGGGGGGGGGGGGGGGGGGGGGGGGGGGGGGGGGGGGGGGGGGGGGGGGGGGGGGGGGGGGGGGGGGGGGGGGGGGGGGAAGGGGGGGGGGGGGGGGGGGGGGAACTATTCATTCTCAATTCACCGGTGCTTTCGGTGATGGGGCTTGCAGCTCATGTTTACTGCCCATTTTCATTGACTTGATCATTCAATTCGTGTTTCCACCTCCCTAATCAGCACCGAACGATTGGAGAATCGATTTTTCCCCTGGCGGCAAATCATTGGATGAGATGTTATCTTTACGCAACAGCAGTTACCCCTGCTTCCATGGGGCGCAACTATTAGCACGAGAACCTCTCAGACCATGGAATTTATCGGGGGCGAAGTCGAGGTGACAGAGACAGTTACTGTTGTAAAGAGTCCCATGTAATCAGAATGTTAGCAAGAGTACAGACCAAGATAATATTATGGGATACAACTTTCAGGGGAGGTAATTATTAGACTTTAAGCAGTGATCCCTTGGTCAAATCCACTATAAAGCCTTCATTCATCCCTGATTACTTAGGTGCCCACATTTGGTGTTAACTTGAGGTTGTGACTTATTTTCACTTAGTTATAACTAATTTATATTAGTAAGATAGTATAAATAATAGTTATTTAGTAGACTAAGACTAGATTAGGTTAAATAAGAAGTATACTACTCTTATTGTAGCGGGCAGGGCCCACTGGATGCTTGTGCTTACTAAGCCCTCGCCCTCGCGAACTGCCTTAGGTATCAATGAACTCTCATCTAACCTGGATAGTAGTAGTTATATAACCTTACTTATTATTTATACTCTCCAGTCTCTCCTTTTTATGTTCAGCCACTGCAGCCCTAGTTAGAGACTCTTCAGCAATTTCTTACCATCTGAATCTAGGTTATAGATCTATATGGCTTCTAGCCTGTGATATTAGAAATTACTTATGTATAAATAAGTTAGATGAACCAGATGAACTAGATGAACTAGATGAACCAGATGAACCAGATGAACCAGATGAACCAGATGAACCAGATGAACCAGATGAACCAGATGAACCAGATNAGATGAACCAGATGAACCAGATGAACCAGATGAACCAGATGAACCAGATGAACCAGATGAACCAGATGAACCAGATAAACCAGATGAACCAGACAAACCAGATAAACCAGATGAACCAGATGAACTAGATGAACCAGATGATACTGATAGTATGAATTATAATAATATATTATTGCAGATATTGACATCCCTAGAAGGACCTAATAAAGAACACCTATAATAATAAAATACTGGGATATTCATAGTTGTTAAGGACATGGAGTCTTTAAAGAGTGTAAGGGTAGGGGGTAGGCTAGTAGCTGCCCTATATATGCCTCCTTTACTTTAAGGGATTCTAGCTATCTTTTATATTTAACCTAAGCTAAGAATGAATATAAGATCTAACTAACTATATAAATAATAATATTAGTTACTAGATATTATTATATACCTAATATAGCTTTCTTAAAGCTATATACCTACTATTAATATTATATCCTCCCCTGCTTAAATTAAACTTTATCTATAGAGTTCTTAGTTAGTACCTATTAATATAACTATATAGATATAACTATTACTAAGAGATATAGGTTTCTAAATCTAGTATTTAGATATTATTATTTCTTTATTAATAATCTATAGAATTAACTAAATTATTCTTTATACTATTATTTTAAAATTACTATAGTAGTAGCTAAGTATATTCTTTATTTAATATATAAGAGATATAATTAGATTACCTTACTTAGTAATATTAATAAGTAAGTTATCTAAGTAATTAGTAATCCTTAAGTACTATATAAAGAATTATAATAAATATTATTATTTATATATATATATAAATAATTAAATTAATAAAGATAGAATTAACTAATAAGTATAAATAAATAAGTAAGTATTTACTACTAGTATATATAGCCTAGATATAAATACCCCTAACTTTTCTTACTTAATATATAAGATATTTTATAACTAAGCCTTAATATTAGATCCCTTAGCTTAGCTTTTATTTATTTAGATTAATAGATTTTTATAGTCTCTTTCTTTTATAAAGTATATTTATCTACTTTAATTTCTTAGTTATTATACTCCTATTCCTAATTTAAAGATGCTTATTCCTAATTATTATAATACTATTAAGTAGGTAATAGAGAAGTACTTTTTCCTATTAATAAAGTAAGATAGATCCTGTATTACCCTTCTAGATATAGTATATAATATTAAATAGTCTTATAGTAAGAGTAGTAAACTATTAATAAAGCTAATTATTAATCTATCTTAGTAATTAGCTATTATTCTCTATTAGTAAGGTATTACTATAAGTCCTAGTTATAAGTAATATATAGACTCTAATATATTTCTTAAATATATTATATCTCCTAAGTATAATTTAAATAGTATAATTTAGGCCTTATTTTAAGGTATCTATATAAACTATCTATAGTATAGAAAAGATTTAAACTATAAATTCTACCTAGGTTATAGTAAGTAATAGAATTCTAGGGATAATATATAAGTTTCTTATTTTAAACTTTTTTACTAATAGTTACTTATTTATATAGGATAATTCTATAAGCTAGTAGTCTACTAAAGATTTAGAATAATAGTTCTACCTTATAAGATATATCTCTAAGTAAAACTATTAATATATCTACTAAATAATAATTAAATACTTTATATTAAACCTCTCTTAAGCTTACTATTAAATCTAGCCTAAGTTATTATAGTTATTACTCCTCTTCTTCTATAAATAAAGCTATTTTATCTATACCTAATACTAATCTAAAGTATTAGACTAGATTAAGTTAATTAAGTAGTTCTAAAGAGAATCCTATTCCTATATTAAATATTTATTATTACTATACTACTATAGAGAAAGCTTAAGCTAAAATAATATACTCTAATATCCTAATCTTCCTAATACTAAGTAGTAGTTCTCTAATCTTAGGTACTACTCTAACTTTAAGTACTATAAATTTCTTTATTTTTAGTATAGATCCTACTATAGAGATTATTATTACTAATCCTTACTTAAATCTATCTTAGTCTAACTCTATTACTTCTAGTCTTAATAATTTAAAGAGTAAATATTATCTTACTTTAAATAGAGTATCTCTAACTTCTTTTAAGAAATATTATTTTAACTATCCTCTTAATAGTACTATTCTCCCTTAGTCTATATTAGTATCTAACTTTAAAGATCTTATTATACTTTAAGTAGTTTAGAAGGATCTTACCTATTTCTCTAAGCTTATTAATAGAAAAATTTTAAAGCTTAAGGAAGCTCTTTACTCTAATAAAGTAGATAATAATAATAAAGAACTTAATCTAAAGAATAAGATATATTAGGATAAGTAACTTACTAGTCTTACTAGCCTTTAAGATAGAGATAGAGGCTAAGATAGTTAAGCCTAGCTCCTATTAATAAAGCTAATAAAGTTAAGGAAGTCTAGAAGGTTCTTCTAGTATTCTTTTAAAGTTATCTATAGTATTTCTCTTAGTTATTTCTTTTATATTTAGCTATTTTTAAGTAGTTTTACTTAAATAGAATAGGTTCTTTCTCTTATCTTAATATTCTTATAATACTAGATAACTTATCCTTCTCTAATTACTCCTAATAAGTTAGAATTATTATTATAAATAGTTTATTAAAGTCTATATCTCTTCTATTAGCATCTTATTAGATTTAATTATTCTTTAATAAATTATATAGTATTCCCTTATTTAATTTATTATTTAAAGAAGTTAAGTTAATTTTACTCTAGTTACTTTCTAGAGTTAACTTCTTTAGATAGTATATAGAATAGCTAGTTTCTATTAATATATTATTAATATATTTTTAAATCTTTATTTATTAAGTATATTACTTTATTAAGATACCCCCTCTTACCTACTTTAAATATATATCTAAATATTTAGTAGATTCCTAATCCCTTTAAGTTATTTTTAAAAGATTATTATATAAGAATAAGGGTTCTTTAACCTCTTTAAGCACTTTATATACTTTAATTAATATATAAAGTAATAATCCTATCTTTTATAATTATTATATTAGTATAGCTAATATCTATAGTTTCTTTAGCTTATTATTAAAATTAGCTTCTACTAATTATTAGCTATTAATTAAGTTCTCTACTATATATTTATTAGGTTCTGAAATAGTATATATACTAAGTAGATATAATTATTTAATCTTATATAGACTAAATTATTTATATTAGAACTTCTAAGGGGATTTATTCTAGATAAGGATCTATTAATCTTTTATAAAATAAGATTCCTTTATATTACTATCTTAAATTAAGTTTTATTTAATCACATGTGCTAATAGCTTCTTATTAGCTAGGGATTATATATAGTTAATATATTATAATTAAGTTTTAATATCTTAGG
>NW_025091224.1:525164-532082 GCF_018404265.1 Aspergillus viridinutans | reverse complement strand
AAGGGATTAGTAATCTTAAGAATAGGTATATAAATTATTATATTCTTTAGTATTATAAATACTTACTAATATTAAGTATTCTAGACTATAGATTAAAACTTCTTTTTATAAAATAAAATATCTAATTCTTTTAGGAGTTTATAAAGAGAAGCTATAATTCTTATAAACTTATATATAAATTAATAATAATATATAGCTAGTCCTAAGAATTATTAAACTTTATAAATATTTATTAGTTTTAGTTATATCTTTATAACCTTAATCTTTATAGATATTAGTTAAACTAATCTATTACTAATAATATAGCTATAAAATTATATTTCTCTCTTAGTAAATATATACTTAGAGAGTTTTATATATAATTAATATTCTTAGAGTTAGTTAAGTATTTATTAAATATACTTCTAATATTCCTCTTCTAAGTCTAAAAAGATTAGGATATTATTAAGATAAACTACTATAAAGTTAAGATCTTATATAATATTATTTATTATTATCTAGAATAATATAAGAGTATTATAAAGTCTAAATAGTATTACTAACTACTTAAACTTACTAAATAATATATTAAAAGCTATCTTTAGAATTAATAATTTATTTATTTATAATTAYTAATAACTAGAGAGGAGATTAAGCTTTAAAAGATACTTAGCTTAATCTACTTAATCTAGGAGTTCTTAAATTCTTAGTAGTAGATAGATATTCTTTATAGTTACCTTATTAAGTAAGTAGTAGTTAATATAAAATTACTACTTTCTATCTAGCTTTAGGATAATTATAATAGGAAAGCTCTAAGTACTAGCTAATAGATAAATAACTACTTTCTTTAAAAGCTTTTTAACTTATCTTTTTATCTTATTAAACTTCTCTAATAACTAAGGGTAAGAGTTAATATTTATTAGTAATAAATCTCCTATATTAATATAATATTCTAATAATTAAACTAAAGGTATTCCTATAACTAACTTCTCTCTAAATATATCTTTATACTAAGCTAGAAGAGGACTTAACTATTATAGATTAATTAATACTTCTTTACTCTCTTTTTATTCTTAAATAATATATAATTAAGCTTCCTATTAACCCTTCTAAAGAGTATATTAAAGCTATTTTATAAAGATAAGATTAAGAGATATTTCCTTATTAATCTTAATTTAGGTTCTTAGATTAATAAGGTAGATAATTATATACTTTATTCTATATTCTTTAATAACTATCTATCTAGTAACCTAATTAATATTAGGGTTAAAATATTTTAGCTAATCTTAACCTAAAATAATATTATACTCTATTATTTTAAGGACCTAGGGAGTAATAATATAGTACTAATTATCTAACTTAAGTAGAATTTAAACTTAATATAATATATATATAAATCTGCTATTTAGTAGTATAGCAGAGAAACATAGTGTTAGTTCTAGCTAATTACTCATGCCTATTTCAGGGCTTAACCCTTAAGGTAGATAACTGGGATAATAATAATATTATTACTAAAGATAGAGGGATCTCCTTCCTACTATATTATACTTTACTAAAGATAATAACTACTATTTAAGGAATAAATAAATTACTTTCTATTATAATATCTCTCCTATCTAGTTAAACTTATATCTAATCTAGATATAACCTAGCTTATAACTCCTAATTATAATAAAGCTTAACCTACTCTTTAGAGTGTTATATAATATCCCTTATATATTTAATAACCTATATAGGGTATTCTTATAGTAGTAGTAAAGAGCTATCTAAAAGAAGGTTATAAGCTAAGTAATATAAAATATAAGAAGTTTATTTAACCCTAAGAGTTAGCTAACTAGATTAGAAGAAGAGAAAGTAGGAGTATCTAGATAGAAAGAATAGAATAATATTAAAGTTTAAAAGTATATTAAAATAGATAAGTAAATATATAATTAGTCTAAGAAGGAGAGGTAAGGGAGTAGATCTAGCCTTATATTATAGAATAAGAGTATTAAAGAAGAGAGTAATAATAATAAGAATATTAATAGAGAATAGAAAAATTTAGTACTAAGAGATTATTAAGAAAGATAAATATAGAAATAATCTAGTAAGGAAAAAAAAAAAGTAGGAAAGAGTAATATTACTTCTTATAGCTCTTTATAACTAACTTTAGGAATATTATAAAAGTTATTAAATTTCTTTAAAAAAATAATAGTTTCTATTACTAATATTTTAAACCCCTATTATAATACCTATTAATATAAAAAAAATATCTAAAGATCTTACTCTATCTAGAGAGAGCTTTATAATTTCTAACTCTAGGGTCTCTATAGGTAATCTTAGATAAGATTAGTCTTCTAGAGATATAATTAACCTAAGAGATAATAAAGTAGCTTATTAAAAGTATCTCTTATAAATTAATATATCTACTCCTAGGATAGCTAGGGCCCTATAATTTAGTAGTAATAATATAATAGATTTTTTAAGAGTTATAGATAATCTTTTTTAAAGATATCTTATCTCTAAAGATAAAGAGAAACTATTATATATACTAGATTACTATAGTAATACTATTTCTATATAGATAATAAGTCTTTCTAAATATAACTAAGATAATTATAGTACTGTAAAGTAATTACTAAGAGAAGAATATATAAGATTAGATAAAGCTTAAAAGATTTTTAATATTTAGTAGCTTAAGAACTTCATAAGTATAAAAAGAAAGGAAACTAATATAGATAGTTTTATTTATTAGTTTTATCTAATATTAGAAAGACTAGAGAAGGAAGGATATCTTAATACTTATAGCTATATATTAATATTTATTTATAGTCTCCTTACTTCTATATAAGAGAAGCTATTTTAAAAAAAGAGATTTAATACTAAAAAGCTAAATTCTATAATCTATTCTAAAGTAAAAGAAATAGTTAAGAAATTATTTTAGATAAATATAGTATTATAAAAAATAGCTAATCTTAGGGCTATAGAAAATAGTTAGACTTTATTATATAAGTTTAAGAAAGTAGACTCTAAGGAGAGTTTAGTCTTAGTAAAGCCTAATAGAGAATATCTAATAGAGAAGACTAAGATAGTAAAATTAGATTTTATTTAAGCTAGCCTAGTAGTAATAAAGGATATAAAGCTAGTAAAGTTAGAAATTAATAATTTTAGTAAGTAACTTTAAGGGTTATAATTAAATTAAATAGAACTTATAAAGTATCTAAATATAAGAAATAGATTCCTATTATACTTAGACTAAGGATAAGGATATTTAAATATAAATACTAAATAATCTAAGTTTATTCTACTTAATCTAAATTAATACTAATTCTATTTAATACTAGATAAGTATAACTAGTTATTTTATCCTACTTATTAGAAGTTTTTAAAGAAGGGAGTTATTTATCTTAACTATAAAGAGAAGATCTATTAGAGATTAGCTAGAATAAGAGAGGCTCTACTATACCTATTCTAGAATAATAAATATATAAAAAAGTAAGTTAAGAAATATTTATATATAGTTACTAAAGTAGAGTAGAGGCTAGTTAGGTATAATATTAGTTTTTTATTATATAATATTAAGGATATATTTAATAGTTCTAAAGATAAGATTTTAGATACTAGTATTAGATACTATAATTAAGTAATAGAGATAGGCTCTAATAAGAAAGATAACTATAAATTAATAACTATAAAGAGAGCTTAGGATATACTTATAAAGAATACTTATATAGAAGAGGATTTATTATTAATAAAAATAGTAAGAGTAGGATAGTATTATAGGACTAACTTTAAAAAGAAAGCTTAATAAGAAGAAATATTATAGAAGATCTAAAAGACTAAAAGAGAGAAATAGAAAAGAAAGCTAAAATTAATAAACTTCTTAAAAAAAAAAGATTTTAATACTTTCTTAATTATAAATTAAATCTTAGCTAGAAAAGTAGAACTATTAGTTAGTAAACTAATAAGAGTATTATCTATAGTTTATAAAGTCTTTTTTTCTCTTATTAAGGAATAATAAATATCTATAATAGCTTATAATATAGATAAATAGTTTTAATCTTAGATAAACTATATTACTACTAATATTTCTTTAATTAAATAAGAACTAGAAGAGGAAGAGTAAGTAAAAGAGATATTATATATAGTAATAACTCTAAGAGTAGCTATAATTATTAGTAAAGAGGATCTAGTCTTTAGCTTAAGAATTATAATTAATAGTAAAGCTAAGATTAATATTATATATTACTTATTTATAACTAGATTATAACTATCTATTATATTATTAAATAATAGATTTATATAAAGTACTAATAGTAGGTTAATAAAGTTCTTTAGTATTTATAAATATATATCTATTATAATTAGAGGTTTTTTATATTAAGTTTTATTCTTTATTATTAATACTCCTTTATCTAATAATTATATTTTAGGTTAGCTATTTAAATATTAAGTAAGGTTATATTATATTGGGATATTCATTGTTGTTAAGGACATGGAGTCTTTAAAGAGTGTAAGGGTAGGGGGTAGGCCAGCAGCTGCCCCCCTACATTCTTATTAACTTTAAGGGATTCCAGTCTTCTTTTATATTTTGACCTAAGCTAAGAACAAATATAAGGTCTAACTAACTATATAAATAGTAATAGTAATTACTAGATATTATTACACATCTGATAGACTTCCCTAAAGTTATATATATACAGGTTAATATCACATCCTCCCCTGCTTAGATCAAACTTTATCTATAAAGTTCTTAGTCAGCCATTATTGCAGGAAATTTATCAGCACCCAGCAAAATAACCATATAGATATAACTATTACTAAGAGATATTAATTTCCAGATCCAGCATTAGATATTATTATTTCTTTATAGATAATCTATAGAATCAACTAAATTATTCTTTATATTATTATTCTAGATTACTATGGTAGTGGCTGAGCATATTCTTTATTTAATATATAAGAGGTATAATTAGATTATCTTACTTAGTAATATTAATAAGTAAGTTACCTGAGTAATTAGTAATTTTTAAGYAGTRTATAAAGAATTATAGTAAATATTAYTATTYATATATATATATAAAWAATTAAATTAATAAAGATAGAATTAACTAATAAGTATAGGTAAATAAGTAAGCATTTACTACTAATATATATAGCTTAGATATAAATACTTCTAAATTTTTATACTTTACTATATATAACTTTCTATAGTAAGCCTTAATAATTTATCCCTTAGCTAAACTCCTTATACTATAAATCTTAGAGTAGTTATAATCTCTTTCTCTTAAATATTATATTACTCTACTACATACCCTTCTTATTAATACTATTTTATTCTATTTAGATACTATATCTATTTATATTCCTAACTATTATAGAGCTATTTAGTCTATAGAGTAAGAACTTAGCTAATCCTTAAGTAAGATTTAGCATTCTTATATTATTCTCCTTAATCCTATTTATAAAGAACTTAACTAGATAGTCTAAAATAGTAAAGAGATTTATAAGATAATTAAGTCCTCCTATTATTATAATGCTATTTTACTTTAGTAATATAATATTAAATAGAGCAAACCTTATACTTAATATATAAAGAACCCTAGTATCTTTTAGAAATGCATTACTTCTCCTAATTTTATCCTAGATAATAGAAAGTATTAGGCTCTATTTTCTAGTGTATATACTAACTATATATAGAATAACTATAGGGCACAGTGTGAATATTATCTTAGAAGAAATTTAAATTAGGATTTAGAGTTTAATATATAAGTATCTTAGTTATATATCTCCTTTTATTTTTCATTCTTTCTTTACTAATTACTATAGTATAGTATTATAGGCTGGTGGTCTTAATATCCTTAATAATAGAGATTCTATTTCTAAATAGCTAGTTAAGGTTATTAATTTATCTAAAGTAGCCTTATATATAAAGATCTTTAATAATACTATTAAGTCCTTCTTAAAGACTACTCTAGAGGTTACTATTTTATTTTCTACTAGTAATATATATTTAAGTATAAAGTAGTCTTACTTTAAGCCTATAATTACTAGTACTTCTAGTATTTCCTTAAAGGAGACTACACCTACTTCTAAGAAGAAGGAAGAGAGTAAGATACTCTATCTTTATTAAAATAGATTCTTTTAGGCTAATAAGTTTAGTATAGTCTTATTCTTATACTATCCTTCTATTTTCTTATTTAGGCCTTATTATTCTTATTCCCCTTCTAAAACTTCCTTTATTAGTTCTTTAATTACTAAAGGTAAGTATTATCTTAATTAAGTTAGTATTTCTCTAAGTCCCTCTACTAAGAAGAGAAAGAAGTATTCTCTTAATAGTACTATTCTCTCTTAGCCTCTATTAATATCTAATTTTAAAGATCTTAGTTAGCTTTAAATAATTTAGGAAGATCTTACTTATTTCTCTAAGATTATTAATAGAAAAATTTTAAAACTTAAGGAAGCTCTTCACCCTATTAAAGTAGATAATAATAATAAAGAACTTAAYCTAAAGGATAAGATATATTAGGATAAATAACTTACTAGTCTTACTAGTCTTTAAGATAGAGGCAGAGGCTAAGATAGTTAAGCCTAGCTCTTATTAATAAAGCTAATAAAGTTAAGGAAGCCTAGAAGGTCCTTCTAGTATTTTTTTAAGGTTATCTATAGTATTTCTCTTAGCTATTTCTTTTATATTTAGCTATTTTTAAGTAGTTTTACTTAAATAGAATGGATTCTTTTTCTTATCTTAATATTCTTATAATACTAGATAATTTATCCTTCTCTAATTACTCCTAATAAGTTAGAACTACTACTATAAATAGTCTATTAAAGTCTGTATCCCTCCTATTAGTATCCTATTAGGTTTAATTATTTTTTAATAAATTATATAGTATTCCCCTATTTAACTTATTATCTAAAGAAGTTAAGTTAATTTTACTCTAGTTACTTCCTAGAGTT
>NW_025091224.1:443622-517504 GCF_018404265.1 Aspergillus viridinutans | reverse complement strand
TAGTTTCTTATACTAAAAAGTACTTTATCTTATTAGCTTATTAATATAGCTCTTAAACTAAATATAGTCTTATATTAAGATATAAATTTACCTCTAAATATAGATAAGTTTTTAGAGGACTTTATAAATATAGTAATAATATCTATAATTAATCTCTTCTCTAGATATAATAGAATACTATTAGTACTATAATTATATAATCTTATAGACTTTATAATATTATTAGATTTACTTTAAATAACTACTCTACCCTAAGGGTAGATAAATTTAGTACTAATCTTTTAGTATATAATAGAAAAAGTACTAGAAGATAATACTCTAAAATATTATAGCCCTTTCTTAGATAATATAGGAGTAAAAGAACTAAAAATAAAATATAATAAGAAGAAGATACTTTCTAGAGTTTATTAATTTATTTTTAAATATTTACTTAATCTAGATTAAATACTCTATAATATTAAACTCTTAGGGTTTATTATTTCTAGAGTAAAGTCTTAATTTTTAGTATCTACTCTTAAGATTATAGATTTTATTTATAATTATAATAGAAGGTATCTAGAGAAAATAAAGATTATTAAGATTATAGATTAGCCACCCTATTAGAATATATATAAAGCTAGATTATTTATTAGTATTATAGTATATTATTAGATATAGATTAAAGATTTTATCCTTATTATAGAACCTATCTATACTCTCTTCTAAAAAGATATAATCTTTATCTAGAGAAGAACTAAGTAACTAACTATAAATTAGCTTAAGATAGCTCTTATATTAGCTCTAGCTCTTAAGTCTTTAGAATATCTAAAGAAGGTTAAGGATAGATTAATAATAGAGATAAAAGAAGTTATTCTTACCTATAATACTAGTAAAGAAGATTAGGAAGGGAATTTAATATAATATAAGACTAGAACTAATAAGAGATATCTAATCTATTTTAAAAGTAGTATCTAGATAGATATAAAGATAAATTATAATATTAGAAAAAAGAAGTACTATATAGTACTTAAGTCTCTTAAGAAGTTTTATACCTAGCTTTATAGATATTATTTTATATTAGAAGTAGATGCTATAACTCTAGTTATATAATTAAATTAGATAGTAACTAACCTTCTAGGAGCTATAATAGTATAGTAGATTATATAGATTTAATTCTTTAACTTTACTATTTATTATATTCTAGATTTAAAGAATACTATAGCTAATAGTTTATCTTAAAGACTGCCTATATATATAGATATTTAAGAAGTAGAAAATAATAATACTAAAGAGTTTTTAGATATATAGTTTAGTATAATATTCTATATTTTATTACTAGACTCTTAAGAAGAGGATATATTATTCTTAGTTAAATTAGAAATATAGATAAAGGAGTTATACTAAATTATAAAATAGTTATTAATCTTAGAAAGGCCTAATAGGATAGATACTAGTAAATTCTAAAGATTTAAGAAAAGAGCTATAAAGTTTCTTATCTAAGATTATATTCTATTTAGGAGATCTAGGAAGTCTAAATTAGTTTATAGAGTAGTAGATAATAAGTAATAATAGTAAAGAATTTTATCTATTATATATAATAAATTAGGGTATTAAGGTAGAGAAGATACTTACTATAAAATTATTATCTAATATTAGTAGTCTAGCTTATAGAAAGATATTTTAGATTAGTATAAATCTTATAATAAATACTAAAGAGTAGTAGGATTATAGCTTAAGAAGAAGATAACTCCTACTAAATCTAGTAGATTACTTTAAAAATAATATATAGATATTATTTATATTATCTATAGGAGTATAATCCTATATTACTTAGCTATAGCTAGGGAATCCTTATTAAGATAGATAGAAGCCTAAGTAATAATAGCTCTAATAGTAGTAGCTATAACTAAATTTATTTTTAAAGATATCTTTATAAGATAGGGTTATATTAAGATTCTAGTTTTAGATAATAGTCTAGAAATAAAAGATATTATTATAGTTCTCTATAAGAGATATAAAGCCTACTATATTTAGATATTATTATATAATTACTAAGCTAATAGGTTTATTAAAGTTAGGTATAAGCTAATTATTAAAGCCCTAAGGATGTTAACTACTAGAATTAATATCTAGTAATAGTAATACCTCCCTATAGTCCTCTAGGCTAATTATAATACTATAAAAGATATAATAGGAATAACACTCTTTAGGATGCTTATAGGATAGGAGGCTATTCTGCTAGTAGAATTAGAAGTTCTAATATAGTAGATACTACCCTAGAATAAGATTTAAGATACTAGAGATCTAGTTATAATAAGAGTAAGATAGATTAAATAGAGAGATAAGGATACTACTAAAGCTATTATAAGAGTCTAGTAAAAAAAAGAAGAAGGAGGTAAAGTATTTAATAATTAGAATTATCTCTAAAGAGAAGTATTATAAAAAGATAATCTTATTCTACTTTATAATAGTAAGCTAGAAACTTTATATTCTAATAAGATAGTATTTAGATAGTTAGGACTATATTATATTTATTAGATTYTTATAAATAGTTTATAYTTAYTAAAARAACTTAATAGTRCTATATTCTAGATAATARTTTATARTAATTAGTTAAAGYAGTTCTTTACCTTAAATTAACCTAGTAAGGTAAWCTTAAGGATAGCTAAAGTTTTARATAAGRTAGATTCTAYCTTTATACCTCTATATATAGATATAGCTTAAAGAGATTTAACTTAGCTAATAATCTATAATAAAGACCTTATCTCTAATAATTTATTATTTATAGTAATTATCCCTCTACTATAATTAAACTAACTTTATTAGTTATTTTATATTTCTTTACTATAATCTATAAGTATAGAATGCTTTATTTAAGGCATCTAAAGTTAGATAAAGAGGTTTTATTATATCTTTATTAATCTTTAATCTTTCTATTAGTTTATAAGTAGCTTATATAATCTTACTTTCCTTTTATTCTTTCTTATTTTTTACTTTCTATTTCTTTTACCTTTCTCTTATATTAAGTTTAATTAATTTATAATTTATACTTATAATAATAAGGGTATTAACTATAAATTAGAGGGGGAGAGGTATTTTAAACTTATATTTCTATCTTCCCTAACCTAGATCTAACTAATTAATATCTAGCTAATTATATTAATTTCTATAGACTAAAGGATTATATAATTCTCTATTATTTATCTATAAGTAATATAATAAAATAACTACTATCTTATAAATTTCTTATTTTCTAGTTTTATCTAAAGTTCTTAATTTTATTAATTCTTTTTCTTAAAATTATTCTATTCTTAATAAAGTTATTTAGCTACTATCTATTATAGATAAAATCTTAAAGAATCCCTATAAGCAGAGAGCAGCCCTAGCTATAAAGAAAGTAAAGAGAAATAAGTAGAATTTAGATAATAYTATAGATATAGATATAGAAGTATCTATTATCTCTATAAAGATAAAAGCTTAGTTAGCCCTAGGAGATATTATAATAGTAAGCTAGGTATATATTAAAACTTAGATAAGAGAAGCTAATAATATATTAGAAGAATTTAATTAAAAACTATAGCTATATAAGATAGATAAAGAGAAGTATATAATTTATAAAGAGATTAGAGAAGAGATACTATTATAATAAGAAGTCTAGAATATCTAGATATATATTATTTAGGAAGCTATTAGAAAGATTAATAGATTTAATAAATAGAAAAAGAAAGATAAAGTACTATAGAAAGAAGTAAAGGATATTATAAAAATAGTARTAGAAACTATAGAAAGAATAATAGGGTATTAGGCTTAAATCTAAAAAAAATAAGATAATAATATTATAGATTATCTATTAAGAATTAGCTATAGTTATTACTATATAAGGGACTTAGTAATAATAATAAAGATAATTAGTTTTAAAATAATAGCTAAGAGAGTAAATTATTATACTCTAAATTAGATAATAAATAAGAGAAGAGGGCTAAAAAGCTATATATATATAACTCTATAAGATATTTAATTTATAAAAATAAAATCTTAGAAAGAGAGTAAGCTTACTAAAAATAAACTTAATAAAATTAGAGAGAAGCTTAACTAGTTTAGTCTTTTAATATCTTTAGATAAGAATAAAGAGTTAAAGCTATAGCCTCTAACTAGATTAATAGTACTTAGATAGTTTAATAAAGTCCTTATATTAATTAAAGAAGCTCTACAGGTCCTAAATAATAAAGAGTTAATAGATATATTAATAGAATTAAAAGTAAAGAAAAAGATATACTTAGGAAAATTATATAGTAAAGCTATATCTAATATAGATAAAGATTTAATATCTAGTAGAGATAAGAACTTAGGAAGAGAAGCTTTATAATAATAATTAAAGGAAGCTAAAGACTAGATTACTAAAAAAACTTAAAAAAAGTAAGATAAATATACTTATAAAATCTCTTTAGATCTATTAATAATAATAATTCTTTATATATCTCCTTATAAATTAATATAGAATTTAGTAATTATATTCTTAGTAAAAATAAGAGCTATAAAAGAGCTTAAGATATATATAAAATATCTTTAAGTTATTAGAATAGATTTAAAGTTAAAGATAAACCTRCTACTAGATATACTTAARGAGTATATATAATAATATATTAAGCTTAGTAATAAGTATATAATACTATAAGATAAAGCTAGTTTATATACTTAGTTTATAGATATTAAAGCTCTAAAAATAATTAATTTAGGTGCTAATAAGTATAAAGAAGTCTTTTAGATATCTATAGTATAAAGTATTACTTTTAATTTAAGTATTATTACTTATAAATAAATTAAAGAGCTTCTATCTAACTTAAATATAGGTTTTCTAGAGAATTTTAATAAAAATAGTTATATTACTATAAATAATTTATTTTCTTACTAGAATACTAAAGATAGAGATCTTAAAAAGATTACTCTTAATAAGATTAGAGTATATAACTTTTATATATCTCTTAAGAGAGGATCTATAGATAGTTAGCTTAGAAATATATAGTTCTCTATAATATAATAAGCTCTCTAACTTAATCTTTATACCTATCTTATTATAATTATATTATATAATAATAGAGAGTAGAGACTCACCTCTTATCCTATACTAGTAAGATTTATAATAGAATAAATAAAGCTAAATTATTTAGAAATATATAGGTATCCTAATAAGTAGTATTACTATAGGATACTAATATACTTAGTAGTGATAACCTAGTATAATTAGAGTTAGTTCCTTAGTTAAGGCTTTATATCAGACTTTATAGCTATAAGAAAGTAGTAGAATAAAGGTATTAATAATAGAGTTATTAGATAGGCTTTACTAAATTCTAGCCCTTTTATAGAGATAGTTAATAGTATAGGAGTTATTCTAGATAATTTTAAAAGTATTAGATAATATCCTCTATAGCTTATTACTAAAATAGTAATAATACTAGAAATCTATATTAAGAAATTAGAACTTGCACTAGACTTTTCTATTATTTTTATAATAGTAAATAAAAGCTAAAGAGATCTAGAGGTCCTAAAGATAGGGACTATTATAAAGTTATAAAAGTATTTAAAAAATTTAATATTATCTAACATCTAGCTAGATAGATTAATACTATAGTTTTAATTTATTAGTCCTTAGGGACCCTCTATTTTTCTTATACCTTAAATATATATTAGAGTAGTACTTATTAGTTAACTTAGGTAGGATAATCTAGGGGTTATAAATAAATTAAATATCTTATTTTATAGGCCTATTAATATTATATAAGAATTTCTATAGAAGGCTGTAAATAATATTATTATTTTAGTAGAAGAAATAATAAAGAGATTTAAATCTACTAAGTAGGAGATTTATAGCTTTAACTCTACTTTTACTTATCTTAAAGAAGGAGTAATAAAGCAGGAATATAATAAAGAGATTTAATAGAGGGATATATCTTTAATAGCTACCCTAAGTAGGGTAAGGAGATTATTAATATAAATATTTATAATTATATCTAAGACTCTAGTAAATAAACTTATATCTACCTTAGATAAAAGAAATAATAATATTCCTTTACTAGATCTTACTAGGGGTACTAGTAATATAGATCTTAATAATAATAAGAAAGATAAAGATAATACTACTAGTATAGCTAATAATAGTAAGAAGAAGTCTAATAAAGGTAATAGTAGTAATAGAAAAGGAGATAATAATAAGAATAATAATAGAAAAGAAGATAATAATAAGGATAATAAAGATAATACTAAGTCTTATAATAAAGATAGAACTCCTTAATTTAGGAGATCTATTAAGGGTGACTAAATAGTAAGGGGGGGAGGTAATATAGTAGAGAAATATAGTATTAGTTCTAGCTAATTACTTATATCTATTTTAGGGCTTAACCCTTAAGGTAGATAACTAGGATAATAATAATATTATTACTAAAGATAGAGGGATCTCCTTCCTACTATATTATATTTTACTAAAGATAATAACTACTATTTAAGAAATAAATAAATTACTTTCTATTATAATATCTCTCCTATCTAGTTAAACTTATATCTAACCTAGACATGACCTAGCTTATGACTCCTAATTATAATAAAGCTTAACCTACTCTTCAGAGTGCTATGTGATATCCCTTGTACAGTAGATAAATCTATAGTTATTTAGATATTTATTAAAATTAAAATTATAAAGAAGGTAATAAATTAGCTAGATATTTTAAAATAAATATATAACTAGAGCTATAGTCTAATAGTGCTTAGAGGTGGACTACTATCTAAGAAGCTTTAAGTATAGTAGGAAAATAGAGAATATTAGATCTAAGAGTATTTAAATAAGTATTAATATTATTATAGTCTTCTAGTTCTAAATCTATTTCTATTATATTAGATAGTCCTTCTTATAGTAGCTAATTTTCCTTATTACTATCTTTATTAGAATTATTATAATCCTTTAATAGTTTAAGATTATTAAATACTTTATATTCCTTAACTTTAGAAGCCTATAATAGTTAACTAACTAGTACTTCTATATCTAGTAGTCTATTACTTTTCCTAACTACTTCTTATAATTAGATTATAGCTAGTTTAGTATAGTATAAGCTTAAATATTATAGCCTTTCTATCTATAGTTAAAATAAGCTTAATTAGTTTAATACTATACTTTCTATTTATATATTCCCTTCTTAGGTTGATTAGAGGACATAGTAATAGTATTTAGATTAATATCTATTAGATCTATTTAATAATTATTAATTTCTCTAAAGGATTAAAGCTAGACCTAAATATATAGGACTACTCCCTACTTATATTTAATAAAATAATAAACTATATTATTAAAAGTAGTTAGTTTATTATAATCTTCTACCTAGTAAGTATATAGAACTAGCTTTAAATTAATAATAAACTTCTAGATTAATATATTATTAGGAATTCTAGATTTAATATATTCTATAGCTTTAATTAGGGAAGTAGTATAAGATTATATAGTTTAATTTTCTTAGCTATATCTCTTATACTCTTCCTACTATTTATTCTCTCTCTTAATTTCTCTAAAATTATCTTAGATCCACTATTTAAAAATATTAAGGGTAATTATAGTAGCTATTAAATTATATTTAGTCTTCTATTTATAAGTATCCTATTACTCTTTAGCCTAGCCTATAAGATAATACTTAACTATTATAACTTTTTTAAGTTTAGTTACTTCCTTCTAAGTAAGAGTTTACTTATTATAAAAGTATTTATTAATCTACTATAGCTACTTTATTATAGCATCCTTACTATACTTACTATTATATATAGGGATTAGTTTAAGGTTAGAAATCTTCTAATATAACTTAAGTATATTAGGGATAATAGTAGGGAGAGGATTAGGATTAGAAATAGTAGTTATAGCTTCTATAGCTCTATCTAGATAGATATAACTTAGATAGTTATATTAATCTTAGAGAAGTTTAATTAACTACTTATATAGCTAGATTAGTTTAGCCTAGGTATCTTTATTTATACCCTAGATAGTAAGAATAAATTATTATTAGAGTTAAAGATATTCTATCTTAAAGCTATTATTATAATTAATAGCCTAGGTTTAAGGGGTCTCTATACTAGAAGATATAGATTTAATATTATCTATTTTATTAAGTAAAGAATAATATCTAATTAAAAGTAGAAGTTAGATTTAATAATTATTAATATTAGTTTAAACTTATTAAAATAACTTTAATAACTCCTAATTTATCTTTCTTTAAGGTTAAATTATTAATCCTATATCTATTACTATTTAAAAGACTCTAATAGCCTATAATATCTATAACTTATAATATTACTATAGGGAAGAGTTAATAAGGATATCTCTATAGTAAATTATTACTATTATAGATATCTAGATTAGTCTAAGAAGGTTGAAAATATATTAATCTAAGATATTTTCTATTAAGTTAGAGATAATTAATATAAGGGATTTTATTAAAGTTAAATTATTAATAGTATTCCTAAGGGTTAGTAGACTAAAGCTATTATAATTTAGATTAATCCTTTATAAGGGGTTTTAAACCTTCCTAGGAATTAAGTATTATATATTTATTTAATCTAGATATACTACTAGATAGGATATTTATAGTTATTAAGGATATAGAGTCTTTAAAGAGTATAAGGGTAGAGGGTAGGCTAGTAGCTACCCTATATATATCTCCTTCACTTTAAAGGATTCTAGCTATTTTTTATATTTAACCTAAGCTAAGAATAAATATAAGGTCTAACTAATTATATAAATAGTGATATTAGTTACTAGATATTATTGCACACCTGATATGGCTTCCTTGAAGCTATATGCCTGCTGTTGATATCACAATACTATATAAGTGGACCCTATGACCTAAATAGCCTAGCAGCTATAGGAGATTATAGATTAAATAACTTAAATTAAAGTATAAAGGGCTACTACTACCCCCCTAATAGATACTATTTCTATAGAAATAGTGCCCACCTCTTAGGTAATGCCTGCAGCACCTACCCCTGCTACCACCCCTATAGATAAATTAGTAAGAAGGCCTAAACTAACTTAATTCTGTGCTTTGATAAGTCATACTAAGCCTTATTAACTACCTGCTTTCCGTTACAACCTCGATCGGACGCCTAAACTTACTGGTATAATGGCCGAGATCTCTGGTAAACTTAAGGGGAAAAAGTCACTTCGACAGAAAAGAGACCGGCGCAAGATGAGCCTAGAGAGCAAGTCGCACGAGTTTAGCAAGATTTGTGGGGCAGATGTTTGTTTGGGCATACGAATTCGAGAATATGGGCAAGTCTTTATCTTCACCGCGGGTCCATCCGGGTTTTGGTCGTTCCTTAGCTCTCAGCTAGTATGTTATTGCAAAAGATCTCCTGCGTCCTCAACCTTCTGACCTTTCTAGGGCTCCTACTACCCAACGCCAGTCCAAAGAACTGAAGAAGATCTCTAGCGCGCAAAGCGTCCCTCTGTCCGTTTTATATAGATTTTCCACCCCGAGGTGCCGGTTGCCAGACCGAGGACACGCTGCCTAGAGCGCCATTTGTTGTGACGATCGAGTGGTGCAAGAGGTCGATGAGTCAACTGGTCGATGAGTCGATGGATGTTTGGTGGAAGGTTCCGTTGATCCTTAACAAAAGGACTTTGGCAAGGCAGATAGAACTTCTTCTCTTTCTCTCCCCTAGATTTAGTTCTTTTGCAAAACAGCACCAATTTGAATTCTTCATTTCTGACTGGCTGTAACATTTGTGATAATCAGAAACATCACCGCGGGCGGGGTCTGTGGGTCATTAAGTGAACAAAAACAGTGTTGCAGGTTTGCTACCACAGCCGTTACACAGTTCGCCCAAACTAAGGGCTATTGTGCTGTCGCCATGATACTTAGGGTTATTTTGCCTATTGGAATATGTAGTACATGTTCATCGTGAGGTAAAAGATTATTCAGGAGAACAGGCTATGTATATTTCTGGTCATGATACTCTATCGCCTGTAACCACTTCATGATGTGCCTGGCTTTCATCATAACGCGTAAACTACTCTATAAGTTTCTCTGCCATCTACACCTCTTCGGAACTGGCTGCCTTGCCTTTCTTGTGAGGATTCTCAACATCGGAAATTACTTGTATACCTGAGACCTCAGGGTGAGCTTGAGTATGGTCTTCAGGGACAAGTTCCGGTTCCATCTGCCATTTTCTTTTTCAATTCACGCAGTTAGACTGCATTTCTTCAATGGAATGTGCGTCAAAGAAGTAGAAATGAAGATTTATAATGTCTGCATAGTCCTTTATCTAATAATAAGGATGTGGACAGAAGAAAGCTATTAAGGTTTTCAAAACATAGAAATATTAGTTAATATAATTAAGAAGTGTAACCTTAGCTAGCCACTATTAAAATCTCTTATCCAGCTTCTTCTCTTCATCACCTAGGCAAAATAGACAAAATCCAGGGGTAATAAGTATATAACAGAATGTTAACATCTTATATTAAGGTTAAAGATTATTAATGTAACTTTAACAGTGGCTAACCCAGGCTTACTTATTATAGTATATTTTAGCACATAGATAGCAGAACTGCATAAAGTTCTACTAAATATATCTATAGGCATGCTTCTTATTCCTATATTATTATTAGTATTATAGGCCACCTATAGACTATCTTCAACACTATAAGATATATTTTACTCTTATTTAAAATAGAATCCTACTTTAGTCAGTCCTAACATCTATAACAAGAGATGGAGTATACTTACTCTGACATAGGCTTAGAATATATTAGATATTAACCTTCCTTAGGTGAAAGCTCTGGATAGTAAATACTAAATAATGTGTTCTACAGATATGTAAAGCAAAACCATATCCTCTAGGTATTATTAGCTAATAATACTATCCAGTAGCATCTCCATGAACAGGAATTCTCTCTAAGATGAGCTTGTTCCGGTAGATACTTCTTATATATATTAAATAAAGAGGTTCTATCGCGTTCTGTGAATTCATTCCTAGAGATATATTCATTATATACAGAATGCCACTAATTTTATATAAAGTCCTTCTTCTAAGCTTCTAGGTGTCTAGCTTTTCTATTATAGAGTTATGCGTGTTCAGTAGCTAGCTGCTTATAGAGCTAAGGCTTTCCAGTAATCTCTAAGGTCAGATAAGCAATTCTCTAATTCATAACCTTGATCTCATCTCTTTCTTTAAATACTGTGATAGCAGAAGCATCTAATTTCTAGAGAGTATTAGGATCCCTATAGTAAGCCATGCTCTGCTCTATATTCTAACATTCATAATCAGGTTCCAGGTCAAAGAATAAGGCCTGAATATCCAAAGACTTAAGCATAGATTAGTATTTAATGTATGTGTTATAACTTTGATGGTCAAGAGCCTGGCTATAAGTTACTTCCAATGCCTTAGCTAAATTAGGTTAGCATAGATTATCTAAAGAGAATCTAAATAACTTACCATTAATATAATTTATAACACTGCTATAAATTCCATGCATGCATAGTTAGTCCTTAAAGCACTTATACTAAGCTAGGCTTGTAAAGTTATAATATATAGAGGAGAAGGATAATACTTTAGTTTACTAGGGTCCTTCTAGACTCACTATCCTAAAGAAAGGAAGCTTCTTTTTATTCTTATTCTATTTAAGTATATATAATTCTCTCCCCTTTAGAGGTCTTATAGTAAGAATATTAGTTACTATATTAAGCCCCTTAAAAGCACTGTGTTAGGGGCATCCAGTAAGCCTTAAAGATATATATATGGAAGCCAGGCATGTTTGACCATAGGGGTCAAACATAGTAGGTCTTTTGCCTCAGTTAGGAACTCACGCAGCCTGGCGCGGCTTCTTACAGTATGTTTGACCCCTATGGGTGAGGCGGTGTCGGGGGTTCAATCCCTAGGGGGGTCACCCAATAGACTAACCCTTGCTCATAACCATCCCCTAGGGCCGATTCCCTATTGTGATTGGTTAGGGGCCCACATATATATATGAAAAAAGCATGGATTTGCCTAGGCTAAAGAGCCTGCGTCACCGGCTTCCCTTAGAACCTTAGCAGTGAGGCTGAGGGCCTGGGGCGTGCCCTAGAAAGGGGGAGATAACTGTTAGGGGCATCCAGTAAGCCTTAAAGATATATATATGGAAGCCAGGCATGTTTGACCATAGGGGTCAAATATAGTAGGTCTTTTGCCTCAGTTGGGAACTCACGCAGCCTGGCGCGGCTTCTCACACACTGTCAGCTATGCCATACACTATTACCTAAAAAATAAAGCTTATTCTAAGAATTAGATGTTCTCTAAACCAGTTCTTTAGTCTTTAATCCTCTGAGTTAGCATTTAAACTCTGTAGTAGCTAAACTATAGACTTATAAGTCTTTATCATTATAGTAGCACCATCCTTTCAAAAATTCAGGATTAATTATTACCTAATATTTCAGCTGACTATTAGTACTCTATTTTATATTAAAAGTAAGATGCTGTTAAACTCTAATTAGCTTAACAGACCCTAAGGCGCAGAAGAGGGGAGGCTTAAGATAAGAACTAACCCTATAATATAGATATTTATTAGATTTGCAGTAAGTATTTAACTCTACTATAGCACCTACCCTTGCACCCAAGCTAGAAAATAATATAAGGGCACTTCTAGTTTGTACTCATACTCTCTCATGCTTATAATCATGTGAATCATTGCTAAAAAGGCCATAAAGAAGGTAATTAATATCCTTTACTATAACTATAAGTCTATAAAGCATTCTTATAGCTTTATTAGCAGTTAGTAACTTAGTATTTTTTAGTTAACTCCTGCCTAATATACTTCAATATATTAGAAGAAATAATACTAAGGAGATCCAAGCAGTCTTATATTTAGAATATCTTTTTTAAGCTACTTTAGTAGAGATTAAGAAGTCTTACACTGCTATCTTAAAGTAAAGCTAATAAGATTCTAATACACAGACTTCTGCAAGGGTAGATTTTTTCTTATTATAATATAGAATTCTGTAAAAGATTTTAGAAGTTATAGGGTTAGATTAGGTTTATCTTTAAAAAAATTAGCACTGGGTGCTTTATTATAAGGAAAGTCTCTATCTACTAAGATAAGTATCTTAGTCTATATCTATTAATAATATAACTTATAACACCTAATTTAATGCTATGTCCTTATACTTCTTGAGCATCGCCAGGGCTAGCTCCTTGAGGCATATAGAGTTTTCTTCTTATTCCTGCTCATTCTGGTATTCAAGGATGAAACCACATGACGCAGCACATGCAATCCTTTTATCTAGTTTCCTTTAGAAGTCCTTTGGGAGCATCTTCTATTCAATGGCAAGGTAACAAAAGATTAAGAATAACAAACCAGAGAGGCGCCCTGGGGCTTATATTTATGGTCCAGGTTCAAGTGAAAGTGGGAGAGTGGGTGATCTGGGTAAGAATACCCACCCTATTCTCACCCACTCTCACCCTATTCTCACCTCTATCACCCCAGTCTCCAGACTTCTCACCCATATCACCCACACTCACCCTAAGATCAAATCCGACGCTGTTTTAAAGCTCAGGGCGCATTGAGAATTAGCCGTGCACTATATGTGGCTTAAGTACGGCTGAGCGGACGGGAAGCCCTGTTTTCCATACCCTATGGTCGTATGTGTTAGAACTAAGGGAAGAGCAGAATATATAGTCATTTGAGATCTAGTTCTCATACTGAGGTTGGCCCTGGTCTCTGCTATATGCTTTGCAGAGATCGTACGGCTTGAACTTCGAGCTCGGTGTCCATTCCACGGAGAAAGTCCTCTGCTTTCCCTCGTATTCAGGTGTGACGCTCATCAAGATTGGCTTCTGGTTTTGATGGCGTTGGTGCTGGTCTCGACTTCAATCCTAGTGATGGCCACCATCTCGTCCTTGACCACTTGGATGCCTTCATCGAATTCATTGCGGATTCTGTCCAGTGTGTCCTTCAGGGTGTCGACCGTGCTCTTCAACTTATTGTATTGCACCTTTTTGTTTTCATAGTCAAACCAGGCTACCCGCTTGTCACCTTTATCTTTCAGCCTGGAGATGTTATTTTATAGACTGTAATTCGTGATTCTGTTTTGAGCCGCAGACATCTCAGCAGCTCAGCGAAGCATAAAGTACCCCATCCTTCTTCCCTTTAGAATTAGTTTTTATAAGTATCCTCGTGTAGTAGTATCCTACTTGTGATTATAGATCTTTTCATCTGCAACCCAACCTACCAGGTCTGTATCTGCACAGCCCACCACTGCCAGTATGTAGTCTCTCTAAAGTCCAGTAATGTTGTCACTTGGTCGAGGCTAATACTACCTACCCCGCTGGAAATTGAAGATCTTGGTAGATGCCACCGCGGGGACACGAGCCTGTCTATTTGGGGTTGACACATGTTTCAGTTGCGTTATCCGGAACCCTTGCCGAGGTCTAGCTATTCGTCAGGCTACCTTCTTAATATAACCATAAGATCGATCGTAGGGCCCGACTGATAGTGAACCTAAGATACGAGACGACGATCAGTAAAAAGGCCTGATCTCCTAAACTACACATATTTTGCCAACCTATACTTTTGTAGAAGCTCGGTTGAGCTGCTGAATAATCGCCACACTGATCATTTCTGAATATGTCGAATATCACACATAATCTTCCGAATAGATGTAATTTACATCAACAGATGCTTTCATCTCTTCTTCCCTCAAGCGGCGTATCAATAAAATCATCAGTTAACTTGCCGAGCCCAGCCGCCTTGTCTCCAGCGCCTAATCCTGGTTCTGCGGTAGTTTTGCGGGGCATGTTACAATCAGTTATTCAGGGAATTAAGCGAGCATGGTGGAAGAGGTGTATTCCTACTTTATGTACAGAGGAGGACTGGGCATTTATATCTCTCTGTGGTCCCTTAATTCTTATATTATCTGAACACTTCATCCCTCCGTCTCCATTCCCACTTCTGTTTTCTTACTGAAATTGACTTGCCCCTTTTATTGAGATGCTGTTCACTCCCATTGCTGCTACATCACTACTAGCTGTGCTTGGCACACAGCCAGCGGGTGCGCTGGCCCAGGATGCCGAAGGCTGGTACAAGGCTCATCCAGGCATGGCGCGTATCAGCCAGGTGAACCAAGACACGCACCAGATTATCGATGAATTCGGCCGTACGCGGTTCTTCCACGGAACCAATGTCGTTATGAAGCAGCCGCCATGGCATCGGCCGTTGGAGTGGGTGCCTGGTGTCTCCTCGTTTGGCGAGCAAGATATCCAAAATCTGCACGACTTAGGTCTGAACATTGTGCGGTTAGGCCACAGCTGGGCCGGCGCAGAACCTGTGCGTGGGCAGTACAACCAGACATTTCTGGATATCATGAAGAAGCAGACCAAGATGGCTGAGGACCATGGCCTCTATGTTTTGGTGGACGTGCATCAGGACTGCCTGGCGCGGCAGCTTTGTGGCCACGGCGTACCTGACGTAAGTGGATGCAGGGCCATGTTGGCACAGCTGATACTGACACGGCTTCGTAGTGGTTTGTTAAGAAGGACTGGGTACCAAGCTGGAAGATGTATCCCTTTCCTCTCAAGCTGACGCCGTTCCCTGTGGATGAAAGCGGGTTCCCCTCGCCGCAGTCGCTTTGCGGCACCGTCGACTGGGCTCTGAGCTACACGTCGGTGGCGATATGCAATGCGTTTGGGCGGCTATACAACAACTACGACAGGCTGGGCGATGCGTTCGCGGCGTACTGGAAAAGGCTGGCGTCCGAGTATGTCGAGACGACCAATGTGGTCGGGTATAACCTGCTGAATGAGCCGTGGGTGGGCGACTCGGTGGCTGATCCGACCCTGCTAGTGCCAGGTGTTGCCGACCACAAGGTCCTAGAAGGGCTCTGGAACCGCGCCACGAAGCAGATCCGTACCGTCGACAATGACACGCTCATCTGGTTCGAAGGCGCCACCATCGACATCTTGTCGGGTTTCAACAACGTCCCTCTTGGGGACGGCTCGAAGTCGGTGCACTCATTCCACTACTACAACCCGCCGCAGCTGTCGTCTATTTCCACCACGCTCAGCAACCGCCGCAAGGACAACGAGCGCCTTAGGACCGCCGGTGTGCTGACTGAACTCACGTTCTGGATGGGCGATGATAAGCAGATGCAGGGCCTAGCAGATGCCATGTCGGCGACGGACGCAAATATGGTTTCCTGGATCGGCTGGGCGTACGAGAATCTGTACAACGGCACATCTGGCCAGCCTCACCCTGAACTGGCAAAGCACTACAGCCGTGCATACCCCGCGGCCGTCGCTGGCACTCCCAACAGCTTCAGCCTTGATGAGAGCTCGGCCACCTTCAAGCTGCAGTTCAGGTCTGATCCAAATATTAAAGCACCCACTGAAATTATCCTGCCCCCCTCCACGTTCCCCAACGGCTATAAAGTCCAGGTTTCGCCTGACGGCAGCTTGCTGCAGTACGTACTCGACAAGCGTACCCTGGCCTTGTTCACATCTACTAGCATCAAGAACGCCATCGACATCTCTGTCACAGTCTCTCGTAAATAATCTCATCTATAGTTTACATCTAAAATTACTACGTACTCATACTAGTTGAGTTATTCCGCTACACTTTATTCTAATCAAGTTGCTGATCATGAATCATATTGGCCCTATCAAATATGTCAACACCTCACGTCCTTTGTTCTCTCTATCCGTTTTCCTAGATGCACTTGATGATCGTATTATTCAAGCGGCCACTTCTTAGAAAGAGGTGTGAGGACTTGCGAAATAAATTGCAGTTGTCTAATTTCACCTTTTCTTGGGCTAAGCAGAGGACCTCTAAATGTATGAAGGCAGGCTATCGAACCTTTCATCCAGAAACCTGCCTCTCTGCTAAAGAAAAGATCTCCCAAGCAAGGGGCCATTGTATTTTTTCGTAACTGGCTGAACTTTGAGTATCATGTATCATATTTCCGATTCCTGTCATGAGGAAGTATGGATTCGAAGGTCGTGGCTTAGTCCTTGACGAAAATATGAGTAATGTTCGCTCTGGGAGCGAGTGCTATGGCATAGCACATGGAGCTTAAATCAGCAGCAACTACTCATCCATCAAACGTCTGTTGTCAACTCAATTTCTTGGTCCCTGGTGCTCCCCCTATAAATCTTGCCACATCGGCAATGGGCCAGGCAAACTGATCCGTGGGATCCTCGTGAACCTCACCCGATGTGATCATGTCCACAACCTCCACCGCGATATAGCCACCAATTGCGGTGAAGACATGCCACCTGGATTGATTTGTCACATCAGCGTCTCATGCTTCTAGATCTAGAATCCCACGGAGAAAGGATATTAGGGACGAAACCTACCATCCATGCAGTTCGAACACAAACGCCAAGGGCAAGCCGACCGAGTGTCTGATGCGAATCAGGGGATTGCAAGCCCACTCATCAATCAGCCAGACCATGTAACCGAAAACGAAGCTACCTGGATCATTGTCAGATTTGTTGATCGGGGGTTGCTTCCGATGCAGGAGGAAGTAAAAACATACAGACGCCAAAGAGGCCGATGTTCCGAAGCTTCTTCCGAGTGAAAGGATGCGGGACCCGCTGGGAGACCAGTTTGATTGTCTGTGTCGCGATCAAAAGGACCCCCAACCCGAAGGTCACGGCATGGAGAAGGAACTCATTCATGACCATGTGAACCACCATCACAACAGTGAACTCAGTGAGGAAGAGGATGCCTATGAGCCTGGTGTGCTGGAGGCTAGTCTGGAAAGTAAAGATCCGGTAGAGAAGAGGCGTGACAAGTAGATGCATTGATAGTTCATCCGCTGGAAACAGACGGAATTCTGCGTAAGCTCAACCGTGCCGGCAGCGATGTCAGGCAGGGGTGCATACACATTTGGGTGTGATATTTCAGGGTCATATGGTAGCCGGCCGAGCAGGCGCCCACGCCCATCAGACCAAAGTAGGGAACTGAGCGGCTAAGGGTGGCATGTCGCTTTTGGTAGAGCTTCACCAGACCGTAGACTCCGTAGATGACTTGGCGAGGTTATTAGTGGGACATGATACAATGTTTACGGATTCTCCGGATGCTTCTTGAACGTACTGTATATCAAGCTGCTGAATGTGTTTATAAATTCAGCAATGTATCGAGTTATTACATAGTCCTTTATTTGGGAACAGGTCAAGGGTTAGTGTTTGGATGTGGAGCTAAGCAAGGCAGACGCGGGATGCTCCGGGCGTACCTCTTCACAAAAGCTAAAGCATGTCAGTTCAGAGAATGCAGGAATTCAATACCGATAAAAACGTACTTGAGATAGGATGTCTGGGGCCCCCAAAATGGGCCATCTGCGGAGGAATCCATCGAAGTGAAGGATCTGACAGTTTTGAGGAATGAAGGAATCAAGGCAGGTTGTTTTGGGAAAACATCCTGCGGATGATAGATGCGGGAACACGTGCACGCCAGTGGTTCTGCAGCATGCAAGATCCCTTTCTGATAAGATATGCTCATTGCACACATCATCTATTTATCTTATTACAGGCTATGTTGCCAGATAACTGGGCGTTATTTATAGCTACTAATTACTTTTCAAGAAATTGCGTATATAGATACCCACTGGCTCATAGCGCCTCAATTCCCCAGATCGCTTTAGGTGCTACAGCAGACACATGAGCCGGAGATTAATGTCAACATCTTAGCAAGTCAAGGAGAGGAGGAGTGAAATATAATACAAGATCCTGTTATTGGGATTCTGGGGTTTAGCGAGTTCAAGGAGAGCTCCCAGTAATTTGTCGACTATAGACCACTCAACTAAACAGGTGTCTCTAGACTGCCATTTCTAGCGTAGTAGAATGATATGCAGTCTACCTTTCTAATTTTTTAATTCTTCAGCGCTCTTTAATCGTTCGCACCCATGAACCCTCTGGTCCACAAGTGCATTTACTCGCCAACGATCCTGAGTTCCCTTTCTCTTCTGGCAACACCTTGGCACTGCTAAGACTTTCTTCCCGATAAAATCTGCCGGATCGACTGCAAATAAAAGCCACGTAGTTGCATAAACACCATTGTCATCCTCAATCTCAATAATGTTAATCTGTAACACCTCGGGGTTGGTATCATCAGGTGGAACAAGATGGTCAAATGTTACACCGTAATAGTCAATCAACCTAGTCAGTGATTAGCCACAGGGGTATCGGAACCGGCTGCCTCCATGGGTGGAGATTAATATATACTTACTCCTGCGGACGCTTCTCTGGCATCCAGCCCAAGTACTCATCCCGCACCACCAGATCGCCTGGGACTTCTGGAGAAATATCGCGTCCGTATACTTTTTGATACGTCAACCGTGCTAGCTCTGGGCCTGCTGGTTGTGGGAATGTTCGGTCTAGAGGATCCAGACGCCATGGGATATGTGGCAGAAGCCTTTGTATGGCGATCAAGGGACCTTCAATTTGGATTCTGAGCGGCTTGTCAGGCGGTGGGAGGTGACACTGGCTGGCGGGAGTGTGAATGCAACGCGGAATATACAGTGGGAGCGCCATTGGTACAGATGAAGCGGCTGATTGTCTGCTGGAATTGATTGAGGAGTCACAGTGACTAGGCTCAATTGCCCGCATAGAGATTGAAGAGACTTTTCATATGCCCAGGGAAGAGAATTGCAAGGTCCAAGTTATACAAAGTTACCATCAGACAATGCTATGATTACCATTTACCAAATATGGTAAACCGTCAGCACAGAAGCCTGGACCAGAAAGATGACTATCTCCACTGTGCGGGGGACAGACAATTTATACACAAAAAATCCTTGTTTTTCACACCATATCTCCCATATTTTATCTACTGTCTAGCACATACGACCATAGGGTGTGGAAAACAGGGCTTCCCGTCCGCTCAGCCGTACTTAAGCCACACGCCGGCCGGTTAGTAGTTGGGTGGGTGACCACCAGCGAATCCCGGCTGTCGTATGTTTTTTTCCCTTTTCTTTTGTCTCTTATGTCTCTGATTGAGTGGTTGTTCACTCAGTTGCCCTGCTATGAGTCTGCCACGAAGACCGCCTCAATTACACGGCCTCAGTCATTTCTCAAAACCTGGATACATAACTCGCAAACCACGAGCTGCTTATTCTCGGATTCTGAGGACGCTGGTGAGAGTTATATTGCTTTCTTCAGAAATGACATGGTTTTTGTTTCCCTGGCCCATCCGGGACTTAGAGACATTCGCCTCTCGTAGGAGGATGTAACAGGGTAAGACTAGAATGGGACTGTGTGTAAGTAGTCTATCCACTGCGCTACTTGCGCTACTTATGGGTCTGGTTCGCGTGTTGCGGTAGCGATCGGCCTTTGGCCTGCGTTGTAGTTTGACAATGATCTGGTTGAGTCTGGTTAGCTTTCTCCCAGCGATCGCGACCTCCACGGATGCGACTAGCAGTCGATTTCCCTCACCTCGGTACTCCGTACTCCGTACATGCTGCACGGCTGCCCGTTAGGCGGCAGACACCTTGGGGTCATAATCTTTAGTAAAGTCTGGGAATGTCTTCCATCGTTCACTCGCGTTCACCTTCAAGTAGCAGAGCTCGCATTTTCGTGGCACCAGACCTTGAGTGTGGTGTCTGGCCAGACTTGTCGGAAGCCCAAATGTTTGCGCCCCTGTCAACCAATGCGCGGACCACCCGCCTGTGCCGGTTCTCAACCGCCCAAGCTAATGGTGTAAGGCCAAACTTATCCTTGGATTCGAAATCTGCACCTATGTTGAGCAAAAGTACCACGAGCGTGTCATGCCCGTTTCGTGCAGCCCACCATAGTGGTGTCTCCCCGTAAACAGTTCTCGCGTGGATATTAGCACCCTGGTCAACCAGCAGCTGGGCGATCTTGATATTCCCTTCCCGTGCGGCCCGCAGAAGTGCTGTATAACCAAGGGAATCGTTGGCATCGATATCTGCGCCATTTTCGAGTAGCAGCTTGGCCGCATACGCATGACCATGCTTTGCAGCCCATAGGAGGGACCGGTATGACTGATGCCTGGGTTGCGGGTCTTTGCTCGTTTCGGCCAGCAGGTCAAGTAGGGCGGCCGGGTCGGTGGATTGGACATCTTCACTCTTTCCAAGGAGCAGCTGCAGTAAGAGCTCTTGTCCATGCCCTGTGGACCACATGATAGCTCCCTGTCTGAAAAGGTCTTCCCGATCGACAGCGGTGTCGCGCTCTATGAAGAGCTGAGCTAGCCCCACGTAGCTTTTCTTGACAGCCCACAGTAACGACGTCGGTGTTGGTGGAGCCACATCCTTGGGGTCTCCATCTTTGCCTAGGAATAAATTGACCGTATTACCAGTCGGTGTTCGTGCGGCCCATGAGAGAATACTGTCGATGAACTTTTCCTTTCGCACATGGTCTCCACTCCAGTCTAGCAGTAACTTGACCATTTCTTCGTGGCTATTCTCCACGGCCCAGAAAAACGCTGTTCTTTCGTACTTATCTTTGGAATCAATAACCGCACCTTTCGCGACCAGTGATCTAGTCAGTTCCTCGTGCCTATTCCTTGCTGCCCACAGTAGAGGCGTCTGGCCCTCAGCATCTCGGACCTCCCGAATTGCCCCTCGCTGGAGAAGAATCTCCGCGGTCAAGAAGTGTTGATTCCGGACAGTCCACAATAACGGCGTTAGTCCCTCGGAGTCGGTAGCGTTGAGGTTCGTCAGGGGATTTGCAGCCAGCAAGCCTGTGATCACATCATGTCCAGCCTGCGCCGCCCATAACAACAATTTTTCCTTGCTTGTATCTTTACAATCAGGGTTAGCGCCTTTCTCAAGTAACAGCCCGACCGTGTGGAGATGGCCATTTGTGACGGCCCAGGATAACGGCGTTCGACCCTCAGCGTCCCTTGACTCTAGCTTCGCTCCCATGTTCACGAGAAGGTCGACTACATCATAATGGCCGTTACTAGCAGCCTGTGAGAGCGGCGTCTGTCGTGTTAAATTACCTCTGGCCTCGAGGTTCGCTTGCTTCTCTGCCAGGATGCGCAGGACGTGTCCATGGCCATGACTGGCAGCCAGCCAGAGTGGTGTAACCTGGAACTTGGAGGGAAGATCCACTTCCGTGCTGCCTGAGGTTAGAAGGACGGCAACAACATCTCCATGCCCCTTACCGGCTGCATGGTGTAAAGCAGTATACCCCTCTTCGTCCTGCAAGTTCAATTGGCATATGGGCAGTAGGAGCTTTACGACATCGGCGAGCCCAAATTTGGATGCGACATGAAGCGCAGGAAGGTGCTCATCGATCAATGGGAGGTTACAGACCTCCCGTATGTGTCGGTCGGAAGTGAGCGCCATCTCCAACAGCGGAATGTGTCCTTCCTTGACGGCCCAGCCGAAGAGGCCATGTAGGCGCGAGAATTGTGAGCGACCACCGACCACCCAAGGGTGGAAATTCCATGTTTCGTTGAAACATAACGGGAGGTGCTTGAATCTCTCCCAGACTGTAGATCGGGAAGTGATCTCCTTGGTTTGCAAGGTCCAGTGGGTGGCTGCATAGTCCAGGAATTTGTATTGTGAACGATCTGGAAGAGTGGCTGATCGGATCTGTCGAAATTGTAATTGTGTGCGACGTTTGGGATCTGCTCCCCATCCCAGGAATAATCTAGCCAACGGAGACGTCAATGCACCACCGGCGAGCAGCTTGGGATCCGGGACTTTTGCCACCACTGTCTCGTCGGCTGGCTTCGCCAGTTGGAGGTTGAAGTTGGAGAAGGCCAGATACGCAATACAGAATTCTCCGCACTGAAGCTCGCCTTGCCTATCCGATTTCGGGTACCCTGGGATAAAGCTTGCCAAATCCTTCTGCAGGTACGCCTTGACGGAAGAATGCGCAAAACGAACACAGTAATCAGAAGGATCGAAGGCTACGAGATTTGCACAGCACCCGATCACCACATCCGCTTGGGGGATCTTTCCGGCGTCCCATACCACGTCCTGCAGCTCAAAGGCCACGGCCTCTTTTAACTCGTCGATACAGAGTGGTCTCGCGGCAAAGCTCACCCACTGGAGGACTCGCAACGCATAGGGATTCGTAAAGTGGATTCTTCGAACGCAGCGACGGTATGTCTCCTCCAGATCTGTCGGAAGATCTCGCAACGCTGATAGGATATGATTGTCCGTGAAACAGTCTTGCCACAGAATCTCCAACTGCAGATAGACCCAAAGAAACCTGATCCATTAGCCTTCAGTTATATAGAGGAAGCAGAGGAAGGTTTGCTTCATACATTCCTGATGATTCTTCCAGGAGGACCCGCTTGACCTCATCCAACAAGGCCAAATTGTCCGTGAGCTTCCGGCTCATCAATTTATCGGTGACACTCGTATCGATGTAGGTGTGAAGATCCGGCATCACGTTAGATGTAGTCGAAATTTGATGAACGCCAGCCATGAACAGGGGGATGCCTGTGTAGCCAGGCAGTTGTTCTCGGCTGAAAACGAGTATTCGTGACTCCGGTGGGGATCCAGAACCGCAGAACAGGGACCTGAACAACTCAAACAGGCCTTTACTTTGGTCTGGGTTCAATGCATCGAGGCCGTCAATGATATACACCGTGTCTGGGATGAGGTGGAATAACCGGATGAAAACGTCCTTCAAATCATCGAAGTCCGGAACCACTCGCTTCTTCCCGAAAAAGCGGTTCAGTGCATCTGCCACATCGCCGGGGCAGCCTCTGTTCTTCGCACGGAGATACTCGCATAGTTGTTTTATCAGACTGGAGAGGATGTAGGACCCATTGAGCTCGTCCGGTCGGTCGCTCTCACAATAGAAAAATACCGTGGAAGCAGAGTGTTCCGACGATCGATATTTGGCTGCATCGATGGCCGCCGTCCTATGATACGATTAGTCTATTTATCACAAGAGAAAGAGCGAAGGGATGCTGACGCTATCATCGTTTTACCAGAGCCAACTAAACAAGAGTAATGATTAGTGTTGATCGCCGTCAAGGAGCTCCCAGGGGCACGCTCACTTTTCCCGGAGCACCACAGTCTCGAGAATTTCCTCTCCACCAGCCATGCCTTGAAATCTGTATGATCCAGGAACCACTGCGCTGTCCCCATGACTCGTTTGTGAGCAAGTCGCCGGTGGACCTTTTCATGTTCGTAGGCTGAAATGCGCCTGAATAACGTCTCGTCGAGGTCACCTGCAATGAATGAGTATCTGTGACATGCAGAAAGCACTGGATCCTGCCAACTCACCATTTCGCGAAGTCAACCAAGTTGATGAACCTCGCGGTTTGGCAAGGGCCTTGCTGCTATGAACGACTGGCATTCTTTTAGTCAGAACCGACAAGTTCACAATCTGTTGTGCATAGCTCACATACCGTCGGTGACCGACAGAGCCGAAGGTGTATCTGCAACGTGAACGGCATGGACCATGGAGAGAAGCTCCTTTGTGTATCCTGCTGCCGTCGCAGCTGCATACTCTTGCCATTGTTTATTCTTATGAGAATCGGCATAGTCACAGATGCCTCGAATAACTAGGCATGGGAACGTGTCCACCAGGCCGGCCGCCTCCATTTCAAAGCACAGGATCCCCAGTTCCTGGGCTAGTCGATCTCTGGTCCGAGAATTCTTGATGACCTGGTTGCCGGATGCGATCAGACCGTAGTGGATAACAGGATCGCTTCTATCTCTCGGCGCTCGGGTAACTAGCCGGTGTCTATCACAGCCATCGCAGGTTGTCTCAGAGTCGGTATGATCGTATTGGGCCTCAAACAACAAGTCTTCTCTGTGACTGTCATACGTGAACTTCTCCCTCATACGGGGATGCCGCTCCGCCAAGTCTGCAATTAGATCAGGAATACGACTTTTATTCGCGATGTGTGCTGACTGTAGCGCCGTCACGGCTGTCAGGAGCATTGTTGGAGGCTTGTTCAAAACACCCGTCCGTTCCAAGTGGCCGCCGCTCACGGCCTTGCCATAGTCGTATTGGATCACTCCCCCGGAATCCCGCGTTGGTTTGCTGACTACGACATCACCGAGCCGAATATCATGGTTTGCGCTAGGGACTCCCCCTGCAATTCCCACCATCAGTCCGAACCGAATGCCCTTGAATGTGAGCCGCATTTGAGACGCTACGTTGGCAGCAGAAGTCGTCCCGTAAACCCCAGCTGGAAGGCACGCGATAATGACATTATGGGAGCCCACCCTCCCTGCGACGTAAGTATTGTCGTCGCCGGGGACGGTGGGTAAGGCAGGATGTCTCTCATCCAGCATTGCCTCGGCGGCTGCCATTTCTATGGCAAGGGCGCAGATCCATGCCACTGTATAATCGTGCGGCCTGAGTAACGGTGTTGGTACGGCGGCCATTTGTGTCTGCACCATGCATTACTCAATCGTCTGTCTCGAATTCTGAGTATGATGGAACGATCCCAGACTAGGAAGTCTGTAGGACGTCGTTGGCCCGGCTGAACAGATGGAGCCTCCTCAGCCTCGCCCCGCTTGGTTCGAGCGCGTGTAGAGTTACCGCGTTGACGCCACATGCCTGCCGCGCGGTGGACAAGACCAATCATTCGCACTCGATGATGGATGACCTCCCTGTCAATGGAGTTCTTGCAGGAACATAGGATGTGGCAGACACAGCTTCCAACCTATTCTTCATCACTAAGCGCCAGTGTAACAAGCCACTCCACCCTGCGTGCCTGAAATTCGTCAGATCTAAACTCGCTAGAGGCAAGTTTTCGCACTTCTTCCATATCAATCGGCTCCCCTTTCTATGGTCGATCGGCAGCAGCAGAATCTGGCTTCCATCCACACTGCAGATAATCATCTCTTAGTGTTCTCTCCTTCTGATAGCTTTCCAGCGAGCTATGAAAGAATCTCTTTTATATCCTTCATCCGCATCATCCAAGGTTTGAATATCTTCAATCCTGCTCATATATGATCTTTCCATCCAGGGGGATATTCCTTAATGTTAAGAAAGCCTGTGTCCAAGCATAGAGAGCGTTCCCGAACACTGCCATCGGATAGGCAGGAACGTCCCGCCAATCTAACTCCTCGAAATGCTCCCATTCTCTGATATTCTCTATTTATATATCAGCTTTACTCCTGTTCTGATTCACTATCATCAAGGTAATACATACAGTTATCTATGTCATATAACAACTCAGTTCCGTACACCAAACCTCGGGTTAAAATCGGGATATTACTGCCTATTCATATATCATCGCATTCGCCGGATCACGCGCAAATTCCTATAGGACCGGCAAAAGAGTGCTATCAAACCAGAGAGGATACTCCTTCTCCCAGTCAATCGGGTTTGATAGCGAGAAGACCATCGAGCTTTGACGCGAGTGACGAGGTTTGTTGGCTTCAGAGGAACTGTTTTATGAGAAGAAAGAGCTTGCTTGAATTTATACACTGCTTTTGATGAAGCCATCGCGAAGCATCTTCAGGTGTAGATACATTTTCGGATCCCCTTGTTTCATGGCCCTATAGAACTGTCTATACCGCTCCCTCAACCATTTCTCTTGGAAGATATCCGTTTCATCGACGTATTCCAGCAAGTAGGTTAAGATTGCCATCCAATAGGGCTCACGGGGGCTGTCGTGGTCTCGACAAAGCAGAAGAATCATAGCTTCGCAATACCGGACGGCGCTTGGGATTCGGACGGCAGAAAGGTATGGGGGAAAGCGCCCATGGCCGCGCCCGAGCCTTGCTGGGGGAAGTCTAGTGTCAGATGCCGACATGATATCTGCACTGTTGGCATCAATATCAAATTCAGGAAAATCCCAAAGCATGTCGGACTTCCTATACAGCGATACCACAAGCTCGTCATTGATATGCAGGTGTGTAGCAGTCGACAAACATTGGGCCATGTTCAGGCATGGGCATTTTGGACCTTGTGTGCATGAGAGAAACCCCGCATGGGAGAGAGTAGAGAAGCCGGTTTCGATAAGTGCATCGGGTACAACAAAAGAGACGCCCTGGCCAGGATTAGAAGTCGCTCAATCGATAACACGTACAGGGAGACAACACTAACGTCAACAACGGTGGGGACTCCATAGACGGTCAGTAGATAGTTCCCCCAGAGTAAATTAGGGACGCCAGCAGCATTCAGAAGAGAGGATATCGATCCAACGAGATTATTATCTAGGCTTTGGTCACTGAAGCTGAAAGTAGACATTGTATCTTCATCAAGCTTCATTGAGCTGTTCAGCAGTACAAACAAACGCGGAACACGAGTGCCAGGAATAAGCTATTTCTAATCCAGCAGTGGATCCACCGGGTAACGGCTAATTTTATTTTGACGGTCGTCCAATAAGAGAGGAGAGAAAAAGTGGATCCTGCAATGATGACATGAAACTAACCACATCTGTCATAGCAGGCATTTGATACTTTGAGAACAAGGTGCATCACGTCAGAGTCGCTCGAAGATATAAAGCAGCAAAAGCTGGCTCTGGTTTTGCTTTCTTTCTTTCAAATTAACATCCTCTCAATACTTCTCAAGCATCAATAACTGTATCTCAAGGACAACATGTCTTCCCAGCAGATCCTGCCCTCGGAGACCATCATCCACCGATATGGTAGCTCCTTAGCCGGCAAGACAAGTATGCGCCCCCTCCTGTAGCTATCGATATCACCTTCTAACAATCCTCAGTCCTGATAACCGGCGTATCCGGCGACTCTATTGCCGGCGAACTGGCCATCCAACTAAGCGCTGCAGCCCCCCATCTCCTCATCCTCAGCGCTCGAGCCGAGGAAAGAGTCACCCCCGTCATCGAGAAAATCAAATCCATAGCCCCCAGTGTCAATACCAGATTCCTCAAAATGGATCTGGGAGACATGAGCAGTATTAGAAAGGCGGTTGAGACCCTTCACGATATCCCGAAGATCGACCATCTCGCTTGTGTTGCGGGTGTCATGGCTACTCCGTATGGAACTACCAAGGATGGATTCGAGACGCAGTTCGGGGTGAACTATTTGGCCAACTTTCTGTTGGTTAAGTTGCTTCTTCCGAAGGTAAGGGCTGCCGGAGCTGGATCGTCCATCATTATTGTTGCAAGTAGTGCAGCCAGGAGTGGGAAGGTTCATTTTGAGGATGTTGGCTTTAGTGTATGTTTCTCCACTCTTCCCTTTATGGTGCCAATCTAATTATTCCTGATAGGAAGGCAAAACGTATGATCCTCTGGTGGCATATAACCAATCCAACGCTGCCCGGGTGCTGTTTGTGAAGGCGCTGGCGGAGAAATTGGGAGATCAGGGAATTCGAGTCTTTAGCATTGATCCTGGTGGTACGTGGAGTTCCCTATCCATAGGAGGCGAATACCTAGGAACTGACCTGCAGCTAGCTGTCCAGTCCGGCCTGCAACGCCATTTCACGCCAGAATTCCAAGCAATGGTTGCGGGGGCTATGGCTTCTGGAGGTAGGTTTTCGGCCTGTGGCCTTCTGATATCTGAACAGCGCTGACACACTCAAACAGGCCTGGTCGACCTTGACGGTAGGCCGATCGAAATGCCCCCGTGGACCACAAAGTCTGAAGGCGCCGCGACTATTATCACGGGCATGATTGACCCTACCATCCAAGGTTCGCAGACTTTCCCATGTACCGCGTACTGAGTTCTTACATCGCTAGGACATAACGGGGCCTTCCTCCACAACAACGCCGTTGCCAACGACGAGTTGAATAGCCACACTCGCAATCACGACAATCAGGTGAAGCTGTGGGAACTTAGTGAGCAGATGCTTCACGAGCCATTTGCTGTTTAAGAATCACCGTGTGGGGAAGATGTGCTTCATTGATGAAGATGTCGCTCTCATCGTCGTAGGTTAATCAGAAATGACAAGGGTCTTCTCTCCACGCTGCAACCTCCAGTAATTCGTAGACCGAATCACCTCAGGACATTCCCTCCATAGCCACGCCCATTTCCGAAACATCTTTTCAGATATCTCATATCCAGACGGATCCCACGCCTCACCCCAGATTAAAAGTCCGGTCGGCTGGGTACAATCACTGGATTTACCAAAGAGATCATCGCAAAGTTCATCCTCCGAGTAGAGATGCAGATTGCGCAGAAGAGCGTCCCGGACTGAGGAAATGGCACATAGGTCGATCCAGGGATGATGGACGACGGATTTCTGTAGATACGTTGGTTGTAAACTGGGTGGTAGATTTGCTGTTACTGGTCCACGGGTATTGAACGGGGAGATGATATCTCCTGCTAAGAGTGCCATGGTTAGACCAATTGTAGTGGCGTTGGTGATCATGGCGCGGATGATGTTCCACTGCGTGACTGGGAGGAGTAATTCGGAGGAGAGTGTGTGGGTGATGATGCCTCTGTTGACGCGGTCATGTAATAGATTCAAAATGACCTGGCGTGTTTCTAAGCTGAGGTAGCAGAAATGAACTGTAGCTGCGTCGTTCTCTCCCTGGGTGGGATTGTGGTTCGGTCTTAGGGATGTCGCTGTTTCCTGCGCCCGGGCGACGTAAACCGTCCACTTTCGAGTTGAAGACCCGGGACCGTGGGAAGATAGTATAGCTTTCCTCCTTCCTACGGGGTTTTATGAGTCAGCTCGCCTCCTTGATTTCCATCCTTCGTGTTACGTACGGCTGGCACGCTGGTTGAGGCGGTTCTGGATTTTTCTCCGCTCTTTGGGGTCATCCATTTCGTGTGTATCACCACGGCGCTCAAGATGGTCGGTTGGGAATCTAATAGTTGGGTTGGGTTTCAGAGGAAGGAACGAGGTTGATCCAATGATTAATGGAAAAAGATCGAGCAAAAGATGGATTTAGTCGAAGAGAATTGGAGACCGTGGAGGACGGACTTAGGTGCTTAATCCCGAAACTCCGCCACCCTGCTGCAGTGAACTACAAGCCTCTGTTCGACTACATTGCGCATCCCACAAATTTCGGACATCGTATTTCTGGCCGTCACTCATATTTCCTGAATCTAGAACAAGTGAGAAGCATTGGCAAGACGCTGGTCTCTATCTGAAATCAGTCATGAAACCTTCAGCACGAAGCACAGGCGATAGTCTGCCGGAAAGTTGCATCCCAAACATATTTATCTGAGTAGATTATGCTGTCAATATTAGAATACATATTTGTTGCTCTTGATGATAGCTTCGATGATATGACCAATGCAGTGCGCCGGTTTGCAAGATTGCAGAGTCCTCACTTCCCCTCATTGTTGGACACGACGTGCACCGTGCAGATGCCAGAATGGTTGGCTTCAGGATATTCCGGATAGCGTTGGATTACGATCGTATTGGCAACTCTTCTGAATCGCTGCCAGGATGGTTTCAGCATTCTCGTCAAAGGCAGCGAAGTCCCTCTCGATCACCATCTCATTGATGGATTCTCGCGCAGGAAGCGTATCCAAGAATACCAAGTCGACACAAATCCGTCAGGCTGCCAGATATCCCCAATCAAATTCTTCCCTTGCGCCGTATCAGCAGCCATCTTCCCCCCAACATACGAATCACTATGGCCAGCGCGTGACTATAGCACAATTCTTTGTGTCTATCCGCCCCCAGCACGCGAGTACTTCGACTTTGGAAGACAATAGAGCTCAACGGGATAGCATAGTTACCAACGCTCAAGAAGGTTAGCAATGAGCCAAGCTCTATCGTTTCAGAAGAGACTCAACGTCGGCCGTCTTATGTACAGCTGCCTCAACGTCGTCAGGAAGGTATTTCGAGTCCTACTTGGTGTTCCGTATCTTGTCAGAGACATGATTATCTAAGTGAAGGCAGGAAGGGAGTTGGGATCCATCCAGAGGCAAGAATCAGAATGTGCACAGTGAATTCAATTAAACACATCACTGAATGTACATGGGTTCTTCCGGTTAACCATTCACTTTTGTCTCACAGCACAGAATCTACATGGGTTCTTCCGGTTAACCATTCACTTTTGTCTCACAGCACAGAATCTACATGGGTTCTTCCGGTTAATCATGAACTTTTGTCTCAGGGGAATCAGTTTGATTCACAAACACTATCCTAGAAGGTTCTTCTCAATTGGAATTATCCATTTACAGCGAATATCTATGCCGGCAGTCAAGTATATAAGATGGACATCTTTCATTCTCATCTCTCTCTCTACAYCTCTCTCTCTCTCTCTCTCTCTCWCACACACACACACACACACACACACACACACACACACACACTCACTCACTCACACTCTCTCTCTTTCTCTCTCTCTCAGTCAATTCAGTCTTATCTTCCATGCTCACTATGTCGGCGAAGATCTATTTCCTCTTAGCCATGTTGGCTAGAATTCATTTCTTCTCTCTTGTGTTGGCGGCCTCCGCCACCTCATACGACTACATCATCGTGGGAGGTGGTGCATGTGGGCTAGTGATGGCAAACAGATTATCGGAAGACATGCGACTCTCAGTTTTGATCATTGAAAGGGGTGGTTCCGTCCTCCAGAATCCCCTGGTCTATAATACAAGCGCGTATGGTGCGGCCTTCGGGTCAGCAATCGACTATGCCTACCAGTCTGCCCCGCAGACGTACATGGGCAACAAGGTCGAGACGCTGCGGGCAGGCAAGGCTTTAGGTGGGACTACCACCATCAACGGCATGTCGTATACCCGCGCCGAGGATATACAGATTGATGCCTGGCAGTGGATCGGTAATCAGGGCTGGACCTGGGAGAGCCTCGTCCCTTATTACAAGAAGGGCGAGGACTTTCAGGTCCCTACCCCGGCCCAGTACAGCGCTGGTGCTAATTACAACGCATTGTACCATGGAAAGTCTGGCCCACTGCGTGTGGGATGGACATGGGATATTCAAAACAGTACCGTGCACATGGAGCTGAAGAGCACATACGAGCACCTGGGCATCCCCTATCTTCCAGATGTCAACGGAGGCAAGATGCATGGCTACTCCATGTTTGCTCGGACTGTGAACCGTGCTGAAAACGTCCGAGAGGATGCAGCTCGCGCCTACTATTACCCCTTCGCATCCAGACCTAACCTCTCGGTCATGCTCAACACCACTGGAAACCGCATCCTTTGGGCCAATCAGACCGGCACTTTCGGACCCGCTGTTGCCAGCGGTGTTGAGGTCACTCTCAGCGACGGCACTATAGAGACCATTACGGCGAACAGGGAGGTAATCCCCTCTGCTGGTTCACTGATCTCCCCTGCCATTCTGGAGCGCTCCGGTGTTGGTAACCCAGAGGTCCTTGCTCAACATAGCATCCCTCTCGTCGTCAACCTGACCACAGTCGGCGAGAATCTTCAAGACCAGATCAACACCGAGTTCATCTACGCCAGCAACGTTTCCTACACCGGCCAGGGAACCTATCTCAGTCACCCAACCGCCTCTGACATCTTCGGCAGCAATACGACCAATGTCGCCAACGACGTCAAGAACAACCTTGCAAACTACGCTGCCCAGGTTTCCGCCGCCAGCAATGGCACCATGAGCGCTGCCAACTTGCTCTCCCTCTTCAAGATCCAGTACGACATCATTTTCGAGAACCCTACCCCTATCGCCGAGGTGCTCGTTACCCCCAAGGGCACCAGCTTCTACACCGAGTACTGGGGCTTGCTCCCCTTTGCGCGTGGTAACGTCCATATCGCCTCTATCGACCCCCTACAGCAGCCCACCATCAACCCCGACTACATGATGCTGGGATGGGACATGCAGCAGCAGATCGGCTCGGGCAAATTCATCCGCAAGCTCTTCAACACTGCTCCCATGAGCGAACACACCACTGGCGAATCGACACCGGGATACACCACTCTTCCCTCTGACGCCACCGACGCCCGGTGGGCTTCCTGGATCAACTCTGCATGTAAGTCATCCTTTCCTGCTATGAACTATGGACAATGCACATCCTAATTTCCGCTCTAGCTCGCGCCAACTTCCACCTCGTCGGTACCGCAGCCATGATGCCCCGGGACATGGGAGGTGTCGTGGATACTAATCTCATGGTCTACGGTACTGCGAACGTCCGTGTTGTCGACGCTTCTGTCCTCCCGTTTCAGGTTTGCGGTCACTTGATGAGTACCCTGTACGCTGTTGCGGAGCGGGCTGCAGATATCATCAAGGCTGAGAATTACGGTGGATTATTTGTACAAACCGGTCAAGGATATGCCTCAGGATGCTAGCTGGGATGTGCTTTAGATATGTAAATGAGGTTCAGATGGGAGATCTTGTTGTCCTATTTGCGATATTCACTAGATTACTGTTTTGATGTTTTCTTTTTTCACTATCGAGCTCACAAGGCTAATTGATATGCCGGTCCTCAATACTACACAACTCCTGGTGTCAACTTTGCTACGTAGAGACAAGCAGTTCAAGCAGAGTGACGCCTAATTTATCAACCTGATGATTAGATTTGCATGCTGATATGAAGCTGAATAGAAGCGGGAAATAACAAAGCAATCTCAAGGTCTATACACAACAACAAGAAAAGGAGAATGCATGAACAGTCTAAGAATCGAATACAGAAAACGGGGTATTGATAGCAAATCCTTTGCCTTCTGCACTATGGTCATCTAGTCAGGCCCACCGAATCCATACGTTCGCAATCTTCCTCGCAAAAAGCTTTTTTGACTTTGCGAAGTGCATAAAAGATTCGACGCAGCAGTGAATGAGCAATCTGTCGACCCCACAGCTCAGCGTGGGAGTGGAGGTCTGTTCTCCTCGCTCGTGTCCTAATACATGCGCTGCTGGGGATGCTTGGATGAGCCAGATCCCCTTGGATTGTATGTTTTACCAGACCTGAGGGAGGGCGCATTGCTGTCAAAGCCTCCCTCTACTACCGGAGAGACCGCCTCGTCTTCCAGGCTCAAATTCACCACGGTGCCAGATATCGAATCCGAGGACGTACATGTGGTCGACGGTGATTGGGTTTGAACCAGGAGCGTTGGGGTTCGTGAAGCTCATGTAGCTGAAATCAACAATGTACCTGAGTTCGTCAATATATGGGCGTGATAAGCGAAATGGATAGATCTTACAGCTGGTCATTCGCCCTGTCGTATCGAAGGAAATGTGGACTCTGATGAGCCAAAACGAACATTCTCTGGCGCATGTGCCTGGACTGGTCAGAACATGGCTTTCCTTTCGGATAGGCGGGTGATACACTTACTCAAGCGTGAGGGCGAGCTGCCTCCGAATGCTTTCAAGTTGCTCGTTCGAGAGAGTGAGGAAGATACGAGCCACATTCTCACCAGGCACCCGCGTCATGATGATAAAGTTCACGGTGCCGTTGGGATAAGGAAACATCTCTCCAGCGCGCTGAGTGACATGGGCGAGGTATGCAGGTCCGTGGCCAATCTCTTCCACGTCTTCGACCAGCTTCACCTCTTCGAGGTAGTCATCGTCAGCCCGCTCACACATTGTCTGCAAGTATGCCTCATCCCTGATACCGAAGCTCTCAGGGCGCAGTCTAAAAGAAAGCATGTAGTGTCAGTAGGAGAAATGGCTTGGTCAAGGTGTGCTAACTCACTCATAGCGGATCTTCAGCATGATTTCTTGGTTATCATCCATATACCGTGCCAGCGTTAGAACCTGCATTTCAGCAAATCTCGGATCGGGAACCTCTGCCAGTTGCTCCTCAATCAGGATGGGTCTCCCAAGGATGGTCCGAACTCGATTAGTGAGGTCAAAGTCCCAGTCAGTCATGATGGTGATAGAAGATATCAATGGATAATGTAAATGACGGGATAGAAAATAGAAGATACTCAGAGAGAAGGTACTCAAGAGAAGATGTTCAAGAGAAGATTCAAGAGAAGATATTCAAGAGAAGATATTCAAGAAAGGATGTCCAAGAGATGACGTCCAAAAGATGATGTCCAACAACAAGATGTCCCAGAGAGATTGTTCAAGCAAGATGTTCAAGACAGGGTTTAAGACAAGATGTTTAAGACAAGATATCCAAGACAAGAGATCCAGAGGAGAGTCAAAGAACAGAGGCTCTGAGACGGTAAATTTTCATTGAAAGGTGCAGCAAAGCAAACCGTGAATAAGGAGTGTAAGTATAAGACATACGTCATCTTTGTCTTTCTTTAAAGGGTAGTCCTGAGAATATAGCAACAACCCCCTTACCCAATCAGGCAGGTAGCAGTCATGTGAAACCCCCAAACCTAAGAATGAAAATAATTCAATTTGCCATACATTTCATATTGACCCGCCTACCAGCCTATGGTCATTATTCACAGTTTTTAAGCTATGGAGACAGATAGTATTCACACCAGCAGGACTCGGCCTCATAAGCCTATTCTAGAAGAATCAACAGTAGAGGCTACAAACAGCATTCACTTCCCATAGACTTAAATAGACCTTCTGTTGGCCACATGCGAACAAGTATCTTCTGTAGTTATCACCCTTACATCTAACACCTTCTGCTGCTATTCAGAGTGGCCCAACTACGACTCACCATTGACCAGAAACATATTCTCTGGTCGCCTCTGCCAACCTTGCGCGTGTTTCCTAACCGGCATACCACTCGGCCGAGCGGGTCCAAATACACGCTGCGACAGGACCAGGTCTCACAGTGGTTAGAATTCCCCCGCAACGTGTTAGAGAGGGTAAAGCATCTGGGGGAGCCTCCCGAGGGCTTTACGCCTCGAGTCCCTGCAGAATCCCACGTGACCGGAAACGAAAACGGTCTACAAGGGCGTTACGTCCAGCATGTGGAAAACATGCTGGGACTGATCTTCGACGAGTTAAGACTCGATCTCCTTATGGCCGACTACTAGGTCGGACTGCAAGTCGATACCCGGTCCTCTGATAGGTCGGAAGCGATGGAGCGGCGCAAGAGACAGCCCGACCTGTGCAGAGTGTTGGGTTCGACCCTAATACTATTACCCGCGAAAGGATTTGCGAGCTTGTGTCCGGACTGGATATGACTTCACTTGAAGGTTTCGACGGATCTGGTGTTGTCTCTGTGAATGGCTTGTTTAAACACTGGGGATCTCACGAGACTAGCGGGAAGACTCTTGAAGACATTGCTCTAAAAGAGGCGAGAGTGTACGATTTCCATGCTCCGCTTCATAGGGGAGCTGACGATGCGTGGCTCGGTGCCATGCAGTACTCCATAGCTCAGCAAGCTTTGGAAATGGCGGCGGTAACCCCTGTGGTGGCTCCCGTTGCCCTCACGGCCACCCGTTATTGGTGCATGTGTTGCTTGAGGACCAGTGTCAAAAACTGGAATCCTCTGGATCCGCGTCCGTTCGAGATCGATTGCCGCGTTCGACTTACACCCTTACTTGTTGGCGATAGCGATCATAGTGGGTGCCAGCGATCATGTCATTCGCCTGGTTGGTGAATTAAAGACGTATTGGACGTTCTAACTAAAGAAGGGCCAGAGTGACGATGACTACCTGGCGCAGAAACTGGGTTTGTACTCTCTAAGCCAACCGTACCCAGAGATGCTGACGGGATCTAGGCCAGCTCGCACGTTATATGGACGACCATCGATGTCGGTTTGGATTTTATTCCACGTACGAGAGAACGTGGTTCGTAATGAGGGCAACCTCGACGGCCTTCAAGGTGTCAGACCCGATCCAGCACAACCAGGCTGCAATGAGCACCAAGCCGTCTGTTCGACAGTGCTTCTTGTACTTCGCGGCTCTTATCAATGACCGCAAAGCGGCCTTCTGGCCCGAAACATTCGGGTTGCCCTTGGTATGCCGTTAGGTCCGAAGGCTCTTTCATGTTCGCATTGCTGACGTCTCACCAGACAGACCAACCCAGGAATGACCCTGCACGAGAACAACATTCACGCACTGGAAAAGGTAAGAGAAGAAAATTGACAGACACTGTGCAGGAGAGCTTTGACCCTGGCCTAGCTGGAAAATTCTGGAACTAGTCGGTTGGCGAGCAACTCGAAATGCTTGAGGGGAAACAGCCACAAGAGACGGGAGATACCGTGGGATGCCGTTCTCCAGAAAATAACTCAGTGCTGGTTTCGACCTTTTAAAGCGTTTTCAGAGTTTGTGATAGGCAGTATGGAGAGCAGTGTATAAAAGGTGTTAAGAAATTTGCTGCGTCACTTATGGACATGATCAGGAAGAGCAGCTGTCGATCAAGTTGAGTTAATTAATAATAATAGAAGGTGGCATCCAGATCAACTAGGACAAAGTCATCGGATGGCAAGGCTATCATGGCATCTGAAACTCCTGCACAAACTATGTACAACCCTTATCCATACAGTCACCTATAACCTCACAGGCCTATTCTCCCTAACCCAGATCTTCTCCTCCTCCGACCCAGCAGCCGGCGGCACAAGCCCATTAATCTTCCACAGATCCCTCGGCGCCTCCGTCACAAAGTACTCCCAGTCGATCCCCTTGGGCTCAAACACCGGCGTCAAAACCGCGTCAATGCGTTTCAGGAATCCCTGCCTCTGCTCGTCGGAGGTCATCGTTCGCGCCAGATGGTAGACGGTCAGCGCCACGAAGTTGGGGTGCTGCTCGCCGCCGATGAAGGAGGTGCCGGCGGGTTGCTCGATGAAGTGCACTTGGGCGTAGAAGGCGGGGAGGCCGAAGCGGAGGTAGACCTGGGTGATTTCTTGGGCGAGGTGGGATTTCTCCTCGGGGGTGAGGGTGTTGGGGCTGTGCTGGATGAGCCAGCGAGGCATTTTGATTATTTGTGCGATGGATGTTGTTTATGCGCAGATGAGTGGGTGTTGTTTGGATGATTGTTAATAATCGTGGTGGATGAGTACCATTATATAGTCAGTTACTGGAAGAGTTGTATCATACTGACAGACAACCGTCTGTGCAACCAAGGGAACTCGTCAGCCTAGAAAAGAGCTGCTGTATTGGTATGGATACTATTACTACTATATATAGACCGTTACTGGATAAACACGAACATGTGGAACGCAAGCTATGGAAATTGAGCGGGGTGGTGACATGCATCTTGTGAATACTAATCATCCCGTCCTCGACATGGTGCAGTTGTGCTCGGACACGAATATTACTAATCAGTGATATGAGAAAGTCGGGTCAGTCACTCGACCTTCTCCACCAACTGATCACTAAACATTGCACTCACCCCGAGCCAAGGTACTTAGTGTCTTTCAGCCTCCTCCTTGACCCAAGTGCGAAAAGAATCCTTCCTAGCATATTTAAAACCCCCACCGCATCCCATGACGACCCAGTGAACATGAAAAATAGAGCGTCAAAATGCCCTCCGGCCTCATCTTGATTCACCGGCGCCACCGAAATTATGGCCAGCGCCATCTCCCTTGAAGCCCTGGGATTGGGCCACGGCCTTCGAACACGCAAACGCAAGGAGGAACAGACACCATAACCCCAGAACGATCTCAAAATACGAAGGCACTTTGCTATCGTCCCAGAGACTACGCGAGACTTCGCGTTTGCCATGATGCTCGATGGAGTCAACTATGTCTTTCCGTTGCCTCGCCTATTCCGCATGAAACCGGAAAGCGCTTTTGCTTCTGGCTGTGAAAGGACACCACGGCTCCCTTGAAAAAAGCGGCCACAGTGCAGGGGGTCGGACAGGTTGTGATCACCTCGTTCCTCGCGGCCCGGCTTCACAATGACGGCTTCCGGATGGCAAGGTAATCAGAGACAACTCAGCATCCGCTCCGACGGCAGAACTCAGGCAGTCCTCGTCAGCTGATACAGCAGAAGTGGAGAGCGTGCTGAATATGAAGTAGAGACCACTGGAGTCGATGGTCACGGACGTTACGGGCCAGCAACCGGCTTTTCCACAAAAGGCAAAATCCTAATGCGCTGACATAATAGAGTTAGACTACTGCGATGGCCTGCATAGGCATTTGAAGCGTGCCCACGGGCCAGGCATTTTGCGATATGAACCTCTCGACGTCACTTTTGCGGAACGCTGGCGAACGGCCTAGGCAAATGCCGCGATAGGACAGCCCTGCCGGATCAGAATTAGCGCTCAATGTTACACTGGTATCCAGTTCAACGCTGCTTACAATCGATCAATTGATCTTCGTCGACAGCCAAGTTGGAAACCCGACCGTCCAGAAAGCTTGACTGCCATGTGCTCGCAACCACATCCTGACGATGGGTCCAATTGCTCTCCGATGAACCACTCTGTGGATTTTCTGGGTGCATATTTCGATTGGAAAGAATTATGCCCTGCTCCTCAAGGAATCCCTCCACATCCCCCGGGTCAAACCATGGTTCTTCAAGGTCTTGGACGCTCAACCCATTTGCATACATCGTCCCAATGTCTTCAGCCGAGGGAAGCCAATGAAGATTGGGGTCGCTGATAGGCGAATGCTTCCGTGGGTAGTGCAACCCGGCACCGCCCAAGTTCAGCATGGGAGGATTGAATTTCCTGGAAACTTCAACACCCCCGGAAGATTTCAGGAAAGAGGTCAAGTATGCGATAAGTTGAGGTCTGGTCCATCGAGACATCAGGAAACCAAAGCGCGGAAGTAACGCGGAGTCGGGAATAGTGGAATCTTTCAGGTATCGGTATGCGAGCTTATAGGCGGCCAGATGCAACCGCTGGGCGAAGAAGGGGCTATCCGGACCGTATAGATGCGACATGGGTGTGCGTAGGCTGATAAGGGGAGGGGATGGGACTCTGATATGTGTTGGAGGTGTAATAGGAAAAAGGGAGTCAATAGCCATGTCTGGTATCTCGAGGTCACCATTAATGGGGGCTGTTTTGACAGCGACCACGGAGTCTGACAACGGGCTTTTCTGCTCTGCCGAGTGCGAGGCTGACAAATCTGATGCAGTGATTTGGGACAATGGTTTATCTTGCGGAGTGGCGTCATCTCCGTCTTTTTCGGTGATCTGACTTGAAAGTGCAACATACTTGGCAGTCACCTGTTGAAGGGACTGAGCAATGACAGGGGATGTGTTTAATACGCCCGATTGCATTAAACTGTCGCTAAATGCAAGAAAGGCTTCCGTCATCGTGTCAATCACCGATTCCATTTCAGTGATACGATTCTTCAGCTGCGACAAAGTGGCTTCTTGACGGGAACGGTAGGCACGCTGTGCTAGACGGACCTGAGCCCGGCGTCTCTAATACTGCTTTGAGCAGGTGTTCTCAGAGTAAGAAAGCGATGGCTATAACTCACCTCCGCAGGGGTCTGAGCATCCTGCACTTTCTGAGGGCGACCTCTCTTCTTAGAAGCCTGTTCCCTGGTCATTGCTGGCTGTGAATTGACCTTGATTTTCTTTCGTGATCCCTCGTCCTCTCCCGACTGATGATCGTCAGAAGACGTTGAGAGAGTGGGGTTCGATTCAGATGATGATATAACTGGCGCCTGAGACACAGGGCTTAGACTCGAAACTGAAAGCGACCGAGCCCAAACGCTGTCACTGAATTGAAGCTGCGCGTCCGACATGGCTACTAGCTATCAATGAGCGAAGGTTGAGAACGTGAGGTTTATGATCTCTGATGTATCGCTTGAAGACGGAGCCAGTTGTTACGGAGTAGAATTCCCACGTTCCGCCGGGGGGCGAACTAAAGCTCCAAATAGTGGCCAAGCGAATCATGGCGGGCGGGGGACCGATTCTGGAGGAATCCACTGAGGATTATTAAGCCGTCTGCGAATTGTCATCAAACGAATCAAGGTCCGCTGATAAGGAGCAGCGGAGTTGTTCACTAATCAATAAATGTTAGCCAAAGTCTAAACACAATCATTGAACAAATCGGAGCAGCCCACAGTGATCTCCGAGCTGGAGATAGATCTGGCTTACGTGATATTGAGATGTTAACTATCAGCCATCAACTGGTGCAAATGTTTATACTTTATCTCCTTTCCGAACCCCCAGGACTAAACTGTATTCAGATCAACATCAGAACAGCCATAATGCGAGTAATACGCTACCTTAGTAAATATGAGACTGTAAATAGTATATTACCGTACGTGTAGTCGGAATCGAGCGAGCTTTGCCATGAAGATCATGTTACCAACCTAGTGTTTCTCATCTATCCACAAGTGGAAGTCAAGACCCCCGGTAAGAGTTACCCCAGTCAGCCCACTACGACTATACCGTCGTATCGATTAATCTCTCTACTGCGCCTTGGACAGGGATATGATAGCATGTCTCACCAAGAAATTGCACGAATGACGACTCTCTACATTAGAAAAAGTATCCACAAATTTTTGCTAGCATATCTCAGTATCTTGCAATAATAGTTATCTCTGTAATAAGTGCACAAAATGGGTATTACTTGGGCTCCAGCCGCATTTACCGAATCGGGCAATCCTCAGGGCCGAATGACCCATCTACTGTCAGTCGCTACACGTTACTGAATTTGAGTGTGGCAATCTCGATTACTTTTACTCAGCTACGTTGGAACTGAATGCAATAGAGGTACACCAACCGTTACACTCCACAAGCCGTCGTAGGAACTAGCCATACCGCGCGTTGGCCGGCTCGTCATCAAACCATACAGGCTGCACCCCATAGTTGATCACTGTACTCTTGACCTTGGTGTAGCTCTCATAAGCTTCGATACCATTCTCCTTTCCCATACCACTTTCCTTAAACCCACCCCAAGGTGAAGATGGATCATTCAGGTGGTGTCCGTTTACCCAGACAATGCCCGCTTCAATCTTTGCAGCAACGCGATGAGCCTGGCCGAAATCGTTGGTCCAGACCGATGCTCCCAGGGCATAGGACGTGCTGTTGGCGATGCGGATGATCTCCTCCTCGGATTCACATTTTACGAGCGCGATAACGGGCCCGAAGACCTCATTACAAGCGAGATCCGAATCAGCATGTGTCTCAATGATGGTTGGCTCAAAGAAGAAGCCTTTCCCATTCGGGATTAACGGGTTACCACCGCAGAGCACATGGCCTCCCTCCTGTACTGCCCTCGCCACAAAAGAAGAGCATCTCTCGACAGCTGCGCGAGAGATGACCGAGCCAATCTGCGTGCGCTCATCCATCGGGTCTCCCACCCGCAAGGCTCTCACCCTTTTTTCCAACAGGTCTTTGAACCGATCATAAAGATCAGCATGCACTAGGAGTCTACTCCCAGTCACACACGTCTGCCCACTGGCAATGAAACTGGCAAACAGCGCCGCCTTAACCGCCAGTTCCACGTCCAGGCTCGGAAACAAACACACCGGCGCCTTCCCCCCAAGCTCCGCCGTGATGGGGATCATGTTCGCCGCCGCAGCAGGCGCAATAGCCTTGTACGTCGCCAGTCCACCCGTCAAATCGATCTTCGCAAGCCGCGGACTCTCACACAGAAACTTGCCAGTCCCATAGCCATACCCGCTGATAATCTGCAACACACCGTCCGGCAAGCCCGCCTCCTTGAACAACGCACCAAGCCTCAGCACCGATAACGGCGCCAGCTCCGACGGCTTTACAATAACCACGTTTCCGCCCGCCAGCGCAGCGGCTATCTTCTTCGTCGCGATGAGAAGAGGGTGGTTGTACGGTGTTATCTGCGCCACGACGCCCAGCGGGAGCCGGGTGAGGGTGTTCACGACGGGGCCCTTGAAGGGCGTCACGCTGCCTTCGTGGACGCGAGCCAGCGAGGCGAAGTACTCCAGCCATTCCGGTACGCGGGCTAGCTGGGCGCGCATCTCGCGGATCGGTCGGCCGGTCTGTCTGGTTTCGAGGTCGACGAATTCGGACATGCGGGCGCGGAGAAGGGTAGCTGCCTTGGAGAGGACGGTGAAGCGGTCGGAGGCATCAGCGCGGGACCATGGTCCGGTATGGAATGTTTCCCATGATGTTGCGATGATGGCTTGGACGGTTGCTTGGGGTGTTGCGTCGATGGTTGCGAGGGGGGTTTCGGTTGCGGGGTTGAGCACGGTAATGCGCTTGGGGACTGGGGGCGTATGGGTGCCGTTGACCCAGTTTGATATGTGGGGTATGTCAGACATTGTGGTTGTTTTCCTGACTTGTTACAAAGTTATTGTCTTTGTGTGCTGCACGTTTCTAGTTATAACCTGTACAGTTTACCCCGCACGATAACGAGCCATGTGGCAATCTCATCATATCTGATAGCATCAACAGGTCTAGATAAGCATATCTGCTACCTTTCTCTCGTGTCTATCACGCTTTGGACTCGTCATATAAAATCAGAACTGGTCATACTTTTGATGCTGATGTCTGCTGGGCTCTATTGTCCTCGCCGGCACTGAGGACTCGCGAAGGAGTTGATTCCAAATACGTATATATATATATATTGTATGCTGGTGCCTAAAGGTCGTAGCTCATCATTCAGTTATGAGCACACAATTCAAATCAGAATCAAATTGTAATATATATTGTAGCAGTATAGCTCCTGCTTCAGTTTGTCATTTAGTACTCTGTACATGCTGAGCTTTCAATTTTCACGCATGAACTCTGCGGGATGTACAAGTGTCCAAGACCCTGAGCAAGCTGTCCATCTCCCATTATCATCCATGAATTGAATAGTCAGGCAGCGATTGGAACACTGGGAAAAACTATCTTATTATTAATCTTGTTATTCGGGCTCATTTAAAGGTTCGGCCCAGACTGACAGCATTCCCACACATGATTGGCCAAATACATTACTTAATGCTTATGGATGGCTTTGACAGCTTTACGGGTGCAGTACTCTTATAGTCTTACTCAGTCTTATGTATGATTTTGTCACCAACATAGACGAGTGAGATCCTGATTTCCGGGAATATCCAAACTTGGCTAGGAACATGGTGGCTGACATAGACTCGAATGACTTTCTCGGTAGATGAATTCAATGGAGAAATACTTTGATATGGCCCTTTACATATGTTCAGTAGTTGAGTCTCAAGCTTGGAGGAATCTCAATTGAATACTATTAGTCTATTGTTTAGTTGAGCATAGATCTCCCGTATAGTCGTCCATGGTTGTTGTGGCTAACCGGCATTGTAGAATAGATTGTGGATCTGCCATCTTAGCACATCATTACCATGACCTTACTCAGGGTCTCACTCCACTTTCGAATCTCATAGAAGGCAATCTCGAAAGCTTTGCCTTGAGGTTTATGCGAGATTATTCTGAGACATGGAGAGCATGTCGCGCTTGCAAGATCTTCCTTCTTGTTTATTAGAGGCCAACTACACATCCTTGCAACGCTTCCCTGCAGAGGGCTGCAGGCTAAGGGTGAATAATTTGAATGGGTACTCTAGAGTCAGCTTGGAATTTAGCAAACAATGTGTCATGCTTATTAACTGGATGGTAAGGAACCGGAGATGAGTCTCGTCTCGAAGTTGAAACCGATCAGCGAAGATCAAGTGTATAAAGGAGAGTGCTTCCCCCTTCCGTTCGTTGATATCCAGACCACAGAGCAACAGTCAGACAGAACAGTCCATCATCTCATCTAAATCATCAACACCGACAAGATGCGTTTCATCAGAGCCCTTCAGACTGTTGCCCTCCTGGCGGCCTCCGCGACCGCCAAGGGCTGGAACCGACTGGACAAGGAGAACGCGGTATTTCCATGTTGTTCCTGTCCCGGGTTGTCTGGCTACTAATTCCTCGATCAGGCCGTTCTCGTCATCGACTACCAAGTCGGTCTCGCTCAGCTTGTCCGCGACTTCAACACCAACGACTTCCGCAACAACATGCTTGCCCACGCCGCCTTGGGCAACCTGTTCGACCTGCCCGTCGTCATGACCACTTCCTCTGACGCGGGTCCCAACGGACTGATGATCAAGGAGGTCGTCGACTTGAATCCCAATGTGACCATTGTCCACCGCCAGGGAGAGGTCAACGCCTGGGACAATGCCGAGTTCCGCGCGGCCGTAAAGGCCACCGGCAAGAAGCAATTGATTATCGGTGGTATTGTCACCGAAGTTTGTAAGTTCCAGTTTCCTCTTTCCTCGATCCCGTTTCAGAGACGCGACTAACAAGATAGGCACCGCCTTCTTGGCCCTCTCGCTCATCGACGAGGGATACGAGGTCTTCGCCAACACCGAGGCCAGCGGCACCTTTGACGAGAAGCTGGCGGCCGATGCCAACCGTCGCATGGAGAAGGCCGGCGTCACCCTCATGGGCACACTTTGGCGTCGTCACCGACCTGATGCGCGACTGGAGAAACACCCCTGGCCTGGACCAGGTTCTGCCCTACCTGGACAAGTAAGTTGGCACCGTTCGGCACTTTTCAGATGGTTCTAACTGTGACTAGGTACCAATACGCTTATGGATTGGTTGCTCGTCACCATGCTGGTGCCATTGAGAACGGCACCCTGGCTGCTATTGAGAGCACGCTCATCTAAGCGTCATGGATGCACAATAACACAATTCGCTAATAATCATGGGTGCTCGGATAGAAAGCGGTTAGAGGCTGGTTCTATGTCCTTGTGGGGAGTTGTCGAAGATATAATCTGTTCCAACCAGTGTCAATCCTTTACTAGATTGCTTACAAGTCGGATCGATGTCCGAGACTTTAATCCTGTTATTCTTTCGTTGATTAGATCGTTCCCTGAAACTAGAAAAAGGAATGAGGTTCACATAACTCCATGATGACACACCCATATCGAGTAGAAAGCAGCAGGTTTCTCTCAGAGAAGAAATACATTTTCGCCGCCTGTATGTTGAGGATCAGTAACCCACTGAGATATTACTGGGAAGTGGACTGGTCGAATAGAAGTTGATATATGCTTAAGATCTTTGAAAGTTGCCTGTAGTCGGCGTTCAGGGGACTACATCTCCGGACTCTAGGGGACACGGGCATGAATCCTGTTGCCAGCCCGAGACCCACTTGGTCATTTGGCCTGCTGGGGGCCTTAAATCACTTGGAATTTGAACATAGAGAATAGATGCCTACTGGCAGCGTGCATGAGTCAGTCAAATTCGTTGAGTCTTGTGATGTACTCACAAGCTATCTCTGCATCAGCACACCCCGAATACTCCCGTTGATGACGCGCAGCGCTTACAACTTAGCGAATTCATATAAGAGCATGGTACGCCCGTATATTTGTCCATGATAGCACAAGCAATTGAGACCTTTTATCATCACGACTGATTCTGGACTATGATTCCACGTACCGAAGTCCTCATTATCGGGGCAGGTCCCACTGGCCTCGTCCTCGCCCTCTGGCTCACCCGCCAGAATGTCAAGGTGCGCATTATCGACAGAAAAGAAGCCAAACCATCTACGTCTCGGGCCTTGGTGATCCACGCTCGTACACTCGAGTTATATCGTCAGTTAGGCCTCGCCGACGACGTGGTCGCCAACGGCCACAAAATCGAAGCTACCAATCTCTGGGCTGAAGGTGCCCACCGGGCCCATATCCCCATCGGTAATATCGGCAAGGGATTGACCCCGTACCCGTTTATTCATATTTATCCTCAGGACTTCCACGAGAGATTACTGGAAGACCGCTTGAATGCGATGGGGGTAACTGTGCAACGGAACTGGGAACTGGTCAATTTTGAGGAGCATGACGAGTACCTCTTGGCCCAACTGAAGCACACAACCAAGCAACCAAACTCAACAAAAGACGAGAGAACAGAGTTCTGCGAAGCAACCTACATCGTGGGCTGCGACGGCGCCCACTCCGCCGTCCGTCACACCAGCAACATCGCCTTCGAAGGCGCAACGTACCCCCAGCTCTTCTACGTGACAGATATCGAGGGCAGCGGGCCGACGCTGAACGGTGAGGCACACGTCTCTCTCAACGGATCCGAGTTCATGTTATCTCTGGCATACGACCAAGACCGAAAGGCCCGTCTCTCGGGCGCAGTGGACGAAACACGCGTAACCAAAGAGCTTTCCGAACTCACGCTCGATGACGTCGCACCAGCCACCATCAAGAACATGGGGCTGCAGATTGACAAAGTCAACTGGTTCACCACTTACCGCGTACACCATCGCGTGGCAGCCAGCTTCCGCCGGGGCCGCGCGTTCCTCGCAGGCGACGCAGCGCATATCCATAGTCCTGTCGGCGGACAGGGTATGAACACGGGCATCGGTGACGCGATCAATCTCGCCTGGAAGATCGCCGCGGTGGTGCATGGTAAAGCTGACGCATCGCTGCTGGACAGCTACGATCCTGAACGCCGTGCGTTCGCGAGTATCCTCGTCAACACTACCGACCGGGCGTTCACCAACCTCGTTGCCAAGGGCTACGTAGGAAATTTTATCCGAAACTGGGTCCTCCCGAACGTCATGCCGATCTTGACCCGGTTCGACAGGTTCCAACACCGGATGTTTCGAGGCGTGTCGCAAATCATACTGAACTATCACGACAGCGCTTTGTCAACGGGTACAGCAGGTTATGTACAAGGCAGCGATTGGATCCTGTGGGCTCAAAAAACAACAACTTTAATGCAGAACAAATTTTTGAAATTTCTTACATAAATTAACCCCTCTTGATCCTGAAATTTGCCTAGTTTCTTATAACGTCAGCAGCTATCAAATGATCCTAATTTTATAGGACTTTAATTACTATATTATTATTAAAGCTAGGGTGGCCGCCCCTAATAGCCTCCTATAGTAGTAAAAAGGGGCTATAGAAAACTCTATATAATTATATTCTAGACCTTTACTATAATATAAGTATCTATTTAAACTATTTAAAGATTTATAATTAAGGAATTCTAAATCCTCTTATTAAGCTAATTACTAATATATATACTATTATTAAGGAGGTCCTGAAAAACTCTTTAGGTAATAACTAGAGGAAGGTAATTACTAACCTCTATAAGATTACTCTTAATATTAAAAAGAATACTATCTCTACCTAGTATATTCTAACTACTTAATCTATTCTTATATCTACTAAGATTTAATTATATATAGCTACTACTATAGAGGCACCCCCTCTAGGCTATATAATCTCTTTCTATAGCTTCTTAAGTAGCCCTAGGGCTACCCCCTTAGAACTAAGTAAGGACTATAAGGTTATTATTAAACTACTAGATACTAGTATAGTAAGCATGTTCTAGCACCTAAAGATAGTAAAGATAAAGAATAAGGCTAAGAAGGCCTATATAAAGATCTTAAAGAAAACTATAGTAACTATTCTTATATCTATTAAATTTATAGCTATCTACTAGCTTAAGTTAGATAATTTAAGCCTTAGCCTATAGACTACTTAGTAAGTAGAGATTATATACTACTACTCTAGCTAGGCTAAATTATTCTACTAGGGGGCTATTATCCACCTGCTAATTTAGGGTATAGTAGTTTATAATATCTAGGTTAAATTAATTAGTAATCTAGTAGACCCTAAGAAGGTAAAGTAGGTAACTAACTAATTACTAGCTATAAACTATTTTATATAGAGTAATTTAGTAAAGATTATCTATATTACCTAGCTTATAAACTAGCCTACTAATAAGAAGTCTTCTATTCTAGTAATTAAGTTTTCTACCCCCTAGGCCACTAATAAAGCTATTAATAAGAGAACTATCTAGAATTCTATTATCCTAACTATAATCTTATATAATTAGTTTACTTATATCTACTAGTGCTTTAACTATTAGTAATATAGCTATATAGGAAGTATCTATTCTAATAAAACTATCTATAGCCTCTATATAGATAGTTATAAGACCTATAACTACCTACTCTAGCAGGCCACTAGCTAGAAGTTAAGAAAGTATACTAACTATAGAGGTATATATACTACCTAGTCTAAAGGATATAAGAAGTATATAGAGAAGATAGATAAGATATAGATAGCTTTCTACTATTACTAGTAATATTATTATATTCTATCCTACTTATAAGACTTCTAAAAAGATCCTAAGAGTAGTAGCTTAGATTCTATTACTATACTAAGTACCTCCCCCCTAGTATCTATCCTAGATACCTTAGTAGAGGGCTCCCCTATATAAATAGAGAGATCTAAGGGAATAGAGGGATCTAAGAGCCCTAAAGGCTCTTCTAGAGGGTCTACTATAGTAAAAAAAACTACTAGACTATCTAAGAGATCTAAGAAAGTAAGATTAGAGCTATCTTATAAGTAGCTATCTTATAGTTAGGTATCTACCTTAATATTATCCCTAATATTATTATTAGACTAAAATATTAATAATATCTTATTTACCCCCTTAGTGCTATCCCCTAAAACCTTAATAGTATTTAGGAAGGCCCCTATAAATTAAACTAGCTTAATTAATTAAACTAGCTCTATCACCTCCCACTACTCTACTTAAATTATTAACTATTTAAATAATATTAATCTACTAAACCTAACTAATTGTTAAGGGGCTTGAGCCAGTAAGACTAAGATATATATATAGAAGCCAGGCATGTTTGACCATAGGGGTTAAACATAGTAGGTCTTTTACCTTAGTTAGGAACTCACGCAGCCTAGCGCGGGGTCTCACAGTATGTTTGACCCCTATAGGTGAGGTGGTGTTGGGGGTTTGATACCTGGGGGGGTCACCTAATAGACTAACCCTTGCTCATAACCATCCCCTAGGGCCAATTCCCTATTATGATTGGTTAGGGGCCCATATATATATATCCTTAGCATGCCTATAGTAGGGAATAGACTTGCCCTTAGGCTAAAGCACCTCCACATCACTGGCTACCCTAGACCTGTAGGGTGCCAGGATAGGGCCCAGGATGTGCCCTAAGAAAGAGGGAGATAGTTGTTAAGGGGCTTGAGCCAGTAAGACTAAGATATATATATAGAAGCCAGGCATGTTTGACCATAGGGGTTAAACATAGTAGGTCTTTTGCCTCAGTTAGGAACTCACGCAGCCTGGCGCGGGGTCTCACACTAATAAAGATAATAATCACCCTCTAAAGTAACTATAAAACTAATAGATAGCTACTATATTGTGATATCAAACAGCACATATATGACTTCGGGGAAGTCTATCAGATGTGCAATGATATCTAGTAATTATTATTACTATTTACATAGTTAGTTAGACCTTACATTCCTTCTTAGCATTAGGTTAAAATATAAAAGAAGACTGGAATCCCTTAAAGTTAATAAGGTAGATAGGGGGGTAGTCACTAGCCTACCCCCTACCCTTACACTCTTTAAAGACTCCACATCCTTAATAATAACAAATATCCTATCTAGTAGTATGTCTAGATCAAATAAATACATGATACTTAATTCCTAGAAAGGTTTAAAACCCCTTATAAAGGATTAATCTAAACTATAGTAGCTTTAATCTACTAACCCTTAGGAATACTATTAATAATTTAACTTTAATAAAATCTCTTATATTAATTATCCCTAACTTAATAGAAAATACCTTAGATTAATAAGTTTTCAACCTTCTTAGACTAATCTAGATACCTATAATAGTAATAATTTACTATAGAGATATCCTTATCAACTCTTCCCTGTAGTAATATTATAAGTTATAGATATTATAGGCTATTAGAGTCTTTTAAAATAGTAATAGATATAGGATTAATGATTTAACCTTAAAGAAAGATAAATTAGAAGTTATTAAAGTTATTTTAATAAGTTTAAATTAATATTAATAATTATTAATCTAACTTCTACTCTTAATTAGATATTATTCTTTACTTAATAAAATAGATAATATTAAATCTATATCTTCTAGTATGGAGACCCCTTAAACCTAGGCTACTAATTATAGTAATAGCTTTAAGATAGAATACCTTTAACTCTAATAGTAGTTTACTCTTACTGCCTAGGGCATAAATAAAGATACCTAGGCTAAACTAATCTAGCTATATAAATAGCTAGTTAAACTTCTCTAAGATTAGTATAACTATCTAGATTATACCTATCTAGATAGGGCTATAGAAGCTATAGCTACTACTCTTAATTCTAACTCTCTTCCTACTATTACCCCTAAAATACTTAAGCTATATTAAAAGGTTTCTAACCTTAAACTAATCCCTATATATAATAATAAGTATAGTAAGAATGCTATAGTAAAGTAGCTCTAGTAGATTAATAAATACTTTTATAATAAGTAAACTCTTACTTAGAAGGAAGCTACTAAACTTAAAAAGGTTATAGTAATTAAGTATTATCTTATAGGCTAGGCTAAAGAGTAGTAGGATACTTATAAATAGAAGGCTAAATATAATTTAATAGCTACTATAATCACCCTTAATACTTTTAAATAGTAGATCTAAGATAACTTTAGGGAAATTAGAGAAAAGAATAAAAGGTAGGAAGAGTATAAGAGGTATATCTAAGAAAATTAAACTATATAATCTTATATTACTTCCCTAATTAAAGCTACTAAATATATTAAATCTAGAATTCTAGATAATATATTAATCTAGAAGTTTATTACTAATTTAAAGCTAGTTCTATATACTTACTAGGCAGAAGATTATAATAAACTAACTACTTTTAATAATATAATTTATTATTTTACTAAGTATAAATAGGGAGTGGCCTTATATATTTAGGTATAGCTTTAATCCTTTAGTAAAGTTAATAATTACTAGATAGATCTAATAGATATTAATTTAAATGCTATTACTGCATCCCTAAATTAATTAAAGAAGGGAATATATAAATAGAAGGCATAGTACTAAATTAATTAAGCTTATTTTAATTATAGATAAAAAGGCTATAATATCTAAGCTTATACTATACTAAACTAGCTATAATTAAATTATAAAAAGTAGTTAGAAAAAGTAATAGACTACTAGATATAGAAGTACTAGTTAGTTAACTATTATAGGCTTCTAAAGTTAAGGAATATAAAGTATTTAATAATCTTAAATTACTAAAGAATTATAATAAGTCTAATAATAATAATAATAAGGAAAATTAGCCACTATAAGAAGGACTATCTAATATAATAGAAATAGATTTAGAGCTAGAAGACTATAATAGTATTAATACTTATTTAAATACTCTTAGATCTAATATTCTCTATTTCCCTACTATACTTAATACTTCTTAGATAGTAGTCCATCTCTAAGTACTATTAGACTATGGCTCTAGTTATATATTTATTTCTAAATATCTAGCTAATTTATTACCTTCTTTATAGTTTTAATTTTAATAAATATCTAAATAACTATAGGTTCATCTACTAAATAGTAGATTTATATATATATTATATTAAGTTTAAATTCTACTTAAGTTAGGTAATTAGTACTATATTATTACTCCCTAGGTCCTTAAAATAATAGAGTATAATATTATCTTAGGTTAAGATTAGCTAAAATATTTCAACCTTAATATTAATTAGATTACTAGATAGATAGTTATTAAAGAATATAGAATAAAGTATATAACTATCTACCCTATTAATCTAAGAACTTAAATTAAGATTAATAAAGAAATATCTCTTAATCTTATCTCTATAAAATAGCTTTAATATACTCTCTAGAAGGGTTAACAGGAAGCTTAGTTATATATTATTTAAGAATAGAAAGAGAGTAAAGAAGTATTAACTAATCTATAATAATTAAGTCCTCTTCTAGCCTAGTATAAAGATATATTTAGAGAAGAGTTAGTTATAGGAATATCTCTAGTTTAATTATTAGAATATTATATTAATATAGGAGATTTACTACTAATTAATATTAACTCTTACCCTTAGTTACTAGAGAAGTTTAATAAGATAAAAAGATAAGTTAAAGAGCTTTTAAAGAAAGTAGTTATTTATCTATTAGCTAGTGCTTAGGGCTTTCCTATTATAATTATCCTAAAGCTAGATAGAAAGTAGTAATTTTATATTAACTACTACTTACTTAATAAGGTAACTATAAAGAATACCTATTTATTATTAAGAATTTAAGAACTTCTAGATTAAGTAGGTTAAGCTAAGTATCTTTTAAAGCTTAATCTCCTCTCTAGTTATTAGTAGTTATAAATAGATAAATTATTAATTCTAAAGATAGCTTTTAATATATTATTTAGTAAGTTTAAGTAGTTAGTAATACTATTTAGACTTTATAATACTTCTATAATATTCTAGATAATAATAAATAGCATTATGCAAGACCTTAACTTTATAGTAGTATATCTTAATAATATYTTAATCTTCTTAGACTTAGAAGAGGAATATTAGAAGTATATTTAATAAGTACTTAACTAACTCTAAGAATATTAATTATATATAAAACTCTCTAAGTATGTATTTACTAAGAGAGAAATATAATTTTATAATTATATTATTAGTAATAGACTAGTTTAACTAATACCTGCAAAGATTAAGGTTATAAAGATATAGCTAAAACTAATAAATATTTATAAAGTTTAATAATTCTTAGGACTAGCTATATACTATTACTAATTTATATATAAGTTTATAAGAATTATAGCTCCTCTTTATAAACTCCTAAAGGAATTAGATACTTTACTTTATAAGAAGAAGTTTTAACCCATAGTCTAGAATACTTAATATTAGTAAGTATTTATAATACTAAAGAATATAATAATTTATATACCTATTCTTAAGATTACTAATCCCTTACTACTATATTAAATCAAGACTAATGCATCTAAATAGGCTCTTAGTATAGTACTATTATAATAAGATAAAAGAGGATAGTAGCATCCTATAGTATTTAATAAATAAAAGCTTAATAATACTAAAAAGAACTATCCTATATATAAGAAGGAACTTCTTATAATTAARGAAGTACTCTAATAATAGGACTACTATATTAATAATAGTTAGCCTATTATAATTATAATAGATTATAAAAGCCTTTAATATCTTACCTATATAAAGATATATTTGAAATGTCTTGCATGTTGGATTAAAGAGTTTTAAATATATAATCTAGTTATTAAATATTATAAAGGAACTAAGGCAGTTATCCCTGATATAATAAGTTATTAACTAGACTTTATTAAAGAAGGTCTAGTAAATTAAGTATAAATACCTACTTTTAGTCTATCTATAATATAGTTATAGTAGATAACTAGTAAAGAATACCTTTATATATTATTATATCTCTATAAACTAGAATAGCATCTGTTAATAATCTTATTCCTAAAGGGTGAGGATCTAAATATATCTAATAATATTAAAATAAAGATTAAGATATTAGTACTAAACTTTTAACTTAAAGTAGAATTTATTAACTAATAACTTACTAATTAACTATATTATATTAATAAAGGTATTAAAATACTATATCTTAAAATTCCCTTTTAAAAGAACTTTATATTATAGCTTTATAACTAGTTTAGCTATCTAGCCTATCTAGCCTTACTTAGAGTAATTTATACCTATGCCTAGTAGTCTATAATATAAAAAGATATCTAAGATATTACTAAGAGCTATCTAAATTATTAAATAGTAAAGCCTTTAAGATTAAATCTTAAATATAAAGCTGCACAGTACTTAGTGAAGAAGGGTATTTATCTATTTAAATATTAGGGAATTAATCTTATTAGATATTTACTTATAATACTAAATAGTAATTAATAGATTATTATAGCTATTAATTATATAACTAGTTAGGTCATAGCAAAAGCTATACCTAATATGAAAGAGGATATATTAGCCTAGTTTCTCTATAAAGATATCTTTATTAATTATAGAGTATTTAAGGAACTACTCTTAGATAATAGTTCTAACCTTCTATCCTAAGTTATAGTAACTTACCTTAAGATTCTTAAGGTAAAATATTATATAATAACCCTAAACCATCCTAGAACTAATAGTAAGAATGAAAATATGAATAGCTTACTAGGTAAGATATTAATAAAGTATCTTATAGGTAAACTAATATATCTATAGGATGAATACCTACCTCTAGCTATCTTTACTACTTAAGTATATATCTATACCTAAATAAAGCTATTACTATTCTACCTTCTCTATAGTATATATCTATCACTACCTAGTTATCTATAAACTAATTAACTAACTACCTAAGATATTAAAACTTAATTATAATATATTAACCACATGTGATCCCTAGCTAATAAGAAGCTATTAGTATATATAATTAAACAGAACTTAATTTAAGATAGTAATATAAAGGAATCTTATCTTATAAAAGATTAATAGGTTCTTATTTAGAATAAATCCCCTTAGAAGTTCTAATATAAATAGTTTAGTCTATATAAGATTAAATAATCACACCTACTTAGTATATACATTATTTCAGAACCTAATAGATATATAGTAGAGAACTTAATTAATAGCTAATAATTAGTAGAAGCTAATTTTAATAGTAAGTGTCACACCCTGGGATCTGTCTCTGCTGTTCTCTGCTAGTCAACTACTTTGGGAATAGGGTGATATAGTCCCTGGACTATATCTAATACTTACCTGAGGCCTACCCTCTGTGGTAGCCTACTATATACTAACCCAGGTATATGGCGACATGTGATGCAATGACCTAACTAGGATCTAATATAATCTAAAGGTATAATAATCTCTCTAAGATTAAGGATAATAAGAATAATAATAGTAGAGATAGAAGTAAGGCCTATTAAGGATATATCCTTAATAGTAAGAGAGTAACTAATAAATTAGACTAGTGAACTTATACTTAAGTAAATAATTATTATTAAATATAAGGAACTAAACTAAGATCTCTAGATATAATAGTAATAAGTGCCCTTATATATCTATAGTCCCTCTTAATAATAGTTATAGTAGGTGGTAGGGTGGTATATTAGTAGATATCTATAATATTAAGATACTAACTATGTTGCATATCCTTCTACTATATTATGTATTAGGTGTAATCCCCTTCCTAGTAGATCTAGCCTAGTGCCCTAGAGCACTATAGAGTAATTCTAGGTATTAATAGAAAGGCTATAGTTATATATAGTTTCTGCACTAGAAACTATAGTCTTTCTGTAGTTTAATAACTATAGTTTAGTTAGTTATTATTATTCTATAATTCTGCCTATCACATCCACCTAGTATTAGTATAGCTATATTAGTATTATAATATCACCTCCCTCTCTCTTAGTGTTTTATCCTTAAAACTTAATTTAAAAGGTGGTGTTTCCCCTAGGTAGGTAATTTCTTTTATTAACTATGTTTACTTATCATGCCTAAGTATTATACTAATACTGTCCCTAAAGGTGCTCCTACTCCTAAACTTCCCTGTGATTATAATTAAGTTACTAGTTATATTTATTAAGTAGAGTATATTACTAAGAATAGCTTTATTACTTCTTTTCCTTATAATTATTATGCTTTGTCTGGTGAAACTTATATGATGGACTAATCCTATAAATACTTAAAGTATATGTTGTATACTTGCTAAGGTTATTTATATAAAAAGGATTTTCATACTATAAAGGAATAGGATATTCTGAAAATAGCTAAAAGGAAGATTACCTCTAAGCTTTCCTTAATTAATAATAAGTTAGAACTCTTATATCCTAAGCTTTGTTAACTGCAGGACCATTTAGAGAAGATTTAAAAAGAATTAATAGAAAAATAGTAAAAGATTACTAAGTTATTAGCTTACTACTTATAGCTTTAAAAATAACAAAAGTTTCTTAAGGAGTGTGGTTTTAAGATGTCTAAATATAATATAGAGTTATTATAGATCTTAGATAAGAGGAAGTCTTCTAAGCAGCCTAATCCTATAGCTAAGGTTAAATAGCTAGCTGCAACTTCTGAGAATCCTAATTTTAGTTAGATAATAGTAGAGATTAATTAGATGCCTCCTACCTTCTAGGAGAACTTTAATTTCCCTTTAAATAGTACTATTAGATAAGTTAGTAATAGCCTATTAGGTTCTTAATAGATTCCTATATATTCTCTAAGGTATTATATCCTTTCTACTTTATAAGGTAGTATAGTTTTCTACTAACTTTCTTTTTACTTAGGATTTATTTAACTTTATACTCTTATTCTATATTATTATTAATTTCTATATTTTTAGTGATTTTTACACTCTCTAGTACTAGTTCTAATAATAAGATATAAAATACTAGATGAATTTTTAATATACTTTTTAGTAATTATAACTTATAGTTAACTAGCCCTTTTCTCTCTTCAATAATGAAAGGTCTGATTTTCTAATAGTCTAGTTTCTAACTTAGTTATTTTATTTTAATATTTCTATAGAGTAGGTAAACTTTCCCCTTTTTTTTAAGATCTAGAGTACTCCTATACTTCTTATTATAATAAATTACTATTTTAAGGTTTATAAATTTAATATCCCTTAAAAGCTAAGTCCTTAAGTATTTAATAGTATCTACTAATTCTATAGCTTTATCTACTATAGGTACTTTATTTTATAGTTCTCTAATTAATATAGGATTATACCTATAGTTAGTGAAGAATGGTGTTTCTCCTATTATTAAGTAAATAGTATTATTATATGTAAACTATGCTATTAGTAGGTAAACTACCTAATTATCCTATTAGTAATTTATATAGTATTATAGATATTACTTAACTATCTGGTTCATTTATTCTGTTTATCTATTAGCTTATAGATAATATATGGTCATAAGTCTTTACTTAATTCCTATTAAGTCTATTAATAATTACTAAAATTTTAATATAAATAGTTTATCTCTGTCTGATGTGATGTATTATGGTATTCTATAATTAATAATTATATATCCTATAAGTAAGCTTATAAGTTGCAATACTGTTATTATTATTATAGTTAGTATTAAATAGATGAATTTTATGAGTCTATTAGTAACTATTATTAGGTAATTATACCCTTTTAACTCTAGTAATAATCTAATAAAGTTAATAGTAATCTATTTCTATAGTTTCTTTAGTATCTCTAGTAATTACATCTTCCTATATAGCTAGTGTCTGGCTAGCTTATCTCTAATATAAGTTTTATATTAATAAATATAACCCTGTACTTTCCTTCTTATATTTAGAAAGTAGTAGTTTCTTAATATAGCTTTAGCTATTTTCTTAGTTCCTATATAACCATATATTAGGTTATTATAATGCCTAGTAATAATCTTGCTTCTCATATACTTAGGTATATAGATAAGTCCTTATAGGTATACTAGTCCTTATTTATTAGTGGTTATATACTTATTATCTACTAAGTTTTTAAGTATTTCTTAAATAATTTTATCTTTTTTTATTACTTTAATAATTTCTTAAATCAGTGGGTTCCCTTGCAGTTTAATTATAGCTATGAAGGTATGATAGTTATATATTAATAATCTATCTTCTTATTATTTTAGTATTACTAGCTTAACTATTTTCCCTTATAATTTATAATCTAGTTATTAACTAAGTATATTAGCTTGTCCATTCTCTATTCCTTTATAGTAAATAATCTTAAAGTTAAACTATAAGAGTGTCTTAGCCTATCTAGCTTATCTTCTTATTAGTTCCTTTATGGTTATGAAGAATATAAGGTTCTTATAATCTATTTTTATAATAACTATATATTATGCTCCTTCTAGGTAAACTCTCTAGACTTTAAATACTACTACTATAGCTAGTAGTTCTTTATTATAGATATTATAGTTAAGTTCTACTTAAATTAACTTTTATAAGTAAAATATAACTAGTTATAGTTTTCTATTACTTCCTAGTTAAGTCATCCTTATTCTAATTATATAATCTAATATATTAGTTTTAATTATTATCTCCTTCTCTAAATTACTTTATACTAATATTAGTGTGCTGATGATTTATTATTTAATTTAATAAAAAGCTTTATTATATTTTTTATCCTAGTTAAAGTCTTTTACTTTTTTAAGTAATTTAAAAAGTAAATATATAATTTTTATATATCCTTTAATAAATTATTAATAATAATTAATAAGTCTAATAAACTATTAAACTTCTTTAATATTCCTTAGCTATAGCTATTTAATAATTAATTTCACTTTATTAATTTCTATGTAGATTCCTTCTATGGATATCTAATGTCCTAAAAACTTAGTTTCTTAGATATAGAATTTATATTTTTTTAGTTTTAGTTTAATATTTACTTTCTAGAGTTCCTATAACACCTTAGTAATATATTTAACATATTATTCTTCTTCCTTAGAGAAGATCAGGATGTTATCTAAGTAGACTATTATAAAGAGGTGAAGATATTTATGTAATACCTCTTTAATAAATTATTTAAAAGATGCTAGTGCATTAGTTAGTCTAAATAGTATAATTATATATTTAAAATATCTAAATTTTATTCTAAATACTATTTTCCATTCATTGCCTTTTGCAATCTGAAGGTGATTATAAGTGTTAGTAATATCTAACTTTATGAACTATTTTACTCCTTAAATTTGATCTTAGATTTTATAAATTAGTAGAAGTAGATAATGATCCTTAATTATAATTATATTTAATAATTTATAATCTATATAGAGTTATAGACTTCTATCTTTCTTAGGTGTAAAGAGTACTCTATACCCTGCTAGTAAGGTTAATAGTTATATCTTCCTAAGTTATAGCTATTTATTAATATATTCCTTAAGTATCTATAGCTCTTTTTCTAATATTTAGTATATTTTCTTATATACTAGTAATTTCCCTTCCTATAGTGGAATCTTATAGTTATATTTTCTATACTCTGGTAGGATATACTATTTTAGTTACTTAAATAAGTCCTTATAGCTGTGGTATTCCTAAGGTAATATTTCTAAGTCTGAATTAGTCTTAGTTCCTAGGTTCTATATCTAGGTTATAGCTAGGTCTGTGCAGGGCCTAGGTCTATAGTCCTAGGTTTATTCTAACCCTGAACTTATATCCTTAAGGATTTCATCCTATAATATTTTACTTATATTATCTAGTATTATAATATCTATATAATTACTATCTTACTCTAGTGCCCATCCTGGTAGCTCTATTATTACTATTCTTTATAATAGCTTAGTTACTACTAGTACTACTATTATATCTTAGCTAATTACTATATCTTTTAGTTCACCTCCTAACCACTTAGTGCTATTATTATTTCTATTTAATTTAATATACTATAAGGCCCTAGCCTTCCCTTAGGTCTAGTCCTATTATAGGTATTTATAGTTAAACTATAGACTTCCTATCTTCTAGTTAATTACTAGATTATAATTCTTAAGCTATAGAATCCCTAATACTATATTATACTATCCTATTAGTACTATATTAAAGTTTAGTTATTTAAAATATCCTAATATAACTATGGGTATAGTTCCTAACTTAGTTATAATTAAGAGAGTTCCTAAATTCTCTCTATTTAGATCTATAATTAGTTTAGATACTACCTTTATAATTCCTAGAAGCCCTAGCTTCTTTATAAATCCTAGATTTATATAGTTCCCTATTATTCCTAAATTAATTATTACTTAGGTTAATTAGTTTAGGATATAAGCTTAGAGCTTTAAGTACCTTTCTTATTATACTTTAGTTACTATAAGATATAAGTACTTAGTATTCTATTAAGGTGGTTAGAGGTTTCTTAATAGTATAGGAAAATATCCTTCTTTTAGCTTTCCCTAATAGTACATTATATACTAGTCCTTAAAATATATAGTCTAATATATTATATTATATTTTTAGTATCTTCTATATCCTCTATAGAAGTATTTAAGTCTCTAATAAGGATAACTAATATTTTCTTCTATAACTATTAGCACTACTAGCTAAAACTTTACTATATACTTATTATTATAGTAATTAGTATAGTTATTACTATAATAAGTAATCTATAGTACTTTATAATATCTTAGGTGTCCTTAGAAATATTTATATAAGTACTAGGTATAATTATATACTCTATAGAATAGTCCTAGTAGTTATTTTTCTAATACCCTTCTAAGCTTATAAAAGTACTTATTTAGCTATTACTTATATTTATTATATCTTAGTAGATATTTAGTATATCTACTAGTATATAGGTCCTAGGACTTAGCTTAGATCTAATATTCTAGGTTCTAATATATATATTCCTTTACTTCTTATCTAACTTTCTTAAGGATTTATACACTTAGTTAGTATACTTCTAGTTCTATTAATTATTTCCTATCTAGCTATTATAGCTATGCTATATAATAATCTACTTTATTATTATTTTTTAGGGAATTTTTCTAAGATATCTTAGGAATCTTATAGGACTACTTCTTATTAGGATTAAGGCTCACCTACTAAGTTCTATACTTTTTATTAAGTAGATTAATAGGTTAATTAATTATAGTCTAATCTATTATAGAAAAGTCTACTTAATTTAGCTCTTTATAGTTAGTCTTTTCTTTATTAGTACTAATAGCCTAATATCTCTTATTTTTAGTAAGTATTATCTATTTATAAATAAGTTCTTTAGATATAATATTTTCCTACTTAATAGAACTATACTTATTATTAGTTAGTAAATCTTAATTAGTTACTATAAGTATACTAGATTCTTTAGTAGGCTAATTACTTTTTATACTTTTATACTCTATAGAGTCTTCCTCTTAAAGCTCTTTCTTAATTTCTTTATTATTAAGAGTTATATATTCTTTAAATAGTTTTCTTAGCTATTTATTACTCCTCTTCTTTAGAGTTATAGTACTAGTTATATTATAAGCTCCTCTTTTTATAATATAGAATTCTGCTATTACCCTAAGCTATTTCTTATTTCTATACTATTAACCCTTCTTAGGTTCCTACTTATAGTCTTTTAATATATATCCTAGTTTTCTATAATAGAAATATAACTTATTATATTATTACTATTCTCTTTCCTCTTTAAAAAGTGCTATTTATATTATATCTAATTCTATTAATTATAGCCTATAAGGATCTAAATATCCTTAGCTCCTTAGTTAAGCTAGCCTTCTATTATTTAATTAATAGTTTATAGTATATCTATTACTAAAACTTCCCTAGTTTCACTCCTTCCTGCACATAGTAAAGTTATAGAGTTTATTATTAATCTTAACTACTTACTTAATTATTTTACTTAATATTTTTAGTTAATCTATCTAGATTAATTTCTCCTAGATATCTATCTTTAACTCTTCTTTAAAACATGCTATATATACATCTATGTCCTAGTCTAAATAGGCTATAATCTATTAAAACCTTAAGGTATAATTATTTATAGACCCTATCTATTTAAGTTACTATAACTATTATTCTATATTTTATTCTTTATTAATATTACTAAATATTCCTTTAAGGTGTTTCTTAAACTTATTATAACTAGTAAATATTATAATAGTCTTATTATCCTATAAGTCTTTAGTATGTGTCTGGTAGTCTCTTATAAAGGGTTTAAACTAATTAAATATAGGTCTAGTAAGATATATAGCTATAAATAAGACCTTATCTAATTTATTAATAAGTACCTTATAATTTATTTATATATATATATCTATCTATATTAAGAATATATATAGTTTAGATCATATCCTATTAAATAATTCCAGAGGTTAGACCTTAATAGGTTTAACTATAAGTTAACCTTCTAATTATTAGATATACTCCTAGAGCTATTCTACCATTCCTATTAGATCTTTAACTATAATCTAAGATTATATAGTTATTTACTACTGCAGTGCCACCCTTCTAATATTTAAGCTAGTAGGGGTTAATGCATCTCCTACTATAATATTTAATATTAAGAGTTAATTAAACTTCCTAAAGTAATTTATACTATATAGTATTTAATTTATTATACCCTAGGATCTATCTCTGCTATTCTCTACTAGTTAACTACTTTAGGAATGAGGTGATATAGTCCCTAGACTATATCTAATACTTACCTAAGGCCTACTACCCTGGTAGCCTAATAATGTAATGGTATAATAACCTATTAAAGATTAAGGATAATCTAAAGATAATATAAGAATAATAATAGTAGAGATAGAAGTAAGGCCTATTAAGTATATATACTTAATAATAAGAGAGTAATTAATAAATTAGACTAGTAAACTTATACTTAAGTAAATAATTTATATTAAATATAAGGAACTAAACTAAGAGTACTAGGTATAATAAGTATCCTTATATAGTTTCTTCTATTAGTCCCTTTTATAAGGCTTCCTCATAGTCCTATTATAGACTATCTATCTATAGTCCCTAATAGTTATATCTATCCTCAGTCCCTAGGGGACTATTAATAATCCTTAGCACCTAGGACCTCCTATAGTATTATATAACTATTTATTAGTAATATAGAGTAATCCTTAGTAATAATAGAAAGGGCATAGTTTATATATAGTCTTCTTATTAGAAACTATAGCTCCCTCACATCTCATCCATAGGAAATGATTAGTTATTATCACTTCCCAATTCTGCCCATTGCCTCCGCCTTGCGTCAGCGCGGCTATGTCAGTGTTGTAACAATAGGCTTATAATTATACTAGAGACTAAGCAGGCCTTATTCCTACCCTCTACTATAGAAGCTATATTATAGAGATAGTAGAGTAGAAGGCTAACCTACTCTATAAGGCCTTCTTCCTATTATTCTTAGCTACTAACCTCTTAGATATTAAAGAAAGAAAATATAACTAATTATAGGATATTCTCTTCCTAGAAATTAATAAGTATAAGATTACTAATATTATTAAATAAGCACCTCCTAATAAAGCACCTAGGCCTAATACTATCCCTAATAAGGTCTAGCATACCCTAACCACTATCCTAATCTTTATCTAAGTATTAAAAACCCTTTTTAATGCCTATATCTATATTAGCTATAATCTCTAATACTTCTAGATATCTACTATAGTCATCCTCTGTAAGGCGGCCCCCTAAGACTTTTAACTTCTAAAGTCTTATCATCCTATTACCCTACTTAACACTCTAGGTAAGGTCCTAGAATTAATAATTATACTTTATATCTCCTAGATACTAGAGGAATATAGCTTACTTCTAAATAGCTACTTAGGTAGCTAGAAGGGTGTCTCTATTAACTATACTATCTAACTAATTATTAATATAATCTACTATACTTAGGGGCATAGCTAAAAAGTTAGTATACTTCTTCTAGATATCTCTAGTATATTTAATAATATCTCTCTCTAGTACCTACTATATAACCTCTAAACTATATAGTTAGGATAGATTACTAACTAGCTATAATCCTTCCTATTAAATTACTACACCTACCTATAGCTATCTAGATTCTTAAGTAAGCTATTTATAACTCTTACTAAAATTCTATAAGATAGCCCCCTATTACCTATCCTTTTCCTAATCTTTAATACCCTACTAATTTAAATACTAGTCTATAGGCTTAGCAGTATAAAGATAATATTAATTAGCTAAATAGATAACTCCTATATACTTACTATTAGCTAGACCTATACCTAGAATATTATAGTCCTAGAGAAGTGCCTAGAGAAGGTAGACTACTAGGCTAGTAGATATATTACTAAATTTACCCCTAATAAATTTAAACTAATCTATTTCACTAATCTAAAAGAACTAGAATTAGAACTAAAACTAGAATTAGAACTAGAACCCTCTCCTAAGCTAGCTCTAAGAAGCCCTACTAATATTTAGAAACTATATAAATATAAAGGCTATAACTAAATACCTATCTACTATAGGAAAATCACTATCTAATCTACTAAATTAGCTAGATACCTTAGTATCTAGCTTAATAAAACCCTTTTCTTTAATACCTACTATACTAAGGTAATTAACTATATAAATAGTAGCCTAGAGGCACTCTAAAGTATTACTAGATTAACCTAGGGTACCTCCCTAGAAGCTATATATATAATCTATTATAGTATAGTTATTCTATAGCTCCTATATAGGGTAGTAGTATGGTTTAGCCCTACTAGCAGGCTAATCCTAGCAGGGGAATAGACTAAGATTATTAATAAATTTACTAAGATCTAGAAGTATATAACCATCCTAATTAGTAATATCTTCTAAGGAACCACTATAGCTATACTAAATATAGAACTATATCTACTACTAATCTACCTACAGATGTAATAAATTACTAAGGAAACTACTATTTAAATCTAGATAGGGCTATAGTTTACCTACCCCTAAGGACTTATAGGGAAGCTATAACTAACTAAAGAAATATAGTAAAATAGCCTTACTCTACTAGAGGTACTTAGGAAGAAGGGTAGCCCACTAGCCCTTATCCTAAGATATATAAAGAAATAAGAGATATAGAAGATATATATACTCCCCCCCTAGAAGCTCCCCCTCTACTATATAATTAAAAATTATAAAGCTGCACTAAAGACCTATAATAAGATATATAAGGAAGATAACTAGCACTTAGTTATCTATATTAATAGTAGTAGCTACTAAGGCTATATAGGTGCCTTAGCTATCTATCTCTATAACTAATAGATCTACCAGAACCACCTAGGCATAGAGGCAGACTTAACTATATATATTATTAAGCTAGATAGAATCTATATAGTAATAGATATAGCTATAAAACTAAGCTCTTATTTACTCACCCTTTTTACTAATAGCTAGGCTACTATCTAGGTAGTCTAGAATCTATATTACCCCTCTAGCTAATATATTCTGTATACTATATATAGAAGTATATAGGCCCTAGGGGCATACAGGCTATCTCTAGAGAATATTAAGATATACTAGATCCCTGCCTATATAGGTGTAGTGGGGAATAAGGCTATAGATAAGGTAGTAAAGAAGGTAGCTATATAAGGTAGTAAGGTTTAATTAAGCTTAGTAGAACTAGAATAACTAATTATCTAGCTTACTATAGTAGCTAAGTAAGCTATCTACTAATAAATCTAGTAATACTAGAAGAAATAGTAAGAGATAGAGAAAGAGGCTAAGCTAATATAGTAGCTAATTAAGGCCCCTTATAAGAAGAATCTAGAACTTTATAAGGGCCTACTAAAGCTACATATATTAATTATTATCTAGATATAGACTATATAGATTAGTCTGTGATATTTTCTCTTTAAAATTAAGGCCTATAACTTAGACTAGTATAGCTATAGAGAGGGGTCCTAGACCCCTAAGTATATTCTCCTATAGTGTTTACTATATATAGAAGCCTATAGGAAGATAATAGATAAGCTATATAATATAAAGGGAATCTAGGGGAAACTATCTAATTATAATATACTTATATCTAATCTATAGGTAATCTACTATATTACTAAATTTATATATTAAATAGGTCTGCTTAGCTAGTTCTATCACACAGAACTAGGGGAGCTATTAGAGCAGGACTAGGAATATAGAAGCCTCCTATAAGGCTCTGGAATAGATATAGAAGATAATGATTAGATAGATTACTAAGTAGCTGCCTGGGAAGGGTCTTCCTAGGTGTAGAATTATAGTATGCTTAGAATAACTACATGGAATAAGATAGGATAGGTATTTAATATACTAAGATAGTGTAGGAAAGGTATATAGCCTAATAGTAGGCTACTTTAGTTATTTTCTGCTTTTAATATAGCTATATACTAATTTCTTATATCTCTTCTATATTTATGGGTTAATTATGGGCTTCAGGTGTTTAGATACTAGATTCCTACTTCATTAGTAAAGTGCCTGCATAGCTAATTACTTCAATAGATAGGCTATATCAGGTTAATAGAATCTTGATTGATTGATTGATTGATTGATTGATCCCGTGGGCTCCTGTGGGGGACGTTGATAACTTTGACAGTCTGAAGGAAATTACATGGCAAGTCCATGTCTATGGGGATTCGAAGCAGGAAATGGAGGATTGGTGTCGCGATAACCGTGTGCCTCTGCATGTCTTCCCCTGGGACGAGAAGTACCAAACGGTTGGATTTGCAAGAGACGCAGCCTACCTCATCAGACCTGACACGTACGTGGCTGTTGCAGAACCATCAGGACGACCAGAGCGATTTGAACAGTACTTGGAGGAGAACAGAATTCGTCTGGTCTGATTGACGGCTTTGGTCAGGGTTTTGTACTATATCCGGCAGCGCGGCGTTGGGCTTGACTTTGCATCTCCTCTCATAGAATACGCATATTTTCCTTTAATGAAATCTACATCCGCATCCCTTCAAAATCTTTTTGGCTTTGCCCTCATCCTCTGCTCGGCCACTGTCGGTCTACCTTAGTCTCGAAAAGTGCGAAAACAGCGGGGGAATACGAGGCGGGGTAACTGTATCCAGTATCTTCATGTTCCGAGGCCCTCTGTCTAGACAGCACTGTCCTCTGATACCTTTCTGCCCTCAGTCTGGGTGGCCTTTTTACTATCTTAGACTCAGCTGCCCTGCAATACACGTCACCTTCCCAGCTGCAACCATATCCAGCAAGGCTATGACCAGAGTCTGAGGAATAGTGTCCGAGGAACTGTCAAATAGCAAAATGGTGCTTTCTATACGCCCCGCAAGAGAGGCAGACTTAGAGACAGTTGGAAACATCGCAGCAGCAGCCGTCAATCCCACCACAGACGCAATATCCCGCCGCTTGTTTCCACCTGACCTCCAACCGACGAACATGCCAGCTGGCGAAGCATGCAGACAATGGCGATCTGCTCGCAAGACCTCGCGCTTCCACTCCAACGGCACTGCTCTAATGGTGGCCGCAGACGATGCTCTGCACGGGCAGATTGTTGGCTTTGCGCTGTGGGACGTCCCAGTCCCAGCTAGCGGTGGCGGCTGCGAGCCGCGCCAACCCCAAGAACCAGAACCAGAACCAGGACCTGCTGTGCATGCGCATCCGGGCCTAGACCAGTCCGCCTTAGCTGAAATGCGTCGGATCCTGGCAGACGATGCGCGCGCGCATTTCGGGGACGAGATGAAAAGGAATGTGTGGCGTATGTGCACCTCGCGCGGTTTAGCTACGATGCCAGCAGACTAATACAAGCAGCGTAGATCTTGATTATATTGCTGTGGACCCGCGTCATTGGCGGAGGGGTATTGGCAGGATACTCTTACAATGGGGCGTACAGCGGGCTGCAGCTGAAAAGAGAGACTGTTATCTGGTTGCTACGCCTGCTGGGCGTCCGCTGTACGAAGCTGCGGGATTTACGGAATTGGCGACCCTGCGGATCTTTGGTGTTTCTCACTTGTCAATGATCAAGAGGTACGCTCCTGCCTCGGTAGTTGGGCAAAGGAGATGGGATAAAGAACGTTGAAAAGCCTCTGGGATCGGCCAGGAAACCACGATGCCCATTCGAAAACACATCATTTTTGCCGTGGCTAGGGGCTTGAATAATGCGTGAATAGCGATGGAAGATTCTTACCCACTCAGCCCGCAGGGTTTGACAGCATTGCCAAGAAGTAAATTTGTTCTTGCTGCTACAGCTCATACGCAAATGTCACTGTATTCTCTGGCTAGTTTGGTAAAGGATCCTGGAAATCATTCCAATCTATACTCGAGTACTGCCCACAAGCCCAACCAAGGCTTTGTTGGTTGGCAATGGACGTGATATTAGTGCTTCTGTTCATATCAGAGTTTTCAGGTATGAAATTGTGGCTGTAAAGTCATGAGTCACGAGTCACATCCCTAGATTCGATAATCCTTAAATTATACATCAGAATATGACTCATTGTCAGGGATATTATTAGTCAGTATTGGGTTCTTACGGTGTGGTCATGAATCATGATGCATGTCTGCTTTCACTTGGTGAGACATGGACTAGCGAATTAGCTAGCACTTAGGGCTCTTAGTTTACTTCTCACTCAACCGATTGGGTTCTCGGGGCCTTTCAGGGGTTCAAATATCTCCTTCGTGAACAGGCTAATTTACTAGTGCTGGCATTTACCCAATTGCTCATGGCTTTGAGCAGGCATGTTTAATCAGTCAATCAATCAATCAATCAATCAAGATTCTATTAACCTGATGTAGCCTATCTATTGAAGCGATTAGCTATGCAGGTGCTTTGCTGAATGAAGCAGGAATCTAGTATCTGAATGCCTGAAGCCATAGAAACCCATAAATATAGAAAAGATATAGGAAATTAGTGTATAGCCACATTAAAAGTAGAATACATAACTAAAGCAGCCTGCTACTAGACTGCATGTCTCCCCTATACTATCTTAGTGTATATTAAACACCTATCCTACTCCATTCTATATAGTTATTCTAAGCATGGCATGATTCCATGCCTAGGAGGGCCCCTCCTAGATAGCTAGTTAGTCCATCTAATTATTATCTTCTATATCTATCCTAGAGCCTTATAAGAGGCTTCCTTGTTTATGGTCCTGCTCACCTATATCTATGTAGTGGAATTAGCTGAGTAGGCCTGTTTAGTGCATGAATTTAGTAATATAGTAGATTACCTGTGGGTTAGATATAAGTATATTATAGTCTAATATTTTCCCCTGGAGCCCCTCTATATTATATAGCTTATTAATTATCTTCCTGCAGGCCTCTATATATAATAGATACTATAGGAGAATATATCTAGGGGTCTGAGACCCCTCTCTATAGCTATATAGGTCTAAGTTAGAGGCCTTAATCTTAAAAAGGAAGTATTATAGACTAATCTATATAGTCTATATCTAGATAATAATTAATATGTGCAGCTTTAGCAGGCCTTTATATAGGCCTAGATTATTCTTATAAGGGGCCTTAATTAACTACTATATTAGCTTAGCCCCTTTCTTTATCTCCTACTATTTCTTCTAGTGCTGCTAGATTCACTAGTGGATAGCTTATTTAGCTACTATAGTAAGCTAGATAATTAGTTATTCTAGCTAATTAGGTTATCTTACTAAGCTTATTTAAACCTTACTAAAGTTATTACTTTATATAGCTACCTTCTTTACTACCTTATCTACAGCCTCATTCCCTACTATACCTATATAGATAGGGATCTAGTATATCTTTATATCTAGAGAGAACCTATATACCCCTAGGGCCTTTACCCCCTTATATATTACTGTTAGGATGTATTAGCTAGAGGGGTAATATAGGTTCTAGACTGCCTAGATGGCAGCCTAGCTATTAGTAAAGAGGGTGAGTAAGCAGGAGTTTAATTCTCTAGTATTATCTAATACTATATAGATTCTATCTAGCTTAGTAGTATATATAGTTAAGTCTGCCTCTGTGCCTAGGTGGTTCTACTAGATCTATTATTTATAAAGATAGATAGCTAAAGCACCTATATATCCCTGGTAGCTACTACTATCTATATAGATAACTAATTAGTTATCATCCTTATATATCTTATTATATATCTATAGTGCAGCTTCATAGTCTTTAATTATATAATAAAGGGGTGGCTCCTATAGAGGGAGTATATATACTTTATATAACTCCTATTCTTCTAGGTGCTTTAGGGTAGGGGCTAATAGGCTATCTCTCTTTCTAAGTATCTCTAGTAGAGTAAGGCTACTCTACTATATCTCCCTAATTAGTTATAGCTTCTTTATAAGTCCTTATAGGTAGGTGAAGCTTGGCCCTATCTAGATTTAGATAGTAGTTTCTTTAATAATCTGCTGTATCTATAGATATATTAGTAGTAGATATAGCTTGATATTAAGTATAGCTATAGTAGTTCCCTAAAAGGCCCTACTAATTAGTATAGCTGTATATTTCTGGATCTTAGTGAATTTATTAGTAATCTTAGTCTGCTCTATTATGGGGATTAACCTACTAGTAGGGCTAAACTATATAGTGACCCTATATAGGAGCTATAGGACAACCACTATATAATAGATTATATATATGGCTTCTAGTAAAGCCCCCTAGGTTGATCTAGTGATACTTTATAGGGCTTCTAGGCTGCTATTCATATGGTTAAGTACCTTAGTATAATAGGTGTTAAAAGAAAGGGTTTTATTAAGTTAGATGCTAAGGTATCTAGCTAATTTAGTAGGTTAGATGGTTATTTATCTATAGTGGATGGGTATTTAGTCATGGCCCTTATATTTATACAGCTCCTAGATATTACTAGGCCCTACTAGGGTCAGCTCACAGGGAGGTTCTGGTTCTTTAGGGTTAGTAAAATAGATTAGTTTAAACTTATTAGAGGTGAATTTAGTAGCATATCTGCTAGCCTAGTAATCTACCTTCTCTAGGTACTTCTCTAGGACTGTGATATTCTGAGTATAGGTCTAGCTAATAGTAAGTATATAGAAGTTATCTATCTAGCTAATTAATATTATCTGCGTGCTGCTAAGCTAGTGGATTAGTATTTAGATTAGTGGGGTATTAAAGATTAGGAAAAGGATAGGTAATAAGGGGCTGCCCTATAGGATCCCTATAAGAGTTATGAATAGCTTACTAAGGAATCTAGGTAGCTATAGATAGGTATAATAATCTAATAGAAAGGATTATAGCTAGTTAGTGATCTAACCTAGCTGCATAGTTTAGAGGTTATGTAGTAGGTGTTAGTAGGAGATATTATTAAAGGCACCAGAGATATCTAGTAGTAGTATGCTAACCTTCTAGCTAGACCCCCAGGCATGGTGGATTATGTTAAGGATTAGTTAGATAGTATAGTTAGTAGAGATGCCCTTCTGGCTGCCTAGGTAGTCTTTTAGGAGCAGGCTATACTCCTCTAGTATCTAGGAGATATAGACTATAATTATTAACTCTAGGACCTTGCCTAGGGTACTAAGTAGGGTAATTAGGTGATAGGACTTTAGAAGATAGAAATCTCAGGGGGCTGTCTTACAGAGGATAACTATTATAGATACCTAGAAGTATTAGGGATTATGTCCTATGTAGATATAGATATTAAATAAGGTCTTAAGTACTTAGATAAATACTAGGACTACTATTAAAATATACTAGACCTTATTAGGGATGGCATCAGGCCTACCTAGGTGCCTTATTAGGAGGTGCTTATTTAATAGTTTTAATAATCTCTTACTTATTAATATCTGGAAAAGTAATATTATATATAGGGTTATATATATAGTTCTCTATATTAGAGAGATTAGCAGGGGGAGGAGGTGGGAAGAAGGCCTTATAGAGTAGGTTAGTTTTCTACTCTACTATCTCTACTATATAGTCTCCTAGGTAAAGTATAGGGATAACTCCTATCTAGCTACCTTCTTAGTAGTTCTAGGCCTATTTAGTGATATACTACATGCCCTAGGGGCCTTAAGTAACTATCTGCTGTATATATCTATAATAGCTATATTATAGGGATCTAGATATAACCTTCCTCTTATAGTTATAGATTTTTGTGTATATGATCTAGTTATTATTAGTGTGTGTATTAGTATAGATCTATTAGTAAAGATAGGTTAGTTTAACTATCTTAGTATATTTAGGTATCTAGTTAGGGTTAGCCTACTTAGAGGGGCAGGCCTATGGTGTAGAGTAAGTAATAGCTTATTAAATAATTTTAATAAGGTAGTTAGTGGTATCTTTAATATAATTAGGGGTTTTAAGGCTTCTAGTCCACCTTAATAGATTAATATTAGTAGATATAAACTTATAGAGCTTCTGTGTGTCTATAGCCTTCTAGTTATAGTATTTAGGGGCTTATAGTGGAGGTGTTATAATATTAAGAAGTAGGTATATTAGTAGGTAATTAGAGTCTATATATATATTCAGAGCCACCTTACAGACTATAAGGCAGGCTATTAGATCTATAGATCTAAATATTAAGTTAATAGTTAATTAGTAGCCCTGCTTATCTTAGGTTACTATACCTTATTCTATCCAGAGGTCTAGGAGCTAGGTATTAGTAAGCTCTAGTAGCCTATTAGACCTAGGGTTAGTCTAATAGATATAGTTACTATCCTAGGCTAGGTAGTAGAGGTTAAAGTCTCCTAGGAGTAGGTATCTATCTTATTAATTAATAACCTGCTCTAGGAGGTTGAGGGTATTAGTTTAGGTGTTAGTATCTAGACATAGGTTATATATATTATATAGATAGAGCATCCTAGTATTATAGTATAGTTTAAGCTCCTAGTAGTCCTATAAATAGGCTATATGCTTCTATTTAGTAGAGTTTATCTTATATAAGATATAGAGGTAGATATAGGTATAGCCTCTAGTTTCTACTACTTTAGGGTAAAGCAGCTAATAAGTTATATTAGTAGGGTAGTAGATAGTATCTTAAAATAGGTTATTCTATAATTCTTAGATAGTAATGATATTAGCTTCTAGGACTTTTAGGTTATATAAAAACTAAGCTATTATTATATTTTTAGAGTGGTGCATATTATATTATAAGATCTAGAGAGATTTATTTATTAGAAGGTTATAGTTAGGCATTCTATATACTTTTATAGCTCCTAAATTAGGACATCTTTAAGGACTATATATTACCTTATTTCTACTTATTCTTCTAGCTTTAGGAGTTAGAGTTAGTATCCTTATCTTATAGGACTAAGCTAGGCTGCTAGTTACTCTCTAGAGTATTAGGGAGCTTAGTATAGTCTTAATATATATTAAGATAGGTCCTACATGTAGTAGTAGTTTGTTAGTTTTATAATTATTTTAAAGGGTGGTCATCCTTGTTAGTTAAGCTTAGTAGATTAATATTATTTAGATAATTAATAACTTAAGTAGAGTAATAGGAGCTAGTAATAGAGATAGTTTTCTTTATTAGGGCTCTTTTAGATAATAGGGCTGTTGTTATCCTTTATTCTAAGGGGGTGAATAAGATATTATTAGTAGTCTAGTCTAATAGAGATGTTAGAGATAATATTATAGAGGATGCCTGGCCTTAAGGTAGTTACTTATAAAATAGCTCTGATCTTATCTTTCTAGACCCCTTAGGTATTCTAGTAGCCTGTTCTACTATAGTAGATCCCCTAGATTTATTAGTATTATTAATTTATATATAGGAGTCCTCTGCTGCCATATCTACTAGGGTAATTATTAGTCTAGATATTAAGGAGGATGCTTACTCTAATACTAGGGTAGAGGTACTTAATATAGTAGTAGAATCTAAGCTATTACTCTTAGAGTCCCTTTAGAAGTCTTGTAGGTAGGGAGGGATATAGTAATATTTCTAGTAGTAAAGAGATACTACCTATACCTTATCTATCTCCTCTATATGGATTCTACCTTAATCAATTCTCCTCGCTTGCTCACTCACGCGGCTCATCTCTCTCACTGGATTCTACCTTAATCAATTCTCCTTACTTGCTCACTCACGCGGCTCATCTCTCTTGCTAGATTCTACCTTAATTAATTCTCCTTGCTTACTTGCTTATATGGCTTATCTCTCATACTAGATTCTACCTTAATTAATTCTCCTTGCTTGCTTACTCACATGGCTTATCTCTCTCACCAGATTCTACCTTAATCAATTCTCCTTGCTTGCTTGCTTACACAGCTCATCTCTCTTACTAGATTCTACCTTAATTAATTCTCCTTACTTACTTACT
>NW_025091224.1:375733-443602 GCF_018404265.1 Aspergillus viridinutans | reverse complement strand
CTAGATTCTACCTTAATTAATTCTCCTTACTTACTTACTCATGTGACTCATCTCTCTTACTAGATTCTATCTTAATTAATTCTCCTTACTTACTTGCTCATATGGCTCATCTCTCTCACCAGATTCTATCTTTATTAAGATAGATAAGCGCGCGCGGGGGATCATAGGCCTTATAAGTAGAAGTAACACATGCCTGGTAAGCCAGCTAGCTAGCTATCCAGCTCTAACACTAATCTATATAATAATTAATAAACAGGGACCTTACTAGACCCTAAATTCTGACCTCTCTACCCCTAAGATCCATCTCCACACAGTTAAACATGTGTTAACTAGTTATTTTATTTTAATTAGTGGCTTCCTAATCAGGATTCCTATATATTAATTACTACTACTAATCAAAGGCCCCAGCACCTAGGATCTTTAGGGCCCACCCCTACTAATCAGAGGCACTAAACCCTAGACCTCTAAGATTTAGCTCTGGCTATCTGCTAATAATGACCCTTTAGGTAGAGTAGTTATCTAACTAGATTAGGGCTCCACCCCCTCTTATTAGGCTGCCTCCCTGTACTAGGTTAGGCTACTTATAGACTTTACTCTAGTATTACATACTTTTCTATACTATCTTATACTATCTTATACTTTCCACTGAGGCCTAGTTATTTTAATATTATAGCTTAGTAGCTAGCCCTAGCAGCTAGTAATAATTCTTCTATTATTAATTATTCCTTTTATTTTATAGTATACTATATAGATATTATTAAGTTTACTTAGGCTCACCCTAGCAAGTCTGCTAAGGCCCCCTGGGTTAAAGGTTTTGCTTAGTAGGCCTGTGCCCTAGTTATAAGGCTGCTAGAGAGCTAGGTCTATAGTATAGCTACTAGTGATTTTAGTTAGTAGACTAGGGCACCTAGTATAAATAGGGTAGAGATAGGTAAGCATAGCTTAGCCATCTCTTCTTCTATAACTCTCAGGGCCTAGGGGGTCTTTAACTAGACCTAGCAGGTGCTAAGTAATCTATCTTCTCCCCCTAATTATTATCTTTACTCTCCCTCCTCCTCCCCCCTAGCTGCACCCCCCTGTAATAATGAGAACTACATCTAGATCTGGTAGTATAGATATAGAAATAGCCTAGGAGCTAGCCCTTATAAGTAAACTACTATTATAGCTATTATAGGTAAGATCCAGGAGATTCTCTACTATAGTAGCCTCTCTAGCCTAGCTAGTATGTAGGTAGTAGGGGCCTAGGTGCTTTATAATAGTAATCTAGATATATATATCTACTCTATATTAGATTAGGAGTGCCTAATCTAGAATGAAAAGGCATGGCTCCAGGAGCTCCCTAAAGATAAAAATACCTATATTACTAATTACTAGTATACTATCCTAGTCTACTATATTCCTATTACCTTCCTTCCCTCCAGCACCTAGAGTGTGGTAGAGGCCCTCTAGGAGAAGATATTATACTATAATCTAGCACTCCACAGCCCCATACTATATGTGGGCTGGTGCAGGAATAATACTATAACCTAATAGTATAAGCAGAAGTCTTCCCTAGTAGTCTCCTTCTAAGATATATAGTTAGTAAACTATACTATTTAGTACTAAATCTTCCTAAATGGCACCCTGCTATATATAGAACTATTTGACCTACTCTACTAGCTCCTATAGTGTACCTAATGCCTAAATTATAGATATGCCTAGCCTATTTATATAGCTAAAAGAGTTATATATCTATATTATACTAATACCCATAATAAGAAGTTCTGTAAGGTTAAAGAGGTCCCTTCCTAATACTGCTATACTATCTACTATAGCCTCTACTAAGCTAATAGCAAGCAGTGCCCTATATACTAGTATAAACTCTAAATTTATTAAGATTAACTATAGAATTAACCCCTTTTCTTTACTAGCCTGCCCTAGCCTACTAAACCAGCCTAGCCTACTAACCTAGCCCTAAATACTAGACAGGCCTAGCTACCTACACCACTGCATAGTGCAGCTAACATAGAGCCCCCTAGGCCTGAAAGGGCTAAAATAATTAGTAGACCACTACTAAATCTAGAAGATATATGTTAACTAGCTAGCTAATCACTACTATCACTAGTTAATATATTTAAAACATACCCTTCTATAAAGGCCCCTATCTACCTATCTATCCATCTATCTATCTATCCACCCATCTACCCACCTATCTATCTAATAGTTAATATTAGCTACTATCCATCTCTGTAGCTTTAGCTAACCTATTCTATGTAAACTTACTCCTAAAGCACTTTACTAAGGAGGCCCTAGAAAGTAGCTATATATCTAGAAATAGTGCCTGTATAGTTAGTGCCTCCACTATTACCTACCTATAATACTAATTTCTATATACTAGTGCCAACGCCCCCCTAGTTAGTTAAGGCTATAACCCCTAGATAAATAGCTAACTTAGCCTCCCCACCCCTATTACTACTCTCTAATCTAGCCTAATGTGTTCCTAGTCTCTTCTTATATATATTAAGTATATTAAGCCTCTTAGCTATTTCCTATATACCTACCCTCCTAAGTAACCTTACCTGGGAAGTCCCTAAGCTACTAGGGGCCCTAAAATATAAATACAGCTATAGCTAGAGCTGTTAGTCTACTATAAGTAGCCTAGACTAGACTGGTTAAACCCAACCCAAGAACCCGAACCCAACCCGGCCCAAACCCAGGATGGGCTGGGTTGGGCCCTAGGCTACAGGGCCCATGGGCCGGTTGGGTTCTAGAATTAGAACCCATTATGGGTTTGGGTTCTAAAAACGGGTTTTAATTACAATACCTAGTAATTAGATTTCACTAGATTCTAGGCTAGTATACTATATTTATATATATAATCATATTATATATATATATATATACTAGATGCTAGTATGGTATTGAAAAATTTAATACATACTAACTAGATTAGGCAGGCGGAGAGTGATTTTTGGGTTTGGCAGAACCCAAATGGGTTGACCCCCTAGAACCCACTGGGTTATGGGCTGGGTTTGGGCCCTAGAAATCTAGAACCCGAACCCGGTGGGTTGGGTTCTAAAGATAGGGGAACCCGGCCCAACCCGTGAAAATAACCACCCTAGCCTAGACCTACTTAATACCCTAGTCTCTAAGCTAAAATACCTAAAGATATCCACTAAGATATATAATACTAAAGATAATAGAACTATATAAGCCTCTACTACTACCTTATAAGGCCTACCCACACTACTTATCTGCCTAAGCCTGCCCACTAAGCCAGCTTAGACACCTAAGATGCTATGCTAAGGGGGCCCTGTTAAGCCCCTTCTACTATAGCCCTAGTTTATAAGACCAGGGCCCCTAGTATTAATCACTAGCACTAGCATATCTAGCATTTCTAGTATATATAAATTAGCATCTAATCTAGCCTCTAGCTTAGTAAATAATTTAGTAGCTAGTTTAGTATCCACCCTAGTAAGTAGCACCTCTCTCCCCCTGTTTAACCCTAAAATACTAACCCTATTAGCTTACTAGACTGTGCCCTTCCTACTAATATCTGACCCCAACCCATCCCTAAACTCAGATAAAGCTAAGTATAATGGGTGCCTTATATACTAGAAGGCTGAAATAGGAAGTACTTAGGGTAGCTTAAGTATATATAATAGTAGTATTTACCTAGAGGAGGGATGCTAGTATATAGCCCCTAGTAGCTATAGCTAGTAGCCCCTCTATGTCCCTAAGGGCCCCTAAACCTAAGCTAGATAAAGCTAATTCTGAAGCTAAACCTAGTCTAGGGGCTGAAATAGATATCAGAATTAAGGCTAGAGTTACCCTAGCCCCTTAAGCTAACTAAACTATCTAGATACTATAATATAATATCTAGAATTCACTAGATATTAGTATAGCACCCCTCCTTCAGGACCCTTAGCTCTAGGACTATATAGTTATTACTATCTAGGAGCCCTGGGTTAATATTCATAGAGATAACCCTCTAATATACTTCCCCTAAGAGGCTGCTAATTACTTCTATATTATATAGCTAGCTATAGGGCCAGGCTAAGGACCCCCCTAGGTCTATATATATATATAGAAGACCCTGTAATAGTAGGTTACCTTTATCTCTATATATATTATCTTTACTGCCATCCAGCCAGTACTAGGCAGGCTATAGATTATAGTCTATAATATCTATAACCTACCACAGACAGCAGTAAATAAGAGGGTAATAGATCTTATTTAGGCCCTAGAGGCCATAGATCAGTAGTAGCAGGCCTCTAGTAAGCCTACAGAGCATATAGTAGTTAGGGACTTTAATATCTATAATAGCCTCTGGGCTAGCAAGGCACACTAGCTTCCCTAGGCCTAGCATAATAGCACCTATATAGAGGCCCTGAAGTAAATTATTAAGTAATACCTACTAGAGTTAGTTATCCTAGTTAGCCTTATTACCTAGCCTACCCCTACCCCTATTCCCATATGCAAACCCCTTAGCCTTCTAGATATAGCTGGCACAGATGCCTCTAATAAAGCTAACCCCAGGGCCCTTTCTGTGGAGGAGTAGGCTGCTAGATTAATAATTAATCTAATCTTTATCTTCTAGGGGCTTGTAGACTATATCTATTATATTTAGGAAGCTAACCTAGATAGTGATTTAGATTACCTCCTAATTAAAACTAAACTTAATGCCACCTTTAAGCCTAAACCCCTAAGATAATACTAAAACTAGGCTGCTATAGATACCTAGAAGTTGGCTATAGTCCTTACTATATGCCTGCCCCTATCACTCCCTGCTGAAGTAATATAGGGAGATATTAACTAGTATGTTAGTGAACTAGTTAGCACACTCACTACTATAATTAATACTATAGTGCTATAGCTCTACCTATCTTAGTATTTCTACTCTAGCTTCACTCTAGAATGCTGTGCCCTTCTCTAGGAGAAGAAGCATATCTAGCAGACTATCTCTGCATACTAAAGTAAGCACCACTGCAAGGCCCCCTTACCCCTGTGGGTATGGCTAGCTCAGGCCACCTAGGTATGTAAATAGGCTATGTAGTAGTGCTGGCATAATACTTTTTAGCAGTAAATTACTAATATTATAGATATAGATAATATATAGCGCGCCATCTACTAGATAAAGAACTAGGGCCTATACCAGGCCTACACCCCCCCTCTTCAGGACCCCTATACTAGCTTAGTTATATACAGGGCCTAGGAGAAGGCTAATCTTTTAGCCTGCTAGTTCTTCCCACCCCCCCTGCAGGCTAACCTAGATAACATCCAGGGATTTAACTACCCTAAGCTAATTAGTGTACTAGAATTTAGGGAGTATAAGGTCCACCATACCCTCTATGCTATTAAAGCTAATAAGGCCCCTAGCCTAGATGGAATCACTAACCAGGTACTATAGGCTGTCAGTTATGTACTAGTCCCTAGCCTAACTAGCCTATATAATTAATATATTCAGCTTAGCTACTACCTAGAGTACTTCTATAATGCTACCATAGTTATTCTCTGTAAGCTAGGTAAGCTAGACTACTCTATGCTAAAGGTATACTAACTAATTACCCTGCTTAATACTCTGAGCAAGCTGCTTAAGGCTCTGATTACCTCCTGGTTAAGCTATCTAGCTAAGGCCCATAGGTTGCTTCTAGATAACTATTTCAGGGGGTGTAAAGGCTAGGGCATAGAGAATGCCCTCTATATAGCCCTAGAAGCTATCTACTTAGGCTAGAAGAATAGTAAGGTTATCTCTACCCTTCTGCTAGATATCTATAGGGCCTTTAATAATACCTTATATGACTAACTTATCCATAATCTCCACACCCAAAGGGTCCTGAAGACCTATATTACCTAGCTTAGCAGCTTCCTCCAGGGCTGATCCACCTTACTAGTGCTGCCTAAATACACTATGCTAACCTAGAGAATAGAAACTAGCATCCTGTAGGGCTCCCCTCTCTCACTAATTCTCTATATCTTCTATAATGCAGGCCTAATGGGCTGGGGGGACCCTGAGTAGGGCACTAATAATATTAGATATATTAATAATATAATAATACTAGCTACTAGTAATAGTGAGCGCACTAACTATTAATAACTATATAAGTATTACTAATATAGGTGCCTCTAATAGGCCACCACCTATGCATCCTGGTTTAAGCTCTCTAAATTCTAGCTTATTCACTTCTACCCCCTGGGACAGTGAGCTTGGGGTAGTAGAGCCAAGCCATCTAGCTAAGGCAGCAGGCTAGGGGAGCTACTAGACCTAGATAATAGGTAGGTTATTAAAGCTAGCATAATAGCCTAGCTCCTTAGAGTCATTCTTAATTAATACCTAACCTTTAAGGCGCACCTTAAGTATATTAATAGCATAGTGACCTAGCACCTCTAGGCTATTAGTATACTAGGTGGCTCTAAATAGGGCCTGTAGCTCTAGGAGCTTTAGTATATCTATATAGCCTGCATCACTCTAATTATACTATATGCTGCCTCTGTATAGTATATACTACTAGTCCAGGGCTAGAAGCACCTCTATAGCTAGCAGGTAAAGGTGTTAAACTAAATCTAGTATTAGGCTAGGAAGCTAATTATAGAGGCTTTCTAAATAGTTAGCAGGGCTATATTTAATACTAAACTATACCTTACCCTAATGCTACTACTCCTCTGATAGTACTATATCTAAACCCTTATCTGAATTACTACTACTCCAGCCTATTAAATATATATTCTTAATTACTATTAATACTACTAGAACCCACTATTACACTCACTGCTAGAAGCTGCAGAGGAGGAAGTTAAATTAGTAACTAGTGTTAACCCTAGGGAGTTAGAGACTTGCTTACTATAGGCAGTACCTCCATGGTGGGAGCTACTAGAGGTAGTGATTAAGGAGATAAAGGAGTAGTTAATAATCTACTATAATATTTACTATATTGCCTACCCTAAGGCTATTTAGGTCTATACTAATGGTTCTAGCATCCATGGGCAGGTTAGCACTACTATAATGTGTCTAGACCCCCCTATCTACTAATAATACTACCTGGGAATAGATATTAAACATATAGTACTAGTTACAAAGGTTATAGGGTTAGTGCTGGCCCTGCAGCTTCTTAAGCAAGATCTGGTACTATATAATACCTAGTAGTCACTGCCTGACTATGGCTCTTGGAAGCAGGCTAAGATTTATTCTAATAATTAGGGCATACTATGCACCTTGCTCACCTTAAAGCAGGGCTCCAGCTAGTATCTGGTTTAGAAGATAGTGAACCTGCTGGATTAGTTAGATCTAGTGTTAGATATCTTATTTCATTAGCTGGTGGTGCACCATAGGGTCACTAGTAATGAGCTTGTAGACTACAAGGTAAAGGAGGTGTCTAGCTAGCAGCTAGGTGATAGAAGGGGGGGCCTGGTGCTAGTTATGATGCTAGATCATCCTATGCAGGGCCCCCTAGACACCTAGATTAAGTAATATACTAAGGAGTAATAGGAGGAGGCCTGGTAGTAGTCTAAGTATAGTAGATACCTCTAAGATCTCCTCCTAGATATTACTAAATAGTTTATTACCCTGTATGATGATCTTACCCTAGTGAAGTAAAGCATGGTGGTATAGATATATACTAGGAAGATTAGGCTAAATCACTATCTCTTAACTATTAACCAGGCTAATAACCCTCTCTGCCTGTATGGTAGGGCCCTAGAGATAACCTACCATGTGCTATTTAGCTACACCTAATATAATAACCTTCAGCGCACAGTATAGATAGAAGGGACCCCCTAAAACCTTACAGAGGCCTTGATAGAGAAATAGTATATTTAGTAGACTATATGGCTCATGCTAAGCACTAGCCAGCTAACATATCTAGCTGAAGCTACTAAGCTAGCATAGCTTAAGCTAAGCACCCCCAGCAGCACCTGGCTTCTGATAGCCCTAGCTAATAATAACTAATAAACTGTATTCATATACTATTATATACTACTAGTCACTCCTATCAGTGCAGTGCTGCCACCTGTGGCTCTAGCCTGTGTATCTATATAGCACTAGCTTACTAATCTAGTACTATTTAGTGATAGCGCCCCTAAAACCCTCACAGGCTTGGGAATCTATGGCTTTCTGAATGAGTTAGTAACTATCTTAGGGGAAGTAGGCCTGTACAGGCACCTAGGCAGGCATAAGGGCATACATAGGGAAGCAAGGTAGCTAGTGATTTTAGCCCTAGCTAAGATGGAATAATAGGGTATTAAGGTAGCAGCACTCACTGATTTTAGCCCTAGCCAGAATAGATAGATCTATAAGGGAGTCAGGGTAGCAGCACTCACTGATTTTAGCTAGGGCTGGAATAGAGGCATCCATGAGGGAATCTACAGGGGTTTAGCCTAGCCTAGGTGCCTAAGATATATATATATATTTATATGCTGATGGTGCCAGTCCGCAAGGACAGCCGCTGGTTAGATAGTCATCACTTACTAGGAGCCTCTGACATGGCCCAGCCCGGTGCCGAAACAGAGTAAGGAATCAATCAATCAATCAATCAATCATATCTCCTCTATATACTTCCTATACTCTTTTAACTAGGTAGCATGTGTGTCCCTATAGTTAATATACTTTTATAACTCCTAGTTAGCAGTGGCCTGCTGATGTGGGTAGTTATAGATCTTATAACTACCTATATAGAGGCTATAGATTATTTTATTAGAATAGATACTTCCTATATAGCTATATTATTAATAGTTAAAGCACTAGTAGATATGAGTAGACTAGTTATATAAGACTATAGTTAAGGTAGTGGAATCCTAGATAGTTTCCCTATTAAGAGCTTTATTAGTAGTCTAGGGGGTAGAAAACTTAATTATTAAGATAGAGGACTTCTTATTAGTAGGTTAATTAGTAAGCTAGATAATATAGATAATCTTTACTAAATTACCTTAGGTAAAGTAATTCTTAGTTAGTAGCTAGTTAGTTACTTATTTAGCCTCCTTAGGGTCTGCTAGGTTACTAATTAATTTAACCTAGATATTATAGATTACTATACCCTAAGTTAGTAAGTAGATAATAGCTACCTAATAGAATAACTTAGCCTATCTAGGGTAGTAATATATAATCTCTACCTACTAGATAGTCTATAAGCTAAGGCTTAAGTTACCTAACTTAAGCTAGTAGGTGGCTATAAACTTAATAAATATAAATATAGCTACTATAGCTTTCTTTAAGGTCTTTATATAGGCCTTCTTAGCCCTATTCTTTATCTCTATAGCTTTTAGATAGTGAAAGGTGCTTACTATACTAGTATCTAGTAGTTTAATAATAACCTTATAGTCCTTACTTAACTCTAAGGGGGTGGCCCCAGGGCTGCTTAAGGAACTATAGGAGGAGACTATATAGTTAGGGGGTAGGGCCCCTACTATAGTAGCTATGTAAGATTAAACCTTAGTAGATAGAGGGATAGATTAAGTAGTTAAAATATATTAAGTAGTAGTAGTGTTCTTTTTAATATTAAGAGTAATCTTATAAAGGTTAATAACTACCTTTCTCTAGTTATTACCTAGGGGGTTTTTCAGGACCTCCTTAATAATAGAATAAGTATTAGTAATTAAATTAATAAGAGGCTTTAGGATTTCTTAATTATAAATCTTTAGATAATTTAAATAGATGCTTATATCATGATGAAGGTCTAAGATATAATTATGTAGAGTTTTCTATAGTCTATTTTTACTACCTTAGGAGGCTGTCAGGGGCGGCCACCCAGGCTTTAATAATAACATAGTAATTAAGATCCTATAAGATTAGGACTAATTAATAGCAGTTATTATCATGAGAAATTAGGTGAAATTTTGGGTTGAAAGAGGCTGGTTTAGGCGAGAAATTTCAAAAATTAGTTCTGTGTTGAAGTTGTTGTTTTTTTTCTGTTTAATCAGTCATATCCAGACAGTAATGCCTGTCAATGCTACTGCTACTGATGTTACATCAGGGCCCTTGATCCGGACTTAGTTTATAGGGAAACCAGGTAGATTGCCCCCAACTCCTTTAAGCGATATTGCTAATTCCAGCTAAGCTGTCGTTCAGTTGACTCGTGCTGGCAGCAAGTTCCGATACAGCGTGGCAACTTGAACCATCAGTCTCTGCCTCGCTGTCTGGCGGTGTAGAATTTTTCCCAGCAAGTATGAATGTCTTCATTCTTTGTCGTAACATGATGATAGGGCCCTCCGAATATGAGGTCCATCCAGGGCGCACCATGTCGGTCGAGTATGCGAATGTTGAACCATGTTGGTGAGGCATTTACTGGAGTACCTAGGTCGGATAATACCAAATAAAGCAGTTGAAGAAGCTCCGTAGTTTGAGAATCATTCTTGAAGCATTACAGAATGAACGTTCCAGTCTCGCCTCGGAATACTGCTACAGTAAATCTTCCGGAAATCGCTTACTCCAGCTCGGCACAATCCTTCCTCTTTGCCTGCAAATAGGCCTCCTGACTCTGCTTCACCAGCCTCCGCCTCTCCGCAGCCTCCTCCTCACTCGGTTTTGTCGGCAGGATTCCCGGCGCCGGATGGAATAGCTCTTCTTGGCTTGTAACCTTTGTGCCGTCCACATCACGAAAGTCCTTTTTTTGGATTACCCCGGGATGGAAAAGAGCAAGAGCATTCTGGATCTGTTCCGGGTTGAGCCCGCGCGCGTCGAGGACCTCGTAGTCGGCTGAGAGGGTACGCAGGACACCGTCCTTGCCGAGGTGGGTGATTCCCTTGCCGGACGGATCGCGCTTCATGTCTTTGACGAAGTCGGGGAGGATCTGGATCAGTTAGCTTGTGTACTGGATATGTGCCTGCCGTGATAGAGCTGGTGCATGTCACAGACTGTTGCTTACCCTGCAGCCCATGTTGAGTTCAGTATAGTATCAGTATCGTAGGTTTGGTGACTGCTGTATCTCACGAACATCAATGTCTTTAATATAATTCTCAATGACCCTCGCCAAGCGAGAGGGCGAGGCTGTTGCCTGCTTTGTGAGGCTAGTAATTGGGTTGGGTGGCGACTTCAGCCTGAACGGGTTCACCAAGAGTAACCAACTAGTTATCATAGGTAGTAAGCACTAGTCTGCCTGTAATAGCACTATTCCCAGGATCAAGCACAGCCTTGTGGGTCAACTGGCCCACAGCCCTGTTATCTGTGGGTGCACTGTGGCTCTGACTAGCCCAGCGTTAGCCCCGGCGTCATGCAGTTGGCCTGGGCCCATTCCCGTTGATGCAAATGCGGTAGTGTGATCTATGACTAACTGACTGGGATGACATGACTGTTGATTCAGAAATATTGAGAGAGTCATACGCACATAGACCACTTGAAGCAGAAGTCAATGAAAGGACAAAACCTACAAAAACGCAAACATCTTAATCTCAATGCTCTGGCGAGGCTCATTATCCGTCACGGAAGGGAGCTCAAAAGCGCTATGCGCCAGGGTACACCCTCCCTCCTCCCACCTGCTGCTATCAAACTGCTTGAACACCAACGGCTCATCACGCCGCTGGTTGCTGAGATAGTACCACCGGTGATTGTTGTTGTATTGCACCTTGCTCAGCTCGTTCCAGCCCTGCGGAAAGACCAGTCGATAGGGCACGATATCCTGCGGACTGGTAGACTGCCAGTCACAGACAGCGAGGGGATCCCGATGCACAGTCTTCAGCGGCCGCCAGACGTTGATGGCCATGACTCGACCCTTTAACAGCTGCTTCAGGCGCTCTGGGTCGGAGACCTCCCTTTCGAGATGCCCAAGCGCACCTGCGACGGTAAAGTCCGTGTGCACGTCGTGCGCTGGGGCGCGGTTGTCGGCTAGTTTTGCTGCGTCGGAAGCGAAGCAGCGGATGCGGTGCACAAAGGTGATTGTTTCTTTGGCGCCGGTTCTGTTCCGGTCGGGTTAGAGAGCGAAATTGTTCTGGTAAAAGAGTACGTACATTTTACGGACAAGCTCCTCCGCCTTGGGGATAAGGGTGTCGGTGACCTTTTGCTCGTCGGTCCAGTCGTCGAGCTCCGGGACTTCGTCGTGGAAGTACTGGAATCCGTGCTTTTCAAGCGTGTACTGGTCCTCGGATCCGCGGATGTCGTGGATGAGGACGGGATGCTTCGCTTGTTGCTTTTCTGTCTCTGAGAGTTTCTGATTTCCCTCAGGTGTGGTGAAATCGATGGTGATCGGGTCGTTGCTCCCTCCCCAGTAGTTGAGCCCTGCCTGTATGTCTTGCTTTTCAGGGGGAGGATTGGTAGTTGTAGTGGTTGCGGTCATTGTGTACAGCGGTGAGAATGGAATGGGATGATGAGTGAATAGATGTATAGATTCCTTCGAGTCGGCATACAGACAGGTCTTAAACAACGTTCTAACGGCATATTTATACATCTTGACTATAGCATGACTCGAACTCATAAAGCAAAAGGTTGATCAACAGCGGACCCGAACCCGAATCCGAACCCGAGTGCCGATCGTGAGTCGTGACTATTACGCGATCGGGAAATGGCTCCCGATGTATTGACTAAAATCCAAGCTTGAACCCACCCCAGTTCAGCCTTGAAAAGGTTCCGAGAGGGTCATAGGCAGCCCGGACTGCCTTCATCCGCTGCACATTGGCTTCAGGAAACCCAGCAAACGGGTCCTGCCACTCGCCCGCATCGCCCATGTAGACAAACTCGGAGCTAATTCCTTTCTTCTTGTTAATGGCGTGCAGAGACTCGGCGAGTCGGCGCGACCAGGTTTGCACGCGGATGTCGTCGGATGCGAGATCCCAGCCTGTGCTGAACTGCCACACTGCAGCATACATTAGTCATTGCCATAGCAAGGAAACAAGAGCCGTACATATCATGGGCTGTTCGTCCAGGCCCCACACATTTCCGATTCCATTAGTCTTGGCTACTCGCGCTGCGCCTGCTGGAGAGAGGTTCATGATAAAGGTCGGGTAGAGGCCTTGCACGTCGGATATCTCATCGACCGCTCTCTTCCACGCTTGATAAATGGAGTAGAGGGTGTCGGGGAGGGGCTGCACGGTGTGGTGAGAGAACATCACACTATCATCGTCAGCATTAACATCAAGATCCAAACGGGAATGCTTCCTACCGGAACATCTGGTTCGGGGTGATGAGTCCCGAAGCAAACTGTTTCCCAGTCGTCACATTGTGTATCTTTGTCTGGCCAGGGATGGCAGTGAAATTGGCGAATTGAGAGGGAGGCCTGCTAACACCTTCCTGCACTCCGATCAGCAAAGCAGTAGACACCTTTGTCGTCGCATTGTAATTGATCGTGAAGACGCCGCCTGCCGCGATGGGATTCGGCTCGTCGAGCTTGACCAGATCACACAGCGCGGTGATATAATCACAGATGCCGGACTCGTTGTAGCTCTGGATTGTGGTACTGATCTTCGGAATTGCAAACGTCTTCAGCGTAAACTTGGTCACGATCCCAAAGTTATTCGCGCCGCCTTTCAACGCCCAGAATAGATCCGGGTGCGAGGTCGCCGATGCAACGACCTGCGTCCCGTTCCCCAGCACCACCTCGTACCGGACGACGTTGTCCATGGCGAATCCATACTTGTTGATGAAGTAATGCACGCCACCGATAAGTGTGAGGCCAGGTACGCCGATGGTCTTGAGACGGCCGCCGATAGCGATGCGTCCGTAGGGGTCGAGGGCAGAGTAGACGTCGTACCAGGTCATGCCTGGTCCGACGTCAATGGTCTCTTTGTGGACGGTGAATTGGTCCATTCCGGACAATGCAATGAGGACGCCGTTGTCGATATTGTTGGATCCGGGGAACTATCCATGTCAGTTGGTCATTATTCGGTTCAGATAGGGATCGTAGTACATTCATGTGTCCACCGCCGCGGACGGCAAAGTGCGCATCACAGTGGGTGAGGATCTTCACGGCGGTCGCAACTTCCTTAGCGGAAGTTGGGAGGAAGATACAGGATGGGTGAAGGTTATCGCGGATATCCCAGTAGCTGGTAGCCTCAACTGTATAGTTTGCAGATGTCGGAAAGAGGAGCTTGTCCGGGTAGGAGGACCCAATCTGTGCACAGGCACATTGAGTTCCTGCCACGGATACATTCCAATTAGCCGCCACCAGGCCAGCCAGAGAAAGAGTGAGGAGATGTAGAGAAGTCATTTTGATAGAACTTCGCTAGGTGCTTGTGTTGATGTTGATCAAGCTCCAGAAAACCAACGCCTTTTATAGGGACAGTAGCACCCCTGAGAGCCGTTGGTTGATGGCAAGGCTGTGCCCTGCGCTTCGTCTAGAGGCTAGATGAATAAACATCATCTCGGGTCCGGGTTCGGGTTCGTATTGTCTCGCAAAACGATCTTCAGTTGGAGGATCTGCCCTAATTTCGACGGACCTGGCCACAGAACTTAAAATAACTTTGTCCGCAGCCTTATTGCTCCGATAGGAGTCTCAGGCTGCAGTATTACCGTGGATTCATCGCCGATAGGAGCCGCTCTGCCTGAGATCGGATCGGAAAGCAGGACACCCGCTTCTCTCGTTGAATATCTTCATGCGATTGACCGGTCCGAGAATAAGGTTGCCTAGAGATTGATACCTGCGAACCTATCGGAATTGAACGGTAAAATGTGGCTATGAATTGAGTTTTGATACTCCAAAGTAGCAGGGCTGAAGCATTTCTATGTTGGGAATGCCATCGTACCCGAGTACGAACGCGAGATCAAATCGCTCGCTGTATACTGCACATAACTGATATGAAATTTCTATATAAACACCTCGAAGCTCAATGCAATGTTCTTCATCATCACAGCACAACCTCAGATCTCATCCTTGCCAAACAGACAACATGTCATCCAACAACGGATTCGTCCTCTACCACTATGAGCCCTCTCTGGCAGCAGCAATTGCCTTTTCGGTCTTGTTCAACATCACAACGCTGGCGCATGCATACCAGCGCATCAAGTCAGGGTCAAAATATATGAACCCATTCATCGTGGGTGGCTTCTGTAAGTCCTCCAGCAGTTCAATCCCAACACCAGCTGATCATCGACAGTCCAAGTCATCGGCTACGGATGCCGCGCAGCATCGCACTTCTTTAAGAATTCCACTACGCTCTACGCCATCCAGACTCTTCTGGTCCTTCTGGCACCGACGCTCTACGCAGCTTCGATCTACATGATCCTCAGCCGGACGATCCAGTTCCTCCACGCTGAGCGACTGAGTCCAGTGCCTACGAGATGGATGACCAAGGTTTTCGTTGCGGGCGATATCCTCTCTTTTATCTTGCAGGGAGCTGGTTAGTACCATCTTACCCTTTGCTAGATATTCTTTGCTGACAGCACAGGCGGCGGAGTCATGTCCGCCGGCTCGGCGAACTCCCAAGACATCGGCACGTACATCATCGTCGCCGGTCTTGGCGTTCAGCTCCTCTTCTTCGGTGTTTTTGTCCTGGCCGCTTGGATCTTCCACTTTCGATTCTCCGGTTCTCAGGAGGCGAAAACCTCTGGGAACGTGCCTTGGATGAGGAGCTGGAATGGTCTGCTCTGGGTGCTGTATCTGGTCAGCGGACTTATTCTCATCCGGAGTGCGTTTCGGATGGTGGAGTTCGCGCAGGGATTTGACGGCTATCTGATCCGGCATGAGATCTTCATGTATGTCCTCGACACGGCGCTGATGTTTGTTTTGATGGTTGTGATGAATGTGGTTCATCCTTCGGGTGTTTTGGGCAGGGTGAAAGGGGAGCTGGTGGAATGTGAGACCCTGTCGGCTTAGTGGAGATGCAGAGAGGGGAGCTTGGATGATTGGATTGTGTTTTTGATATAGTTCTGCTTTGTGATGGTGTTATATGTGATATTGGGTTGGTATTGCAGAGATAGTGTCACATTAAATATACGGAGTTTTCATCTTTATTAAGGCTCAACGTGAATCAGTCGGAAGAAACCAAGCTCTACAATGCTGGGACTCAAGCAGGCGATGAGTGATGATCAAGGCCGCCAGCCCAGTTGCTCCATCGGCCACTGGATCCAAGTGCGGTGCTCCTTGTCCAGCAACCCATGGATCCGAGAAAGTAAATGCACACTCCACCCCTCCAGCCACCACATCCACTCCAGCCGCCGGAGCAAGGGACAGAAGTACCCAAATATCACCAACGCCACATACCGCTGCTCCCGAAGGAACATCAAAAACTCCTCCGACACCAGCAGCAGCCAGACGAAGACATCCCCCGTCTCCCAGACCCCGGTATCCGACCAGAGCGCATACGAAACCCTCATTTCCTGTATTGCTCCCAGGTAAATCTGTAATTCCTGCTGGTCTTTGACCTCCTCCCGGACCAACTCCTCCAAATCGTTCATGAAGGGTTGCCCCTGGGTAGAGAGGGTGCTGCGGTAGTCCGATCGGCGCTGTCGAATATTCAGCAACGCCGCCAATGGCCCCGATCGGAGTTCCTCCTGCGCATATTCGACTATTGTCCCCGTTCCGCGGAAGAGGAGCAGCCACTCGGAGATTCTCCCTTGCTGGAAGAGAAGCAGGTCCTCGAGTTTGCGGGGCTTGGCGCAGGAGAAGAAGCTAGTAAGGATGGAGAACAGGAAGACCGCTGAGCTGTTCTCGTTTATGAGCTGCGTCATGTTTGAGGTCACAAACTTCAAGGCCACACTGTGATGGGCTTCTGCCTGAGACACGTAGAGTTGCCGTTGCGCTGGTCTGAGGTAGGCCATGTGGAGGGCTGATATGGCTAGCATCGCACGCAGCGTGTAGTGGGCGGCAAATCCGATCTGCGGTGCATCAATTCGCCAGAAGGTTTGTATCGCTGCATGTTGAGAGAATGTGTAGGCCGTCGAGGTAGAGAAATGATGCAGGAGCTCCAGATCGTGCACTGCGAGGTCTGAAGGTCCGCAGCTGCTCAGGTTGGAGGCCTGCGGGGATGTTTCTTGACCTTGTGCAAGAGGACTTCCTCCGCTTGGGAGAGAATATGTGCAGTCTACTGCGTGTTTGCTGCAATTTCTACAGGTCGGCTTGACTTCATCACACTGTATGCCGAATTAGTTGGGTACGATGAAGTTGTTGAAGTTATAATACTTTGATCTTCCTGGCCTTGCATTGCTGGCAGCCATGCCGCGATTTGCGGTGTGTCCGACGCCCTCTCATGGACATTGTACTGGTCATGGTGCTAATACTCTCCTGTTATAATGTAGATGAAAATCAACTGGACAAGGGATAGAGTTCAGCTGAAGGAATGGATGGAATCACGAGGCTGAATGTCCCTGCGCGAGAGCGGTGGCAAGCAGCAGTATCCAGGCACGTGATCAGTGAACCCTAACCCCAATCCAATCCCTGTCGTTGTCTCAGCAGAAGATAATTGGATAGGATAAAATTGGTCTTTAAGGAATTCATATTAGAGCTCAGTCTGTCTGTTTTGATAATAATATTCGACGTTTGAATACGATCTGGCATTCGAATCGTTGGACAATGTGGAACGGAGAGGATATATATCCTGGAGTACCTCTCATATAAATATTCCGGTTAGTCTATCAATATCTAACTAGCTTGATATTAAGGATGAATAAAGAGGAGTCATGCACCCCAGCCAAGTGCTGTAAACGGAACTCTTTTATGACTGAGTAGTGTAAAGTCTTTGAGAGCAATGGATCATATGCCAGTGTTTCAAACTTCCACCACCATCCACTAGCCATCCCCAGACTAATACTTCCCCCTCTCTCCATCCCTCCACTTCAACATCCTCAACCAGATAAAAGCCGCTGCTCCCGCCGTGACCATGACCGCGCTGAACAGCTCCGCCTTCCAAAACACCCCCCGCTCCAAATCCAACAGCGCCCCAGCAATCGGATTGCCAATCAACAGCCCCAACCCGGCAAACGTAAAGCACATGCCCATCCGTGTCCCAACAATACTCATATTCGGGCTCAACCGGGCCACAACAGTCGGCGGTAACGAGACAATCGCCCCAGAGGCAAACCCATACAGACATGCAAACACGATCGTCCCCGCAATGTTCTTGATTCCCATCCAGGCGTACGCGAGAATCGCCGCGCTCAGACCCATGGGGATGATGGTGTTGAGGGAGCCGAACCGGTCTGCCACCAGGCCTGGGGTAATACGACCAAAGACGGACGTGGCGTTGAGAATGGCGATTATGTAGAAGGCTAGGTCGTCGGTTGAGTGGAGGATAGAGGACATGTAGGAGGGAAGGTAGAAGAATGGGAAGTAGAGGCCGACGAAGGCGCAGAACAGACCGAAGCTGAAGATCAGGAAGGGGGCTTCTTTGAAGGCAGAAAGGTCGAGGAGGGATCGGGCTTGCTTGGGAGGGGGCAGTCGCATGCGCATCACGGCAAGGGAGATGCACAGTCCGCCTAGAGCGATGAAGCCGATGATACGGGTGGTCCAGCCGAAGCCGACGGAGTCGATGAGGTTGCGGAAGATGATGGGGTATATCACGGAGCCTACATTGGTCAGTATGTTTACGTTTAGTGCAAGCGGAGAACGAGACGTACCAATGCTTCCCCCCGACGCGGTGATGCCCGTCGCCACGGCCCGCCGCGTGGTAAAGTAAGTAGCCACGATGGCGATGCTAGGCAGGAACAGGAACGCACAGCCGATTCCGACAGCGACTCCATGAGCCAGAAAGACTTGGTAGTACTGGCTTGACAGGGAAGTCATCATCAGACCGAAAACGACCAGAAATGAGCCCACGGCTATCATGCTCTTGAGGTACCCCTTGTCGAAGACTGGACCGGCAACGACTCCAACCAGGAACAGGAGGAAGCCCTGGACGGTGCCGATCCAGGAGATGGACGAGGGCGAGTGACCATGCAAGAGATCCGTTTCATAGTAGGTCTGGTACACGCCAAAGGTGTTGACCACGCCCCTGGATATCGGTTAGTGAGCACAAATATCAACAAAGTATAGCTTCGTGGCTTACCATGAGTTGAAGAAGAGGAAAAAGGCTCCGGCAACCTGGAGCCATGCTATCCACCCTCCATTTGGAGGTGGAGGGGGAGTCTGCGTCTCCTGCGCTTTCTCTACTTGGGTCTCCTCAACAGGCAGCGTGGAGGGAGGAGACGACCCTTCACTGCTATTATCCGGAGTAGCAGGAGCAGTAGCAGTAGCAGTCATGATGAAAGTAGAGACTGATCGCCGACTGAGTTGAGAGGATAGCCGTCAGCCTAATGTTGGATAGACTCATTTCCCCTCAAATAGACAGGAACCAGCCCTCTATATGGCTTTGACAACAAGCATACACGGCGAACAGATGTGATACCACCACACAACCTGATTAATAATGCAACGGCGTGATCTGCGGGTTAGCCGACACTACACCTAAATGGTGCAATAATAGTTCTTTATTAGTATGATTCCATGATTCTATCCATTTCCATGCAGGGATGCGGCGCGCATCTGCTTCCCGCCAGCACGCCAGATTGGCCGATCTTCCTGTCTGGGCGTGGCCTTAACTCGTATTGGCCCTATCCGATCAGCCATGAATAATCATGATGAAACGCAGGATTCACCCGTCAGCGGTCAGCGCCATCCCGAGCTGGCGTCCAGTGATAAAGGTCCTGCGAAATCCTTCGCATCCTTCCCTTCAATCATTCTGTCTCGTGGCTGCACACCTCCTCTTGGCCCCTCAGCCACGCTGTAATACACCCCAGAACGGGGAGCTAGACCGCTACAGAGTCCTTCAAGCATCTTCAGAAAATGAGCTAATGGGCGTTTCTATTACTCTACGGAGTACGTTTGACATCATTTTCATCCAGGAAATGATAATATTGCAGATCTTCATCACAGCGTGCATTGATCTAACTCTAACGAGTAAGCGACTGCTCAGGTGTGGCAACTGACTACTGTTCAAACACCAAAATCTTCTTGCGCTCGCCTACTTGGCCCCTCTCATGGCGCTCCAGCACCTCCTGCAACTTGCGTTCGAGACCCTGTTCACCTCGCCTCCACCGCACATACTCCACGGCTGGGGCCTTTAGCGTCCCCTCCATGAATAACCGCGCAAACCATTCCAATAGGGCCGTCTGATGGAACGGCGATCGTCGGCCAAGACAATCGCTGAGCCGAAATGCCTTGAGAGTGACGTTGCGTTGCCACAGGAACTGCCGCAGGTTACCTTCGGGGCCGGATGGCGCTACCCCCAGGAAGCCAGCCGTGACGAGTGTGGCTCCGGGGGCCAAAAACGACGCCATCAGCCGCGCCAGTGCGTCATCAGACACAAAGTCGATAGCGAGGCTGACACGCTTGCCCGCGAGCAGCTCCGCGCCGGAGACCTTGAGCTCGTCAACGGTCAGGACAAGCGATGCGCCGTGCGAGCGCAGCGAGCGTTTGGTGCGCTCGAGTTCCTCATCGGTACCGCGGTCGCGAATCACGCTGATGACATTGACACCCTGCAGGTGCGCCAATTGACTCACGTAATGGCTCACCGTGCCTGTCGCCGCGTTCTGGATGATCCAGTCGCCGGGCTCGAGGGCGGAATAGTCCCGCAGCAGAAAGTAGGCCGGTGCCACCCCCATGCGTAGGATACACGCGAGCCGGGGATCCAGTTCCGACGGAACCCGCAGCACGTCGTTCTCGTCAAGCACGGCGTGCGTGCGCCAGGACCCGCGGCAGTGGGTCCGCAGGAGCACCGTGTCCCCGACATGGAACTGGGTCACTGCCGATCCCGTCTTGAGGATGCGGGCCGCACCATCTGAGCCCGGAATGGGCCGTTGCTCGCCGTCGGCGGCGCCAACGTGGTTCTGTGGTTTGACGGGATATTTTCCGTGCAACACCAGAAAGTCGAGGGGATTGATGGGTGCCGCAAGGAACTCCACTACCACCTGGTTAGGGCCGCAGTCCGCAGGCGTAGGGATTGAAAGAAGACGGATGTCTTTGACGGGTTCCGCGGAGCCGTACGCAAATACAAGAGATTGAGCCATGATGTAACAGGAGTCAAGGATAGCACTCTAAGTTGGATGTTGATTGGTTGCGAAGGCAATGGTGATGCTTGCAGATGTCCAGCGTTGTATATGGGAGCCATTTATAGCCAGTCGACGGACAAATTCTGCTAGAGCCACCATCGTCAAAGCATAACGTATGGAGATATTCGTAGAATATTTTCGAATCGTCAGCGGCTGTAAGACGAGAATCAGACCCGTCTAGCGTGGCGCCACGTATTCGCCCAGAGAACCAGGCATTTTCCTTTGGCGGAAGGAGATCCCCCCTTAGGGTGAGCTTGTTGCAACCTCGTATTACGCTGACTATTAACAACGGGGAGTGGCCGGTCCCAACTGCACATTGGCGAGAATTCAGCAAACCACTCGCTCAGTGGCGCGTTCGACCCTTGTCTGCAGACAACGCCGATCGAATATGAGGTTGCACAACGAGCCACCACATGCACAGAAGAACATGGCTCGAAGCGTGATTCTTGCTTGTGCATCACCATGATTTCATGACACATGGCTTGATAGATGACTCTACTGACGCAGGGGTTGCGCAATTTCTGCAGGAGCCTTCCAGGTTGATAGGCCATGTGCCACTCAGTCGGTCAGGGATCGAGATCCTGCAGAGGAGCAATGTAACTGTTAGATATCGTGATCGGCATTGCGGTGATTCTCGGAGGCCACCCGAAAGAGGAAAGCGATGCAGATTCATATGAGATTGAGCAGCGCAAATAGAATTATTGGTCTGATCAGATGCCAACTGCAAATTCCTCGTGTTTGACTTCTCCCTGTCTCGCTCCTGGGCAGAGACGGCGAAATCTCTCCTGTCCAAGACTACCACTTGCCATCGAAACGTCTAGTACTCAGCGTGATTGATGGATTGGTTGGGAGTGTACTTTTTTTTCCTTCTCGCCACTGACTGGCAGTTGAGGTGGCGCCTCGTGGCGCCCTTCGTGCTGACAGCCATCCAGATGAGTGAATGGCGAGTAAGAATCGTTCGCGTTGATGGGAAAAGTATGCGGGAAAAAGCATCATCGTAGGCATCCATGTTGTATTCGGCCCCCAAGCTGCTGCTCCTGCCAGAGAGGGGGTTGAATGACGTCCAAATTGAGATTCACATCGAGCCTTCGTCGAACGTAGACATAAATAGCGTCGACTAACTCTCCCAAATCTAATCTAAATCAAGCAAAAACCTCAAGAAGAGGAATTCCCCAGTCTCATCACTCTGGAATCCTGCTTCTCCGCTCATTGAGCTCGCTAAGGGATCAGAATGGCTCCAGTCGCTATTCGAGATCTCGCGGAGAGCCCTGAGCCCCAGGGCAGCGAGGTTATCTCGACGAAGGCTCGCCCATTTTCTCTTCTTAGTCCTCCGTCTCCTCCTTGCCTCGTTACAGATTACATCAGATATCAAGTCGAGTCAAACCCTGATGCTCCAGCTGTTCAATGCGAGCAGGAGATGCTGTACAGCTATGCCGAGCTGTGGCATCTCGTCGAGCACATTGCGGAAGCGGGTCAATTCCGCTCTGGTCGTATCATACCCCTCTGTATGGACCCGTCCGTCGAGTTTGTGGCTACCGTGCTGGCCATCCTCTGGTCCGGATCTGCCTATGTCATTCTCGATCCGGAAGGTTCTGCGGAGCGTAACCGCGTTATTGCGGCGGATTGCGGCACCGAACCTGTCGTCGTCCACGAAAAGTATGCGTCCCTGTTTGATCACTCCATCACTGTCGAGAGCATCCGGTCGAGTCAGACCCATGGACAACTTGACCCTCCTTCAATTACTCCATCCGACCTGGCATACCTGATCTATACCTCTGGCTCAACGGGTACCCCCAAGGGCGTCCTCCTCAGCCATCGTGCTGTCTCTCATGGCATCGACCAATTCCAACCCAACGGCCGCAAGCGATGGCTGCTCTTCTACAACCCCATCTTCTCTGCAGCTCAACGAACCATCCTGGCCACCCTGTCCAAGGGCGCCTGTCTTTGCCTCGCCAGACGAGACCGACTCGCAACTGCTTTGCCCGAGGTGTTGAACAACCTTCAGATCGATGCCCTGGGTATCACTCCCGCAGCCCTCGCCTTGCTGTCTCCCGATGAGACACCCAGTTGCTTGCAACAGATCACCACTGTCGGCGAGCCCCTCAGCCAGTCCCTTGTCAACAAATGGGCAGACAGAGTACACCTGCGCGTCTCATATGGACTCAGCGAATGTGCTCAACTGAACTTCTCCCGCCAACTCCAGCCAGGCGATAACCCTCGCAATCCCGGTCTCCCATCTGACACAACCACCGCCATTGTCCTGGAGCCCGGCACCATCAATCGCCTTTCTGTCAACGAACCCGGGGAGCTCTGTCTGTATGGTCCTCAGGTTGCCAATGGCTACCACAACCGACAGAAGCAAACACAAGCTGCCTTTATCAAGACGCCAGGGGGTGCCCCGGGCACGATGATGTTCCGCACCGGCGATTTGGCCGTCCAGCGTGAGGATGGAACATTTGGAATTCTGGGTCGTATTGATCACCAGGTCAAAATCCACGGTCAGAGGGTGGAGCCTGAGGAGGTGGCTACCAACCTGGCGACGGTGAAGGGCGTAGCCGGCTTGGTTTGTGTGGGATGCTACATCAACGAGCGCATGTCGCTTGTGGCTGCTGTTGTCCCTTCACCCGAGACGGACTGGGGCACGCTCGTGCAGGACTTGCGCAATCATGCTCGCCGGTGTTTCCCGCCGTACATGGTGCCCAGTTATTGGCTGTCGTGCGCCGAGTTCCCCGTCAACCAGAATGGGAAAGTGGATTTCCGGGCCATTCGTCGACTTGCTGAAGGTACTGAGGTTAGCAAGGTGTTGGGCCACAGTACCTCATCGAAAGACGGTGATACGGCTGGCTTGAGCGAGATTGCCTCGAAGATTGCGCAGGTTTGGGCGGAAGTGTTGAATCTGCCCGCGTCCTCTATCACGCCCTCGGATTCCCTGGTGGCACTGGGAGGAACATCCATTGACGCAATCCGCGCGATTCGGGAACTAAAGCAACGCGGTATTCACGTCGAGTTGGCGGATATGCTTCAAGCACAGACCGTCGAGGAAATTGCGGATACGGTCCAACTAGACTCGACTCCAACTCACGTTAGCAATGAGCCAGCCGCGCCTTTCGATTACATCTCTGATCCAGCGCTCAAGGCGGACTCCCTTGCCGACCGTCGTGTTGTCGATGCTTATCCTGTCACCGCACTGCAGGAAGGCATCCTGGCCAGCACGCTCCAAGGCAGCCAGGACTATCTCTACCAACGCGTTTTTGACATTCGCCATCTCGACCTTGTACGACTTCAGCTAGCATTTCAAGTCGTTTTCTGGCGCACGGAACTCCTCAAATCCACCTTCGTCACTGCGGCCAAGGGCTTCGCTCAGGTCGTGCGCAATGACTTCAACCTACCTTGGTCGGAGGTCTCCATGAGTCTCCCTGAATATCTGGAACAGGACAAGAACAGAGGCATCACACTGGGCGAACCATTTATTCGTGTCGCCGTCCTTGACAAAAGCATTCTCGTCGTCTCGGTTCATCATGCCCTCTTCGACTTCTGGTCTCACAGATTCCTTTTCGACGATGTCGCTCGCGTGTATTATGGCCGTCGTCCTGAGAAGCGCCCCGAGTGGAAGTCTTTCGTGGCCCTTCTGCACGCACGAGACTCAAAGCCATCCCAGGACTTCTGGAGAGAGCATCTCGGCGAGGCGGTGCCAACAGTGCTCAATTATGCACCTGTGACAAAAACATCCACAGCCAAGCGCAGTGTCAGCCAGCAGGTCAAGGCCGCATCATCGGCTTTGCGCGCTCCTCTGGGTGCAATTATCCATGCGGCCTGGGCTCTCGTCCTTTCATCGCACATCGCTTCAAAGTCTGTCACAATGGCAACGGCCGTTTCCGGTCGCGAGCTACCTGTTCCAGGGATTGAGGCCCTGAACGGACCCACGCTGGCTGTCGTTCCCTATGCCGTCGCAATTGATCCGGAACAGAACCTTCAGCAGCTGGTGCAGTCAGTCAACGCCAGCCTCTGGAAGGTCATCAAGCACTCCCAGGTTGGAGTGCGGAATGCGCTTGCCGCTGCTGAGCGCCAGGGCGCTACTCTCTTCGACACTATGGTCAATATCCTCGTCAGCGATAAGGCCACCGATGATATTTCCAAGGAGGTGTTCCAGCTCTACGGTCGGCGACCAGTATGGAGAACCGAGTACACGACACTGAACGTTGAGGAGGGCGCTACAGGTATCGACATCACGCTCACATCGCCGATGGAAGAGCGTCGTTTGGAGTTCATCCTCGACCAGTTTTGCATGGCATTGAATTTCATTACATCTAATCCTCGACAGACAGTCAAGGCAACCAATCTGGTCAGCGCGACGGAGCTGGAGTTCATGCTTCAGCCACACAAGAACTTGCCTGATGCTACTCGCACGTTGCATGGACAATTCGAAGCCACGGTCCGCACATACCCCGATCGGACTGCCATCAACTACCAGAACGAGCTGTTCCTTACATACTCTGAGCTGAATACCGAGGCGAACCGCATGGCACACTATCTCTCCGAGCGTGGGGTGGTGCCGGGTGATATCGTCCCTCTTCTCCTAGAGAAGTCGCCATTGATGATTGAGGCCATTCTCGCCTTGTTCAAGCTCGGCGCTGCCTATGTGCCTTTGAGCCCTGAGAACCCCTTGGAAAGAAACGCGTACATTGCTCGCGACGTCAGCGCCAAGTTCGTCCTCACGGAGAAGGAACATGAATCCTACTTTGCCTCGGAAAGTGATATTCCTAGCATTCTCCTGGACCAGGCCAACCTTTCCGCATATGGCCCCGAGCCACAGCAAGGAACTGTCTCTCCGGATGCACTCGCCTATCTGCTCTACACCTCGGGAAGTACTGGTCTTCCAAAGGGTGTCATGGTGACACATGGCGCTTGTGCAGCTGCCATGCAATCGATCATCGAGTTTGAGCACCGCCATGGCCAGGAGTCAAGAATGCTGCAGTTCTCCAACTACGTTTTTGACGCCTCACTGTACGACTTCTTCGTAGCACTGCACAGCGGCGGCACTCTGTGCATTGCACCCTCGGAGCGCCTGTTGAACAACCTGGCCGAGGTTATCAACGAGATGAATGTCAACCATGTTTTCCTCACTCCGACTGTGGCTCGACTGCTGAATCCCAAGGATGTCCCCAACTTGGAGTCCATGACTGTCGGCGGTGAACAGCTGACTCGTGACGTGGTGACAACATGGGCATCGCGTGTGGCACTCCGCAATGGCTATGGACCCACCGAGGTCTCCGTCATGGTGACGATGAAGGATGTCGATGCTGACACGATTGGAGGCAATATTGGCACGCCTCTCGCGTCTGTGGGTGGCATCATTCTGGAAGCAGATGGTGTTCGTCCAGTCCCTTACGGTGCTGTCGGAGAGCTGTGCTTCTTTGGGCCACAGCTTGCGCAAGGGTATTTCAAGAAGCCTGATATCACCAATGCCGCTTTTATCGAGAATGAGGTGCTTAATGGCCAACGCCTATACCGCAGTGGTGACTTAGCCCGTTATCTTCCCAACGGAGGCATTGAGTGTTTGGGCCGTAAAGACGACCAGGTCAAGATCAACGGACATCGTATCGAACTGGGAGAGATAGAACAGGCCTTCTTGCGGACTGGTGAGGTCAAGGACTGTGTGCTGACCGTCTGGAAGCAGAACAGCACTGCGCATCTTGTTGCGGTCGCTGTTTTCGATGGTGCTGCTGCTGAGAAACCGGGCGAGATTCTTTCACTGGAAGGCTTTGCTGAGAACGTGCAGCGTGTCCGAGCCAAGCTCACTGGCCTTACTCCATACATGATTCCAAAGGCAATTGTCCCTCTCTCGTCGCTCCCAAGACTTCCCTCCGGCAAGGCCAACCGCAAGCAGCTCAAGGCTATGGTGCAGTCCCTGAGTCAGGGCGAACTGACCAAGTTCTCATTTGACAAGATCGGCACTGCGCAGTCAAAGGGTGCGGTTATCCCTCTGGTATCTGAGACACAAAAGGTACTGCAACAAGGATGGATCGAAACCCTGCAGCTTAACGACGATCAATTTGGTCTGGAAGCCGACTTCCTCAGCCTCGGTGGCGATTCCATTGCCGCTATCAATCTTGTCAGCTGGCTCAGACGCAAGCAGCTCAAGATCTCCGTGCGAGATGTGCTCAAATACACAGGTCTTGGAGCAATGGCCGACCAGCTGAAGGGCGAGTCGGACGATGCACAGCAGATTCAACAGAAGACTTTCACTCCTCCCTCGGAGGTTGATGCTGCTATCTCTGCCGCTGGTCTGCAGGCGACTGAGTATGAGTACATCTATCCTTGCCCTCCCGGACAGGCCGAGTTCCTGACCCAGGGTGCGCATCCAGAGGCGTTGTGGAGTCTGATGACAGTCCGGAAGGTCGGCAATGACTTTGAACCGAGACAATGGATTGATCTGGTTCGACAGCTGACAACTGCCAATGACATTCTACGCACGACCTTTACTCGCTCTCACGGAAAATGGTATGGTGTTGTTCTCCGCGATGCCACCCCTGTGGTCGAGATCTATGAAGATGTCAGCCATGAGCAGAGACAACAAATTATTAAGACACTTGACGACCACCGTTTTGTATTTGGCCAGCCCTTCATTCGCTACGCCATTCTCCATTTGTCGATGGGCGAGACCGAAATTGTCACCAAGCTCGACCATGGCCTGTACGACGGAACGCTTCTCCGCATCTTTGGCGAGCACTTTGAGGCTTACCAAGACAATGCTCCACTGGAACGCTTCACTCCATTCAAAGACTTTGCATTCCACATCTGGCAGATGGACAAGTCCCGCACGCTGTCGTTCTGGAAGCAATCCGAGAAGCGCCCTATTGCCTTCGAATTCCCCAGCGCAAGCGCCACCGGACCGCGTATCAACTCTGTGCATGTACACACCATCAACCTAGAGTTTGACGCATTCGCCAAGTCCACCGGTGCCACTGTCTCTATCATCTTCCAGTCGATCTTCCAACTCTGGCTGGCACTGCGCAGCAACCAACGCGACGTCGCCTTCGACTACCTCTACACAGGTCGCAACATTGATCTGCCTGACCCTCAAACTATCAACGGCACCTGTGCAAACTTCCTTCCAATGCGGTCGAAAGCTGATCCGTCAATGCCAGTGTCAGAATTCCTTCGTCAAACCCAGGATGAATTCTGGCAGTACACCGAAAACAGTACAGTCGGTATGGACGAGATCCACGAAGCCTGTGAAACGACTCGCGAGGGATTCTCGAACAAGACACTCTTCCTCTTCCAGCCATTTGAGCCGGCCGCTGCGACAGGGAAGCAGTACCAGAGGTGGGTGGTGATGGCCAAGTCCCAGGTGACGATGCCGCAACCATATGCGGTAGTATTTGAGGTTGTCAAGACAGCGGATGTGAATGAGTATAAGCTCAAGTTTGCCTTTGACAAACGTATCTATGAGAAGGAACAAGTACGGGAGGAGATACAGGTGATTGAGAAGTTGTTGGCGAAGGTGATGGAGAATGCGGAGGCGTCCGTGGGTGATGTTCTGGGATCGTTTCGTTCTTGACTGGTCTAAATGACTGTATATAGAATAAAAGTTAATGGAGTTCTTTTGATTGTGACAAAATACCTTTCTCTTGATTTGATTTCGTACGTTTGGCTTCGTTGACAGAACCAGTAAGAGCGAGTTGTCGATGGAGTGGCTGGGCTGGAGGCGCAGCTAACAAAAATATCCATCTTTTGGTGGGATCAACACAGACACATTAACTATCCAACATCATCACATCGACACTCACAGTTCGTCGAGCTCAGGTCTCAATAACACCAGGTCCACGACAATGGCTCCAAATCTGGAACCGTCCCAGCGAGCGCTCATCCGTGACATGGTCCTCCACCACACACATCTCACCATCAAACAAATGGCCGCGGCCGCCGGTTGTAGCAAACAAGCCATCATATCCATCCGCAACAACTTGCGTAGATACGGCACCATCCATCCTCCTCCAAAAGGCTCAGGAGCCGGACGCCCTCGAACCGTCACTCCAGCCATGCGTGAAGCACTCTGCCAGCGCCTGATCGAGCGACCGCACGCCTCCCATGAAGAACTCCTGGTGTTCCTATGGGACGACTTCCACACTCTCATTTCTCCTTCGTCGGTAAGCCGAGCGTTGATCGATATTGAGTGGACTAGGCAAGCGGGGTTACGAGCCGCAAGGGAACGGAGCGCGCCCTTGCGTCAGGCATACCTGCAGGAACTATCGCGTTTCCATCCGGCGCAGCTCGTCTTCGTTGATGAATCAGGGTGCGACCGTCGGGTGGGATTTCGAAGAACATACTGGTCGCCGTGCGGGTATAGGCCGAAAGCCTTTACGCAGTGGCCTACCGCGAAACGATATCAGATGCTACTTGCTTACGGACAGGATGGGGTTATTTTCAGTCGGGTGTTCACTGCAGCGGAGAGTGAGACGGACGAGATGGTGTTCGAGGCCTTTGTCGAGTCGCTGCTACCGCACTGCGAGGAGTGGCCCGGACCACGGTCCGTACTCGCCATGGACGGTGCAAGCTTTCATCATACGGAACGGGTAATGAAGATGTGCATTGATGCCGGGGTCCGCGTGTTGTGCTTGCCTCCTTGCTCGCCCGATCTGAACCCGGTCGAAGATCTGATGACAGAGGTGAAGGCAGTCGTCCGACGGCGGTGGAGTTCCTACGACCGACCTAAAAACCAAAGGTTTGACGAGTTTCTCGCTTCTTGTCTACGAGAGGCGGACGTCAAGGGGCCCCTGGGAGGTAAATTCCATTTCCTGAATACTGGTCCTCCACAAGAGGAGGGCGTCTCAACGCAACAACGCGCTCGACGGACGACTCTTCAAGAATGCGTTGATGATACATGGACAGAGAATGGTCAACCCATGCGACGTGAGAAAGAGTCAACTACAGAAGACGACTCGAGTGAAATTGACTCGACTTCGTCGGGCAATGAGTTGAATGAAGGAACAACACACGAATCTTCAGGGAACGATCGAACGCAAAGGGGCCGGCGCGAAAGACACAGTCTTTGAGGGTCCATTCGCGGTGGTGATACCGCCCGTTAGAGCATTATTGCAGTAATAATTTGTTATAAATATGTCTGGCACTTCTGTCATCATGCCGTCCCGCCAATTATAGAATTGATGCCCTCCACCTTAGCCTGAGCAACGGCACAAGCCAAGCAACAGTCCCCCTGGTACAACGCCGAGTATCCGGCTTCACAAGAAAGAAACTGCGCCTCCTCACTCCAGTTACTCAATGTCACACCGTACACTGTCTTGTCTCGAGATTTTGGAACCGGCGCATACACCGATGTCGCAATGACATACGCCAGCGGATCGTCAGCTTGCCTCAGAAGAGCAATATCTTCGGCGCTATGGCTGCGAGGGTAGTGAGCACACCCAATCGCGGGAGACAAACCCATGAGTCCGACGTGAAGATCCAGAAAATTCACATCGATGCTCTTGGTCGTGAGATAAATGGTCGAACGGAGTAATAGCACGGGAAATTGTTGCACCACATACGAGCGCAAGGCCATCTGAAAGGAGCGGTGTCTTCCAAGGCCGGCAAGTTTCTTTTTTCTACCAGTATCCCGACCCAGACTGCCCTGGGACACCAGCGAATTCTCTGCTTTGGGTCGTTTGAGCCGTCGCGACGCCCCCTTTTTAGGCTCCGCGCAGATGAGGGCACTGTAGCGGTCGGATCCATAATGCAATCTGCCATCCACGAGGAGGTACTCGACCGTCCACGGGTTCGTCACTCGCGGGTATTGCAGCGTGTTTGGGAAGATTGTGGCCATGTCCGAACTCCGACAGACGACTGGTGGGGTTTCACCATCCTCGTGGCTGAAGATATCTGGGCGGATTACTGTGGGATCCACCAGTCCCATTACCCCCCGGTGAAAGTCGGATGCCCCCGCGCATGTATCCCGATTTTTGAGACTTTTCCAGATGGTATACAGTAGCATCTTGTCCGTGGAGGGCTTGGATAGACGCAAGGCGACATTTTCCTGTGGCCGAACCAAGAGGCAGAGAATACCGTTTTGCACGATGGTGCCAATCTCCGCCCATAATTGCGCCACGCCGCATGTCTTCCAGGCGCGCGTTGAACTAACCTTCAATCGCTGTTGCGGGTAGTTACGCTCATCCCACGGCTCATGCAGCCGACAGAATTGACACGTGCACAAGGTCAAGGGCACACGGAGTTCGACCTCCCTCTGCACGTCCTCGTAGCGGTCATGGGGATCTGCGAACTCAGTCGGTGGCACGAGTAAGGATCCCAAAGTATGAGTAATGATACTACGGTAGTTGGGTCCCATTAGGGTCTTCAGACCCTCTTTGGCGATGCGGTTGTCACCAGAAGAATTAGGCGTGCCACTACTACACCAATGCTTGGCTGTGAACGTCTCTGCGACAGAGGCGATGAGGTTGGCGATGGCCTGTTGTAGGGGCAAGCTCTGCGTCGTTTGAGCGCCACTGTTGCAGAGGGCGATTCCAAGATGACTCGTCAAATAACCCTCCCAGCCGAATTTGAGGTGGTAGTTGCAGCCACAGTCCGATGATTCCGTCTGGATGAAGCGCTTCTGAAAGTCGTTTGAGTGAGAGCTGACTGTAGACTCGAGAAAGAAATGAGTACTACTGTTTTCGTCGCTCTCAACGCAGAACATGACGGACTCTCTTTGTCCTTGCTGAATCACCTCGTTCCCAACCTCCACGCGAGTATCTTCCGGGCACATACTCAAGACCAGGCTCATGAGCACCGCTGCGCTACGAGTCCCACAATATCGGAGAGTCAGATTCTCGTCCTGCAATGCATGATGCAAATAGACGAGGAACTCCTGCATAGTCTCCGCTGTCGGTGTATGTGTCAAATCCAAGGGAACGCTCGAAGTCGTGACCTGGAAACACTGACTCAATCTTTCCGATTGACAGCGAAAAAATTGGCCGAACTCAAGACATGCAAGTTTTCTCTCCAGGGTCTTGGACACATCTGCCAGCTGCTTCACGCTGCAATTGTGCAGTCCCGGCGGAAGAAGCTTGCTACATAGATTTAGTAATATCCCGCCACACTTGTGTTCATCATAAAGATTGCCCAGCACCCAGCACAGCAGTGATGCTGACCGACCGCCCGGACTACGGCTCATATGGCACGCGGTATCGCCATTTTCCCAGCCGATAAAAGCGCCTATTCGATTCAAGCGCGTGGATGACGAGCGTGCTAGAGTGTCGGGCAGTCGCGCCGCGAAGGGCCCGTTTGCGTGAAAGCAGGAGCCCAGTGCTTCGGTTTGTTGAACAGCAAAAGGATTCGTATTATCGGCGGATATTGCCTTGAAGAGAGACTGAAGAGCTGTAGCACTGGAGATCGCGCTCACAGGCAGGTTGGTCAAGTCGACCTGCAGCCCGACCTGCTCCGACATGATTATTGCCGCAGCTTGAATAGGATTCTGACTTGGTTATTGGATGCATTTATGGAGAATTCTTCTTGAACAAGGCTGAAATTGCCAGGCCAGTAGCGCGAGGACCCCTGTATAGTGCTGTCTGACACCGCTAGAGTGGCTGGAGCGAGGGCTGTGCTGTCAGCCTTCTGAAAGTCGATGCATCACTTGCCAGCAGCAGAAAAGACACAATGCCACGTACTTTTGTCCTTAGCCTGTATTTAATGCCAGTATGCTACGCAGGTTGGTGCTGTGGCTTGGGGATGGGGTCCTGCTATGCAAGAGCACCAATGAATGTGAAATATAACACTCAGGCTCTTTATCGGGCTCCATCAGTGATGGATTGTTGCCTACAAGACTGTCAACTGTTCCCTTTCCTTTCCCTCTGGCCAAGATCAGAGTATTACAACTGTGGCCGACTGTGGCCGACAGAATGGCCGCTTCTGAGGCCATAACGCTGTATTTCTATAGTATGTTATTACCACAGGATGTTAAGAAACTCTACTGCTTTTTTCATATACACTTCTTGCTGTATAGAAGCTATATGAGAGCAACTCCATCATGCTGGAAAAGCTATGCTGGCGATAAAACAAGCGGATTAGAAACCCTAAGCTCAATATTCTATACAGGCCGTCATTAGCCCATCAAGCACCCAGGAAAAGGAAAGAAGAAGCTCACCTCACGATACATCCCCTCCATAAGCATCCTCAGAAACGACTTCATAACCACCGTCCCTTCACAAAAATAGTCCAACAACCCCCTCGCTACATCGCCGCCAAACCCCTGCAAGACACTATCCAACTCCTCCATCACGACCCCCCACCCTCCATGCGTCTCCAACCTCAGCGCATACAAAAGACTAGGCACCTGGCACTGGAGCAGCGTGTGGCTGGCCAGGTTCCACACAGAGATCAAGTCATCGGTCAAGGTGAGACTACCGGGGATCTCCCAGTCGAGGGGGAAGCCCTGCTCTCCGAGCGTGGGTTTGTGGAAGTGCACGCCGCCGAAGTCGCGGATGGCGAAGCCTTTTATCTTGCCTGTTGCAGTGCAGAGACGGACGACGGTGTTTTGGGCGTGCGCTTCGAGGCCGATGCCGTGGTGGACGAGCGGGTGGAGCATAGCTCTGAATAGAGCGTGCAGGTAGCTTTTCCCCGCGAGTGACTGTGTTAATATGTTGTCCCCGGTATACTAGACATACGACGTACGACGTACGCAGTAATAGGAAAAGGGTACTTACGTCCGAAACCACTTCTTCCTCGCCTCGATGGTGTCAAGACTAAATAACCTCTCCGGATACGTCTTGCCATCCTCGGGATGCCGCTCCATCAGCGCCGCGGCAACGACCAACGTCTCATTGTCCATCCTGGCTCTTGGCTCGAGATCCTCCCGGAGCACACAGCTTAGATGCTTCGCGGCATGGAAGTCCTCCTGACGCCCCGAAACGGCTGCTATCTCTTTAAACACCCACAGATCCGCCGGGAGGGTCCTCTCGAGTAAATCCGATATCGCGCGTCCCTGCCCCGTTGTCCAGGGTGTTACCGTCCGAACCGCAGAGGTGATTTGACACGCGAGGGCGAGCTTCAGGTGGTAGTTGAACTCTAGTTCCGGGCGCAGGGTTACGGTCCGCAGTGAAGCCTGAGCGTCGGCGATGGAGGATCGCTCTGCGATGACAGTCGCGTTCTCGAAGTGGTGCAGGATGGCGGGGATTTGGCGGGTCAGGCAGGGGACGATCAGGGTATTTTCGTCTGTTGGCTTGGGGATCTCTAGCTTCTGGAGGAGCGGTTCGAGAGTCGTCTCGAATGGACCCGTCACGCGCATATCATTGCGCGGGATTGAAACGAACGAGAGGGATGGGGCGATCATCTCTGGAATGTGTTCTGGGAGGACGGGCTTCAAGGGTGGGATAGCCCAGCATGATCGGTGGAACTGTAGTTGGGTTAGTCTTCCGGCTTAGAAGGGATGTATCGGATAGCAGGGTAGGGTAGGGTAGGGTACCGGATGGGTTTGATGGCCGTATACTATTGAACGCTCCCATGCGATCATTGGGGAATGTAGAGAGAGGAAAGGCCGAGATTTGCTCATTTCCAACCATTTCTCTGGGACTATCAGCTCTGCCTGCTTGTTTATGCTTGGGTGAATGCACTTACCCTGCATCTCAGCTGTGCTCCGCAACTGAGCCGCCATTGTCTCCAGAAAGCTCTCTTCCGCGCTATGTGTAAACCAAGGAAGAATAAAACGGAATATGGCGCCTGGTTCCAATACCTCTGTTCCCGATTCTCCCTTGCCGAGAAGAACGGGTGGTTGCAAGCATTCCGGGCGTAAAGGTGGAAGAACCCGAGTCCCTTCGGTATTGATCGAGGTGTCATGGCGACAGTGGGCTCTAATCCACAACTCCTTGTCCCCATTGGCACTGTGAAAGATCAACTGCTGGTGAATCAGGGTGCAAACTGCGAACCCCTCATTCACGAGCTGGGCTAGGAGACGCTTGGTTGTCTCGAAGCGACTTCGATCTTGCGTCGTAGGGACAGTCATGGTGGGTGGCAGAGAAAGTGGGTATTGGACGATCAATTGAGTATATCCGTGGGGTGCTCATAGCCTAAATACTGTTGATGTGACGATCCCGCCGATTCATTCTGGGCCCCTCAAGGGGCATAATATCCATGGAGAGCCAGGATGGTCGGTGTATTGCCGTGCAGGAACTCTGCATGTATGTGCTGGCAAAGATAAGGTTCAGTGCAATGTCCACTTACAAAGGGCCAAACTTCCACCGCTCATTGTGAGGCTGATTGTAAGTGAGTCGCAGGATAAATTTCAAGACGGTCTTGGCATCATTTTACTCTTTCACAACTACATCCTCTTGTACAATGGCTCCTGCGCTGCCCACTGCCCATACATTCGCCAAATTCAACTATCTCAAGTGGCAGGACATCTATCGCACCACAAGACCCTTCAGTAATGCGTTGGCGCTCAGTTCCTCGGACAAACAGCAAGGGCACAACCTGGTATTCGAGCGGGGTGAAGCGCAGAGAGTCACCGATGCTAGGGGAATCGAGTCCTCATTTGACTTGGATCGGAATGGCTTCATCTACAGAACGCACAAACCGCCCCTGACACCTGAGGAATTCACCGACGCGGAGAAGGTTGAGAAGGTGTATCTTGCGGATTGCGAAAAGGTGCTCCGAGACGAGGTGGACGATGTTACTGAAGTTTTGATGTTTGATTGGCGTGTACGTATCATTGTTACTATAGAGGTCGCATGGAAGACTGCTGATTCTCGCATAGGTTCGACGCAGTGACTCTACCGGGCCAGTCAAGCTCGAAGGCGCAAAGGCAGGAGGTCTGCAGTTGCCCGCGGCGGACTTTGTTCATAATGGTACACTTCTCTTCCCTTCCTCTTCTTCTACTAACAAGCCACACAGACCAAACGGAGGTTTCAGCCATCAGACGGACTCGAGCATCTTTCCCCCCAGAATACGCTGAGCGTCTACTCGCCGGTCGAGTTCAGATGTTAAAGTCAGTCTCCCCCTCTAGAATAGCTAGGTATGAGTCTAAACCCATCAGTCTATGGCGCCCGATAAACAGCCCGGTCGAGAACCACCCACTAGCCGTCTGCGATGGAAGCAGTTACGATCCATCCAAGCTCTTGGAAGCAGACATTATTCGGGAGAAGTATACCGGGCATATGATGTATGCTTTGTATGATCCGGGGATGGCATGGTACTATAAGAGTCGGCAACGGGATGATGAGATTGTTATATTCAAGAGCTATGATTCCAAGGATGGGGTGGCGAAATGTATTTGGCCTTCGTAGCGGTGGGGGACTTTTACTGACATATCTAATTCTCTAGATGTCCCACATTCAGCCTTCGCCCTTCCGGATAAAGAGCCTGGGGATTATGTGAGGATGAGTATCGAGGTTAGGGCTATGGTGTTTTCGGACACGGCGTCTTGAGGTAGTCGTGCTCTTTTGAATATGACAACTCAATCTGCGAATGTTAGGGATGCTGTATTAGTTGTTGAGGCACCTGCGGAGTAGTATGCCTAGTCAAATCCTGGAGATGTGCTTCCTGAGGATCTGAAGCATTATACACCCCTATCCTGATCATAATAGTTACAAAGCCGCGACAGCCAGAGCAGCAGCAGCCATAGCCCCAACCACATTCAACTCGAGCATCCCCGCACCATTTCCAGTCCCAGTAGCACCAGCAGAACTGCTCGTCGTCGAAGCCACACTAGACGAGTTTCCCGCCTTGGCACTCGTCTTTATCGTCGCCGTAGCACTGGCAGTCATACTCGGCGCAGAGGTAATCACGAGACTAGTCGCACTCGCCGCGCTCGACGTTGCGGTCGTCGCATCCCCCGTAGTCGACGCACTCGCCGTCGCAGCAAGCGTATGCGTAGACGCAGCCGCACCGGGCCCGTACCCGGGGAGATAGCTCGGCTCGTAGGTCGCGGTGCCAGTGTACTGGCCGGGACAGGCGGGATTGTCATGCTTGGGCGGGGCGCGACCGCCGCCGCAGTCGGGGATGTCGCAGATTTCGCCTGTGCCGGGGACGTACCAGATCATGCTGGCTTCGTTCCATTGGTTATGGGTTTTGGAGGAGATGCAGCCCTCCAGGTCGGTGCGGGCGTAGACGGTGGAGGCGAGGGTTGTCGCGAGAAGGAGTGGAAGGAATTTCATTTTGCTGGATGGGTTAGTAGTGTTGACTGAAGATTGATGCGAAGGAGTAGTACATTAACGAGTGACTATTTCAAACGAGCGACTGAATTGTTGAAAGGACAGGAGTGAGTGGCCTCAGGAGTGGAAGTTGAGGTGGTGTTGACGGGACATGGGAATGGCTAGCATTATATGAATGGCTTTAGGCAATCTAGACCTGGCCTATTGAAAACTGAGTTCAGGCCTAACGAGCTTAGACTAAGCGACGGACGACTGGAGATGAGGTGAAGCTACGGAATAGGTCATGCAATTGATCCAATTGTCAGCTGGGAGGCAGTTTAAGTCGAACTGGTCTTGACACAGCATCAATCATGAATCATACAGCATCTTCCGTCTCAAGACTCTTATCTAATTTTTGAAATCTCATACAAGAAGAAGCATGCATTCAGCGAGGACCGGCAATTCGGTCTTGGAATCTCCGTCTGTGGGTCAGGGCTTCTTCCGAAATTGCAATCCTGCTAATTTTAGATCGGCCATTCAGCCTCAGGCTTGGAATGGAGCTCAGGGACCTGTTGACATGACCAGTGTGCCGCTTTCACATCGAGAATATACAATATTGTAATGCGGTATATTGTTTGCTCGCAGATTTGGGCTGCTGCGGCTCTGATGAGTGACCGTCTTAGTTGCAGCATAGAAGAGAAAAAAAAAAGGTTTACCCTAAATGTGTGGTGAGGAAGACAACAGAAAGAAAGGGGTAAAAAAGGTATTTATGGTTAGTGTGTCCCCTAGTGTTCCTTCGCGTGGAGGCCAGCCGGGGAAAAATAGATGAAGAGAAAAAATGAAATCTCCCCGACAGGGAGTCGAACCCTGGTCTCCCGCGCTCGTTCTCATATGAGTGACAAGCGGAAATCATGACCGTTAGACCATCGAGGATTTGTTGTTGCAAAATCTGACAGTTTGAATATATAGAGAATTGCGAATAATGAAAAAGAATTATTAAATGCGGCTACCTGACCTCCATCAACACCTACCACTGGGTTGATTCAAGGAATATATTGTTTGTTCCGACTGTCGTATTTTATCATGGACATGTTGTTCCCATGATTAAGTTTGTTTGACTCACTGTGCTGCTCACATGCCACATCTGATTTGATCTTATGATTATATGTCTTGCTCTGCGGGTAAACTTCGGCTTTGACACATTTGGCTGCATGATGCATCAATACCTTCATTCCATTACTGGTAGATATTATCGTGGCATTGCAGCAATGCTCCTTTATGCCATGTCTACCTCTGGTATGTGTCTCCGGAATTTAGGGCCGACTTCCCAGCCATGAAAGGATAGCTTCATGTGTTCGTATTCTGGCACCCATCAGAAGGAGTCCTATTGGTGCATGTATCCTACTTCTCGCTGTAGTCTAAACCGACGAATACAGCACAGATGAGAAGTGGTCACCAGACGAGCTTATATCGAATCTATACAAACAATGACGATGACATTGGTATATAAATCTCGACAATCCAGCGCAACTACTTCCTCAGTACCCCGAAATCAGACCTCCATTTCACCATTACAATGATCCCCAAAACCGAGAAAGACAACGAGATCATCGAAAAGGCTAAAAGCCTTCAAGGTATCTGCTGGGGCGAGGAATATGAGAAAATGATATCGGGAATACTGTAAGAGCATCACGCAATCACCGAACCACTGCTAAGACTCTGTCCAGATACAGTCCCCTCGCATCAGAGCTCATAGAGGGTCGCACCAAAGCGCGCTTCCTGATGTCGGAGTTTAATGCTCCTCTTCAACCCGACATGCCGTTCTCTAAGACCGTCGCGCAGAGGGAGGAGACATTACGAAAGTTGTTTGGCCGGGCAGGAAGAGGGGTCTATATCGAGCCTCCTCTCTTTGTGGACTATGGCTGCAACATCAGCGTTGGGGATGGTTTCTATGCGAACTTCAAGTAAGTATGCACCCAGCAAATGATACTGGATGAAGCTGATAGGACAGTCTGACCGTCCTGGACTGCGGACTGGTCACCGTTGGAAACAACGTGGAGATTGGCCCGAATGTAAACATCATCACGGGCGAGCATGAGACCAAGATTGAAGCACGGCGCACACATCGAGGAATGTAATTTACAAGAGAAGTCATTATCGGGGATGATTGCTGGATTGGAGCGAATGTGACTATTTTAGCTGGGGTGACCATTGGATCAGGGTGCTCCATCGGTGCTGGCTCGGTGGTCAAGAGAGATGTCCCGCCGTACAGTATCGCCGTGGGAAGTCCTGCTCGAGTTATTAGGTCGGCGGTCTGAAAGCTGCGCTATGAATATTCTGCAGACTTCTATTCTGTCTAATCTGATATTACTGAAGCTGAAAATCTCATTCCCAAAACCATGTCCCGTCACGAAAATGCCAACGCATCGTCTCAGTTGTCGTCACTTGCACTTGGCATGTCTTTAATGTCTTGTATTCTGCTTATTTTAAACATTTTAACACTGATAGCTAATCCCTCGCTAACGTGGAAAGATATCCCAGTACTTTGTCAACCAGAAACTTCCGAGGCTCAGCCTGATCATCATTACTCAACGCATGAGACGCATTCGGTATTATAGCACTGTTTTCGTCCCATATCCCGGCTTCCCCATTATAATCCGTGGCCTTCCTCCATCTCGACAGTAATGCCTCCTTGTCAACCCAGGCAGGAACCGACTGGTCCGCCCCAGAAAACAACACCATCAGTTTCCCCCTCAGCAGCCCCTGCTCCCTGATCTTCCCGAACGTCTTCCCCAACTGCTCATCGCTCAGATCCGAACTGAACAGATCATCCTCACTCGGCGCCAGCGGACTCTCAGGACTAGTCAGACTCAGAAACCGCCGCGCACTCAGCGGCGTGTTGGCCGGGTACACCAACGAGGTCATCGCCAGCGGCAGCAGAACATCGGTGCCAGCCTCCGCGTCGCGAGCAGCCTCCCTCGCCATCGCCGTCAGCTTCTCAAACACAGGCCGGATCTCCGCCGGCGTCTTATCTCCCAGCCCCTCGGCAAGGACCCACTGGATCGCTTCCCGGTCCGACACAGGCGCCTGCATGATTGCCCCGTCGAGCGGCATCCGCTGTATATGCTCGAGGGAGGGGTCGAAGGCGGGAGTGCGCGTGTGCGGATTCGGTCGGGAGAGGTAGTGCAGCACGCACTGGCTGCCTGTTGAATGGCCCATGAGGACGATCTTGCCGCCGCCGCTGCCACCGCTACCAAATCGCTCGGTCTTGTACTCCTTAATGTAGTTCAGGCACTGCGCGATCTCGTTGGTGTCGCGGTCGAGGTGTCCCAGCCCCCAGGATTGATAGGAGGTGGTAAGGTTTAGGGTGAAGAGGGACCATTCGGTTGGTTGGAGGGCGCGGGCCAGATCGGCCATGTAGGATGTGGTCGCCAGGCCATCTCCGAGACCGCCGACGAAGAGGAGGCTGTGTGGTTTGCGGACGGTGTTTGTGGTGTATTCGAAGGTGACGAGGGTTTCTGTCTGGATTGCAGGTGTGTTAGTCCGACTGTTGTGCTTGCGGGAGAGGAACATACGTAGTGGTGTAGAATGCCAGGCAGACCGCCCTTGGGCCAGAATTTTGAGTACATCTTGAAGGTGTATTGAGTAGCAATTGGCGTCAGATAGGGATGGAAGCTGGATTGACAGAAAAGGCTGTGCCTCGTAGTTGACGGCAAAGTTGTATTCAGCAATGCATCGGTGTTATGCCCCTCGTCCAATCTGATAAATGTCCGAGATCGGCATTGCAGGTCCCCAGTGTCTCATCTGTTGCAGTCTCTGGAAGTGGAACTGAGCCATTATCAATCTAACATACAATACACAGTGGGACTTTTCATATAGGTATCATACTAATACATGTTGTAAGATACATGTCTAATACCTCCCATATTGGTCATAAAAGACATACTGAGTGGAGTTAGTTAGGAAGCAGTTACGTACTCCAGACTCGCTAACAGGGGACAGGACTAGATCTGATTAGATTTCTTGGCACAAGACTAAGCGGATCTGATTAGATGTTATTTGGCTAGAGTCCACTGATTGATAACAGTTCATCATGCCACTGGATTACTAGCCCATACCTCACAGTATCTTCTAATACGGTGAAATACATCTGTATAGCCCGAATATCGTATAACTGTATCCTACAGCATCCACTCCCACGCATATCCTTGTCCGTTGTACTCCAACCAGTGCAAGTCTCTCTGTATTGGATGAGACCCATACTGTCGTCTTGTCTAGTAACCGCCGGTCAACGTCCTCTGCCGCGTATCGGCACTGCAGGAGTCCACGCCATGTTCAGCTAACCTCTGCGCCTAAGTGTCCCACCGGTGAGCGTAGCCTGAATGCATCCAAGCATGGTCATTTGCGTTGCTTGGCAGTGTGCCAATTCGGGGGGAAACTAAGTTGAAAAGCATGAGGGAGACGCTCGGCCCATGCCGATCTTGTGGCTTTCGTATCAATCTATAACTTCTTCTCCGTCTTCTTTCTCCTACAGTGTGGTAGACAGCACATTGTTCGATCATTTCACAAAATGCTGTCGTCGTGGCAGAAGAAGTTCTTCCAGTCTCCGGAGAACCCCCCAGCTGAGGGTATTGCCTCTCCTAGGGATGATGGAGTGCCGAACCCACAGACAGTCACATATCCGGATACCAAGCACCCTTCTGAAGTCGTCAATCATGATGCAAGGGAAATGCTGCCAAATGAGGAGGCCCAAGATGGCGTCACTCAGGCTGAAGCGATTACCCTGACATGGTCCAAGACATCTCTGGGAGCCGCCTATGTCCTGTGAGCCAAACAAAATCTATGTCTTGAGCATAACACTGACATACGTCAAACAACAGCATGTGGCTCCTGTACCTTGTCAATGGCCTCCAGTCCTCCATTACCAGCAATCTCTCCGCCTACGTGACCAGCGGTTTTGAATCCCACTCTTTGATCCCCGTTATCTCCATCGTCTCCAGCGTGATGTCGGCGGCAACCTATATGCCGCTGGCAAAAGTCTTGAATCTCTGGGATAGATCTATTGGTTTCGTAATAATGGTGGCATTCGCCACACTGGGATTGATCTTGTCTGCGACATGTCACGACATTGGAACCTACTGCGCCGCACAGGTAGGTCCGCCTGCTCTTCTCACTAGGCACAGGCTGACAGCTCCAAAGGTGTTCTACAGCATCGGCTTCGCCGGTATCATTTTCAGTGTCGATGTCATTACAGCCGATACATCGACATTGCGCGACCGAGGTCTCGCCTACGCCTTTACCTCCTCTCCCTATATCATCACTGCGTTCGGTGGCCCTGCTGCTGCGGAGCACTTTTACGATTCCAACTGGCGATGGGCATATGGCTGTTTCTCTATCGTTTTGCCCGTCGTTGCCCTGCCCATGTTTTGCCTGTTGCGCTGGAACCGGCACAAGGCAAAGAAGAGCGGGCTTTTGAAAGTCAAGCCCGGCAGTGGCAGAACGTGGATGGAGAGTATCAGGCACTATGTTATTGAATTTGACAGTAAGTCTTTTTAGGACATTCTGAGATTGCATACTAACGTTGCTAGTACTCGGTGTCTTCTTCCTAGCAGCCGGCCTTGTGCTTTCCCTCCTGCCGTTTTCCATTGCCGGCTCCACCGAGGATGACTGGAAGTCGGCCTCCATCATCACCATGCTCGTGTTCGGTCTCCTCTGCCTCCTTGTCTTCGCTCTAGTCGAACGCTTTGTTGCACCTGTCCCCTTTCTCCCCTGGGCCCTTCTGGCCTCAAGGACAGTCCTCGGTGCCTGCATGGTGGACGTCTGCTACCAGATTGCATACTACTGCTGGTTCAACTACTACACGTCATACCTGCAGGTCGTCTACGGCACCAGCATCACAACCGCAGGATACATCAGCAGCATCTTCGACGTCGTCTCAGGAGTCTGGCTGTTCGTCGTGGGTTTCCTAATCAAGAAAACGAACCGCTTCCGCTGGCTGCTCTTCATCGCCGTCCCGCTCTACATCCTCGGCGTCGGCCTGATGATCTACTTCCGCAGACCCAGCTGGTCCGTCGGGTACATGATAATGTGCCAGATCTTCATCGCTTTCGCGGGCGGCACCATGATCATCTGCCAGCAGGTCGCTGTGCTCGCGACGTCGGACCACGACCATGCTGCTTCCTCACTTGCCTTCCTGAACGTATTTGGCACGATGGGCAGCGCCGTGGGGAGTAGTATCTCCGGTGCGATCTGGACGCACACCCTGCCTGGTGCGTTGCAGCGTCTGCTTCCCGAGTCGGCGAAGGCGGATTGGGAGACGATCTACGATTCTCTGGATGTGCAGCTCAGCTATGAGAGGGGTACGCCGGTCCGCCAGGCCATTGCGCTTGCTTATACTAGTACGCAGAGCAAGATGTTGATTGCGGGAACGGCTATCATGGCGCTTTCGCTCATTTGGATGTTTGTTATCCGGGATATCAAGCTTACCAAGACGCAAACCAAGGGAGTGTTGTTTTAGTTTGAGGCTTGTTGCTGCCTGATATCGGCAACTTTGAGTGGAGGACTTGACCATGTCCGTTACGATTGTTAATGATGTAGGATATTATGGGCAGCCTTTCACCCTGAAGATGGATACAAGTGGTTGTGAGATGAGGCTAATGGAAAGACACTGAAGCGTATGGAGGAATATAATTTAATGTTTTATCAGGGTTGCACAGCCAAATTCTTTTGCTTTGAAGAGCTGTCCTTCTATAGAGTAAATAACCCCTTGAGAAGCTATCGACACAGAGCAGGGAGCAACTTCAGCTTGAAATGGAATATCTTCAATGAGCACATTCCTCGCATGCACAATGCCACGATACAATTATAAAGGCCCCTGGGCCCTGACACTATGTGAGTTCCTAAGGACATCATTTTCTTCCTAACAATAGTTCATGATTGTGTGATGAAAATTCTGTCGCCTCCAGCTGGAATCCTTGTCATTTCCCTTGGCATCTTGGCAGCGTTATCTGATCAAAAGTACACTTTCTAGTCTTGATTTGGGTGTTAAGGACTCTCGTTATACTAAAAGCTCAGAAATCCAACATTCAGTGGGTACCAATAGATTTCAAGGAAATACAAGCTGACAGAGATCCACCCATACCATACGCCGTATTTCATTGTGGATCATGTTACAAGCGTTGGATACCTGTTTTGATCTGATAAAGACAATGACTTGGCAGTGGGACTAGCTAATGGACAATTTCACAGTGGACTCGGTGAGCAAAATCTTCTCTTTGTCTGACCCCATCCGGATGATGACTCTGCCGTGAGCTCATCTTATCAATCGGTTCTTGCGTCAACCGCACCTCGTCCGACTTTGCTTCCTTAGCGACTAATTTGTAGTCCTAGTCCCCGTGACTGCTCAGGATTCGCCGTAGTATTTGCATGCATGTTGATTATGGTGGACTTATGCCTGCTTAGCCAGAGCCCAGATTTGTTACGGCGACTGGAGAAGCAACGATACTATGTCACCGTCCTGTTCTTCTCTTCGTCGACACCTCGCTTGGTGACTCTGTTTACTGCTCATATCCTAGGACTCGCGATTTTCACAAGCGGTTTTCGGGGTTTGTGAAGAGGAAATCGATGTTTTGATTCTCTTACTAAGGCTTGATACATTCCTATAAGCCGCAATCAATAGGACGATCCTGAAGCCAGGTATCATTAAAGGTTAAAAGTCATTGGGAGGAAGTCGACTCCGAAGCAGCTTGCTACTACAAGAAGAGAAAGAAATTGTCCATAAAGTCTTTGCTGCTGTCTTCTGTCCTCCTAGTCACCCGACATGTCCCTCAAATGGAAGGCTCCCAAGCTACGCGCCCATCCTCCAGAATCGTCACCTGTCCCGTCCATTCCTCTCTTTTCCGCGCGAATAAATTCCAAGCCTGCTCAGCAACGTTCCTTGCATTCAGCGCTGGTGCTGATGGAGACACCACCCCGCCCACCACCACCAAGCCAACCTGCACACCCTGGGGAGCGAATACTTTGGCCAAAGACTTGACCAGATTAGCCTGAGCGGCCTTTACCATAGACAGTGCGAAGAGCTCCGGAATGGGATCGACAGGGAGCCAGCTACTCGTGACGAGGAAGGATGGTCGGCAGTCCGTTCCAGTGGCTGCTTTCGCACGCAGAAGCGGCATCGCCCATTTCGCTACCGCATAGAGAGCGAGATTAGATACCTGCCACGAGTCAGTATTGCCCTTCCCTATGCAAGAAAGTTGAAGATACTTTGAAATCCTCCTCAAGACCCGAGATCGGAAACTCAAGTAAGGGGCTGGGCGCTACCCGCGCAGCGTTGAAATACACGCATTCCAAGTCCCCGAACTGGGCGACCTCGGCGAGTGCCTCTTCCAGACGGCGCAGATCGCCAATATCAACTTGCCAAGTCTGCACGGTGACAACGCGGTTGACGCTCGCTGCGGAAGCGAGTACGGTCTCTCGGTCTTTCTCCAGCTGGACGGGGTTTCGCGCGAAGAGAGCAACGTTATTGAAGTACCGCTGGGCAAAGAGGGATGCAACCGCGACACCAATACCGGGGCCGCAGCCGATGAGGAGAAGGGTTCTATTTGCCATTGTGAGGATGTGAGAAAGCAATCTGATGATGTGAAGATATCGAAGGGGAATGAGATCTACTTAATGTGTGGCATTTATTATCTCTTGGGGTGAAGGTGGCTTGCATAATAATGCTAGCGGCTGCTGCTGGCATATCTGGTCAATTCGTAGAATGTTTGCATCTATTTGATTGTTTCTGTAGGCCTGTGACAGCAATCAGGAATAAAAGTCAAACAAATGTCTGGACCAATTAAATTCCAGAGTTCTGCAAATGAATTGCAGCTTAATTTTTGAATATTAGAGCCTGCATTCTCACTGGATGTAGAAGCACTGCTTTATTAATATTCATGTCAGCACTAGCGGCCGACCCCGCTAGTCTCTATGATTGACAGGTGGATCGAGATGAAGGCAACGTGAGGCAGGAATGCACAAGGGAGGTTTCAAGTCTTACACATTTGTCATTCTAATCCTGCTGTTATCATGGTCTTTCAAGTCTCTTCAATAGCTGAACAATAAATGGCTGATTCGCATCCTACGGGGGAAGCAAAACAGGTACTATACAAGATAAAGCTGTATGATTTCATGTCAATATATTCCATAAATGTCAGTGCCATTTGTATTAATGGTTTACTTCACTTTCTCCTGCGTACAAGGTCACATATCAATCCCTCCTGCTGCACAAACCATACATTCTTTGTCTTCCACTCCTTCTCTGGGCTGTGCAGTCGAATCTCAAACTCCCGCAACAGCTGCGGGATAATCTTATGCATCTCAATAAGCGAGATGTTCTTGCCAATGCAAGTCCGGGACCCCGCACCAAACGCAAAGAAACCCTGTTCCATCTTTTTCAACAGCTGTGGGTCGCTGTCGATCCACCGCTCGGGAATGAACTTGTTAGGGTCCGGGAAGACCCGAGCATCCCTGTGGAGAACCCATGCATTGATGCCTACCACGGTTCCACCGGGGATATGCCTGTCACAGATGGTGATGCCGCCTTTGGGCACCTCACGCTCGAGGATCAACCCGACGGATGGATGTAGTCGCATTGCCTCCTTGAGAACTGCCTGCAGATAAGGCAGGTGGTTCATGGATTCTCGGTAGGAAATCGGGTTGCTTAGTTTTCCCTCTTGGTCGGCATTGTCGATCTCAGCGTTTAGCTTCGCCATGGCCGACGGATTGCGAAGGAGGAGGTAGAAGACGGCTCGTAGAGCAATGGCAGTGGTGTCTGAACCAGCAACACATTTGTCGAAAGATGGACAATGACGTCCCGGGTGGAAAGCTTCTCCGGATCAGACACGTGGATGGCCATCCACCTGGACAGCATGTCCTTCCCTACTTCCGGTTTCTCCCCGGAATCGAGCTCACCGTCTCGCTGCAGCGATGCTCGCGAATTGATGGCCTTGAGCGTGAAATTCAAGACCTGATTCCATGTCTCCATGCTGGGCATGAACAGCGGGAAAAGCGGATTTCCCAGTAGCAGCGGGTGAGCCTCGGGGATCTGGCCACACACGCTAGCATAAACGAGCATTCCCTGAATCGCTTCAATCATGCCGTCGACGTCCTTTCCCTCCTGCAGAAAGCCGAGTTTCTTGGCAAAGGTGAATTCCCCGACCACGTCAAAGGCGTAGTATTGCAGCCACATTCCCAGGTCGACTGGTCTTTTGCTATTCGCAAATCTCGCCAGCTGATTGACGAATATCTCGGTGCAGGAGTCCACTGCGGATTCGAGCTCGAGCAGCGAAGTCATACTGTAGGCGTTTGCCACTGGCCGCTTCTGCTCACGATGGAACATCTCGTCGCGCGTGGAGAAGAGGTTCATCTGCGGCTTTTTGTCCCATGATATGCACTGGATGGGATAGAATCCAGTCTGCTAGCGTCAGCCATTATTATTCCGATTTTCCGACTACCCTCTAACCTTTGTGAACCCCTTGTTGAGACCGTAGATGATCGGAATAGCACTAGGATCTCCAACAGATATGTGCTTCGGACCAATGCGGACCAGCGGTCCATGCTTGCGATGCAGGTCAATGGCTGTATTGTGGTGATCGCCTTTCCACACACTTTGTAACTTCCAGAGACGAGTCCATTTGGCGATTGCAGGGCCGGGAATGCCTGCAAGTCCCCTACGAAAGCGATTGGTGATTAGACGAAGAATCACCACGGCAATTACGAGGTATGCGGCGTGTGCCTTGAGTGACGATAGCGCTAAAACTTCCATGCTGACCGTGACGGATGTTTTCAGCTGGATGAGTGTGCGGTAATCATTGCAAAGCGATCCTTTGCGTCTTATATGCGTGAAGATAGTAGCACAGATATCGGCTCACGTCCCTCGCATCCGATGCGGAGAGCCGATCGGAAGTGCCTCGGGTGCGACTTGCTCAGAAGGTAATTAGACTCTCTGAGCACTGAGAATGGTGTACGATTGCATGTCTTCCGAGGGAGGCGAGATCCCCCTTGCGGGAAACGCGGAGGCGGGGAAGATCTACGGCCTTGCGCGGGGAACAAAGGGCATCGATGCAAGCACGGCCAATGAGAGGCGGATTGAAGCCCCAGAAACAAGTCAACAATTAAACTCTAACTTAATTTACCGGGGAGGAAATCTTACTGTCAATTTTCACAGACATTGATATCCATCCGACCGACGAGGCAGTCATCGCTTCCGAATCTTGCAGATCATGTGGATGATCTGGAGTAGTGGATGGCTGTTAGGCTTTAGAATGTGATGTCCGATCTGAGTAGGGAGTGCTCGGTGGAAGGTACGTTTATCGGGGTTTCCCACTGCACCACAGTTACTGGCCGCTTCTGCAATCCGGATATGCGGGGAAGCTAACTGGGTCGGAGACCTGATGGTCATCGCGCAGAGTTGACGAGCGAGGATAATCGGTGAGGCCCTATCCTACTGCAATCTGCTGAAGGGTATGCTCCAGCCTCAGGGTATGCGCAATCGCAACCACTCAAAGATTGGATTGCACTTCCTGATTTTGATTTAGCGAGGGATAGGAACGATGCTGGCTGCTATAAATCATTGTTAAGGAATCATCATATCATGAAGAATGGAAGAATGAAGCTCATGGTATAGCTATTCTATCTAAGTGAGAGAAAGGGAAGGACAGGCGTTTGCCCTAGCTAAAAGCCCTACAGATCATCATTGGCTAGGTCTTTGGTAGGACACTCGAAAAAGGTTGCGCCCGCAGAGATCGCCGTCACCCTGGTTGGTCGCATATATCTGAGTATCAATAGGAGTGACGATAATCCGAGGACTCCCCATCCTTCAAATCCACATAGCTCATGAAGATGCTGATAAGTAAACTGCATTCCCCCACTCATGCTGCATACGACTGGGCCTGTAGCCTGCCTATGCAGAGTGTAGATCACTAATGAACACTTAAAGTGAGCATGCTGGGTATAGAAGGGTTCAAATGTCAATTAAGGATATCAATATATGCAAATGGATGCTAAGTCACTTCAACCAATGATTCTAAACGCCAAGGTGGCCTCGTGGATATGGCAAGGATGTAAGTGAATGTCATTATTGAGGATTATGGCAAAGAGAAAACTGGACAAAAGGACTATATAATATAATACATACCTTCCTAAACTTCTTCCTTTGCATATCCATTACACTTGGACCTGACAAATGAGTATACTCTTCGGTCTAATATTCTTCTTATAGTGGCCTCTCTTGATAGATCCTTTTCTTTTGATGCAGATTAGAAAGCAAACTTCAAGGTGCTATTCAAAATTTTCCCAACTACATGCTTTATAGCTTCCTTTTCCCCCTAAGCTAATTGGAATATTACCATGTGCTTATTATTTAACTTATATGATTGAGGTCTCTTAATGCATAGGACTGATCGGGCTCGGCTATGCTGCATTTCTGACATTCGGGCTGTTTCTAAGATGTTTTCAGCCCAGAAGAAAGTGTAAGATGTCATAGGAAAGACATATAACTTAAAGCCTACCCTACCTACCATAAGCAGCATCACAAGGACGTCAGAAGCATGCCTACTTTATGTGGCCATACTCAGTATGGCAGAGATCTGATCATGTGATCTTGCTCAGTAGATAGCTCCTTCCACTGTATAATAGTAAATATAGATTTATATACATAATAATTAATAAAATATCTTTATATTCTGAACCTCTCTCTGCTTATTCTATAGGTTATAAGCCTGGAGCCTCTTAGAGAGCTCTAGGGAATTATTCCTAAGTTCTTTCCTTAAGCTATTTTACTACTTTTTACTTTTAAAAGCCTCTTTTAGTAGATATTCTATCTAAAATATTTATCTAGGCTGGATATTCTACCTAAGACAGAAACTATCCTTTTATTACCTTTATTAATAGGGCCCTATAAAAGATTCTTATATTTAAGAATCCTTATAGGTATAGAAGCCTAGTAGTTACTCTTAGATATATCTAAAATCTTATTCTCTTAAGGGATATATCTAAAACCTTATTTCTTTATTAAAATCTCTATTTAAGATGCCTTAAGTAGATCTCTATAAGCTATTATTACTTATAGATATAGATACCTTCTAAACCTAGTCTAAAGCTATTAAGACTTACCTATATAATTAGGGGGTATAGTATATAGTAAATAGCTTATATATAAAGTTATAGCTACTACTAATCTAGCCTAAGGTAAGTATATTAGAAGATATAAGATAATATAAGAAGATTAAGAAGGTAATTCTAGATTAGAAAGAGACTAATAATAAGGTATATAGAGTTATTTATTCTACTATATTTTATACTATTAGATATAAAGTAATTAATTTAGAATTATCTAAAGCTATTTAGGACTATCTTAATAATAAATATAATATAATAGTAGATATATAGTCCTTTAAGAGGCTGTAAATAGCTATTAATATAATATATAATAGCTATAATAGAGTCTAAGATTATATATTAAAACTATCTTAAGTATTTAATAAATTTAATTATAGCCTTAAGGAAGGTAAGTAGCTTCCTAAATTTATTAAGATCTAATTCTTACTTTATAATCTTAGTAAGATATAGGAGATATTTCTTATATCTTATCTTAATAGTTACTATAATAAGAGGACTACTATATTTAATAGTATTATATAGATTCTTATTTAGGAGGAGATATATATAAAGTTTAATATATTATTTATAAATATTATAAAAGTATAGAAAGGGAAGAAGCTGGCTTAGAAGAATAGTAATTCTAAGGATAAATTAAACTAATTAAATTAGTCTAATTCTAATTCTAATTTAAATAACTAGAAAGATTCTAACAGCAAGGTTCCTTAGGAAACTAGGAAGAACTAGAAATATTATTATTATAGTAAAATAGGCTATAAGAAGCCTGACTGCTAGGAATTAAATCTAGATAAGAAGTCTAATAGGAAGAATTTATCTAATTAATTAAATTAAACTAATTATTATAATTATGCTCATGCAATAGGCACTAATAATAAGATACTAAATAGCTAATAATTAACTACTTTAATACTTAAAGAAATAATACTTACCTTCTATACTATTAATAATAATAAAGATAATAGAATCCTTACCCCTAATAATAATAATTTAATTAATAACAATGGCATCCTTACCTCTTAATTAGTTAAATAAGATATCAAAGATATATAGATAGTAGTTATTACTATTAATCTAGCTCTGTACCTGCACACTAGCACTAGTAATTAGATAATTAATTCTAGAGCTACTAAATACTTTATTATAACACCTGTAAACTTTATAGATAGCTTAAGGAAGCTATGTAAATAGGGAATTAAGATAGTAATAGGGTAAATTATATATTCTAACTTAATTAGGGATATTATCTTATATCTTATATATCTAGGTGGATATACTAGATATATTATTATTACTAATATTCTCTATATCCCTGAGGTAGCAGTTAACCTTTTAGGCATTATTAGATTAGGCTATAAGAGTCTAGGAGTTAATCTTCTACTAGATAGTATTATTATTACTTACCTATTAGATAAAATAATTATTAGATATAGAGATATTATCTAGAATACCTATATTCTTTACTTTATAGGAAGCAACACTGTGATTAAGGCTAATAAGCTAGTTAAACTAACTAAGCTAGATATACTATTTAAGATATAGCTAATAGTATTCCCTTACTACYCTAAGAGAGGTRATAATTAACTATTCTCTTAGTAAGATTATATGCTATAAGAAGATTATAAGTAAGCTAAGTAAGAATTAGTAAAACCTTATTTTAATATTAAAACTTATATCTAGACTAAATAAGAGGTCCTAAGTAAGTAATATATACTTATTTTAGATCTACTATATAATAATTATACTAGCATTTATATATTAAAGAAAGATAAGATTAATTTAATAACTTAGTACTATTATTTTATATATTTATTAATTCCTAATATCATCTGTGTGTCTAAAATAGTTAATAGAATGGATATTAAGGGACTGTTAATTCCCAAGCATACCTATAAATCTTGCATAGTAGCTAATATAATAGTCTATAAGGGGTATATTACTATATCTCCTATTAAGTAATATAGGGAGTGCATCTTTATTAATATTAGTAGTAGTTATAATAATATACTAGATGACTATATTACTGGAGCTTACTACTGTATAAGGGATATCACATAGCACTCCAAAGAGTAGGTCAAGCTTTATTATAATTAGGAGTCATGAGCTAGGTTGTGTCTAGGTTAGATATAAGTTTAACTAGATAGAAGAGATATTATAATAGAAAGTAATTTATTTATTTCTAAAATAGTAGTTATAATTTTTACTTAAAAATAATATAGTTAGAAGAAGATCCCTCTACCTTTAGTAATAATATTATTATTATCCTAGTTATCTACCTTAAGGGTTAAGCCCTAAAATAAGTATAAGTAATTAGCTAGAACTAATATTATATTTCTCTACTATATTACCTCCCTCTCTTACTACCTTATCATCCTTAATAGATCTCCTAAATTAAGGAGTTCTATCTTTATTATAAGACTTAGTATTATCTTTATTATCTCTATTATTATCTTCTTTTCTATTATTATCCCTATTATTATCTCCTTTTCTACTATTATTAGCTATACTAGTAATATTATCTTTATCTTCCTTATTATTATTAAGATCTATATTACCAGCACCCCTAGTAAGGTCTAGTAAAGGAATATTATTATTTCTTTTATCTAAGATAGATATAAGTTTATTTACTAGAGTCTTAGATATAATTATAAGTATTTATATTAATAATCTCCTTATCTTACTTAGAGTAGCTATTAAAGATATATTTTTCTATTAAATCTCTTTATTATATTCCTACTTTATTACTTCTTCTTTAAGATAAGTAAAAGCAGAGTTAGAGCTATAAATCTTCTACTTAATAGATTTAAATCTTTTTATTATTTCTTCTACTAAAATAATAATATTATTTATAGCCTTCTATAGAAATTCTTATATAATATTAATAGACCTATAAAATAAGATATTTAATTTATTTATAACCTCTAGATTATCCTACCTAAGTTAACTAATAAGTACTACTCTAATATATATTTAAGATATAAGAAAAATAGAAGGTCCTTAAAGATTAATAAGTTAAAACTATAGTATTAATCTATCTAGCTAGGTATTAGGTAATATTAAATTTTTTAAATACTTTTATAACTTTATAATAGTCCCTATCCTTAGGACCTCTAGATCCCTCTAGCTTTTATTTACTACTATAAAAATAATAGGAAAGTCTAGTGTAAGTTCTAATTTCTTAATATAAATCTCTAGTATTATTACTATTTTAGTAATAAGCTATAGAGGGTATTATTTAATATTTTTAAAATTATTTAAAATAACTTCTATACTATTAACTATCTCTATAGGAGGGCTAGAATTTAGTAAAGCCTACCTAATAACTCTATTATTAATATCTTTATTCTACTACTTTCTTATAGTTATAAAGTCTAATATAAAGCCTTAACTAAGGGACTAACTCTAATTATACTAGGTTATTACTACTAAGTATATTATATATACTAAATATATTAGTATCCTATAGTAATACTACTTATTAGAATGTCTATATATTTCTAAATAATTTAACTCTATTTATTCTATTATAAATCTTATTAGTATAGGATAAGGGGTGAGTCTCTACTCTCTATTATTATATAATATAATTATAATAAGGTAGGTATAAAGATTAAGTTAGAGAGCTTATTATATTATAAAGAACTATATATTTCTAAGCTAACTATCTATAGATTCTCTCTTAAGAGATATATAAAAGTTATATACTCTAGCCTTATTAAGAGTAATCTTTTTAAGACCTCTATCTTTAGTATTCTAGTAAGAGAATAAATTATTTATAATAATATAACTATTTTTATTAAAATTCTCTAGAAAACCTATATCTAAGTTAGATAGAAGCTCTTTAATCTATTTATAAGTAATAGTACTTAGATTAAAAGTAATACTTTATACTATAAGTATCTAAAAGACTTTCTTATACTTATTAATACCTAAATTAATTATTTTTAGAGCTTTAGTACCTATAAACTAAGTATATAAATTAGCTTTATCTTATAGTATTATATACTTATTACTAAGCTTAATATATTATTATATATATTCTTTAAGTATATCTAGTAGTAGGTTTATCTTTAATTTTAAACCTATTCTAATAACTTAAAGATATTTTATATATATCTTAAGCTCTTTTATAGCTCTTACTTTTACTAAGAATATAACTATTAAATTCTATATTAATTTATAAGAAGATATATAAAGAATTATTATTACTAATAAATCTAAAGAGATTTTATAAATATATTTATCTTACTCTTTTTAAGCTTTTTTAGTAACCTAGTCTTTAGCTTTCTTTAATTATTATTATAAAGTTTCTCTTTCTAAGTTCTTATCTCTACTAGATATTAAATCTTTATCTATATTAGATATAGCTTTACTATATAATTTTCCTAAGTATATYTTTTTCTTTACTTTTAATTCTATTAATATATCTATTAACTCTTTATTATCTAGGACCTGCAGAGCTTCTTTAATTAGTATAAGAACTTTATTAAACTATCTAAGTACTACTAATCTAGTTAGAGACTATAGCTTTAACTTCTTATCCTTATCTAAAGATATTAAAAGACTAAACTAGTTAAGCTTCCCTCTAATTTTATTAAGTTTATTTTTAGTGAGCTTACCCTCTTTCTAAGATTTTATTTTTATAAACTAAATATCTTATARAGTTATATATATATAGCTTTTTAGCCCTCTTCTCTTATTTATTATCTAATTTAGAGTATACTAATTTACTCTCTTAGCTACTATTTTAAAACTAATTATCTTTATTATTATTACTAAGTCTCTTACATAGTAATGACCACAGCTAATTCTTAATAGATAATCTATAATATTATTATCCTATTTTTCTTAGATTTAAACCTAATACCCTACTATTCTTTCTATAGTTTCTATTACTATTTTTATAATATTCTCTACTTCTTTCTATAGTACTTTATCTTTCTTTTTCTATTTACTAAATCTATTAATCTTTCTGATAGCTTCCTAGATAATATATATCTAGATATTCTAGACTTCTTATTATAGTAGTATTCCTTCTTTAATCTCTTTATAAACTATATACTTCTCTTCATCTATCTTGCATAGCTATAGTTTTTAATTAAGTTCTTCTAATATATTATTAGCTTCTCTTATCTAAGTTTTAATATATACTTAGCTTACTATTATAATATCTTCTAGGGCTAACTAAGCTTTTACCCCTATAGAGATAATAGATACTTCTATATCTATATCTATAGTATTACCTAAATTCTACTTATTTTTCTTTACTTTCTTTATAGCCAGGGCCGCTCCCTACTTATAGGGATTCTTTAAGGTTTTATCTATAATAGATAGTAGCTAAATAACTTTGTTAAGAATAGAATAATTTTAAGAAAGAGAATTAATAAAATTAAGGACTTTAGATAAAACTAGAAAATAAGAAATTTATAAGGTGGTAGTTATTTTATTATATTACTTATAGATAAATAATAGAGAGTTATATAATCCTTTAGTCTATAGAAAATAATATAATTAGCTAGATATTTTAGGGAAGATAGAAATATAAGTTTAAAATACCTCTCCCCCCCCTAATTTATAGTCAATGCCCTTATTATTATGAGTATAAGTTGCAAATTAATTAAACTTAATATAAGGGAAAGGTGAAAGAAATAGAAAGTAAAAGATAAGAAAAAATAAAAGAAAAGTAAGGTTATATAAGCTACTTAAATTAATTAATAAACTAATAGAAAGGTTAAAGACTAATAAAGAAATAGTAAAACCTTATTCTCTAATTTTAGATACCTTAAATAAAGCATTCTATACTTATAGATTAGAGTAAAGAAATATAAAATAACTAATAAAGTTAGTTTAATTATAGTAAAGGGATGATTACTATAAATAATAAATTATTAGAGATAAGGTCTTTATTATAGATTATTAGCTAAGTTAAATCTCTTTAAGTTATATCTATATATAGAGGTATAAAGGTAGAATCTATCTTATCTAAAACTTTAGCTATCCTTAAGATTACCTTACTAGATTAATTTAAGGTAAAGAACTACTTTAACTAATTACTATAAATTATTATCTAGAATATAGTGCTATTAAGTTCTTTTAGTAAGTATAAACTATTTATAAGAACCTAATAAATATAATATAATCCTAACTATCTAAAAGCTATCTTATTAGAATATAAAGTTTCTAGCTTATTATTATAAAGTAGAATAAGGTTATCTTCTTATAATACTTCCCTTTAGAGATAATTCTAGTTATTAAATACCTTATCTTCTTCTTCTCTTTTTTACTAAACTTTTATAATAGCTTTAGTAGTATCCTTATCCCTCTATTTAATCTACCTTACTCTTATTATAACTAGATCTCCAGTGTCTTAAATCTTATTCTAGGGTAGTATCTACTATATTAGAACTTCTAATTCTACTAGTAGAATAGCCTCCTATCCTATAAGCATCCTAAAGGGTGTCATTCCTGTTATACTCTTTATAGTATTATAATTAGCCTAGAGGACTATAGGGAGGTGTTATCACTACTAGATACTAGTTCTAGTAGTTAATATCCTTAGGGCTTTGATAATTAGCTTATACCTGACTTTAATAAACCTATTAGCTTAGTAATTATATAATAATATCTAAATATAGTAGGCTTTATATCTCTTATAGAGAACTATAATAATATCCTTTATTTCTAGACTATTATCTAAAACTAGAATCTTAATATAACCCTATCTTATAAAGATATCTTTAAAGATGAATTTAGCTATAGCTACTACTATTAGAGCTATTATTACTCAGGCTTCTATCTATCCTAATAAGGATTCCCTAGCTATAGCTAAGTAATATAGGGTCATGCTCCTATAGGTAATATAAATAACATCTATATACTATTTTTAAAGCAGTCTATTAGGTTTAGTAGGAGTTATCTCCTCCTTAAGCTATAATCCTACTACTCTTTAGCACCCATTATAAGATTTACACTAATCTAAAATATCTTTCTATAAGCTGGACCACCAATACCAGATAGCAATTTTGTGGTAAGTGCCTTCTCTGCCTTGATGCCCTTTTATTAGTACTTAAACTTTTGTCCACCTTAGACATAAGTTCCCCTATCTTAACTCCACTACTGTAAGTGGTGTCCTCCTTAGATATAAGTTCTCTATTTCTAACTAACCCTTTCTAAAGTTATATCTAATCTAGATATAAGTTCCTTAACCCCTTTTTCTATTAAATTTTACTCACCTTATACCCTCTTAGCAGGTCTTACTATCTACTAAGGTTTAATTTATAGATTTCCTTAGTACTTAGTTTTCCTTATCTTTAGATACTAATATCTAAACTTCTTCTTTATCTTTAAACACCCCTTTCTAATTTTTATTCTATAGATTAGAAGGGGAGAAAACCAGAATTAATACTTTCCTTTTTCTATCTAGTAATATAATAATAGTTTCTACTAACCTATTCTTTARAGTAATATAGTATAACCTTACTTAATATTTAAATAGCTAACCTAAAATATAATTATTAGATAAAGAAGTATTAATAATAAAGAATAGAACTTAATATAAAAAACCTCTAATTATAATAAATATATATTTATAAATACTAAAGAACTTTATTAACCTACTATTAGTGCTCTATATAAATCTATTATTTAATAATATAATAGGTAGTTATAATTTAGCTATAAATAAGTACTATATAATATTAATCTTAGCTCTATTATTAATTATAATCCTTAAGCTAAAGACTAGATCCTCTTTACTAATAATTATAGCTACTCTTAGAGTTATTATTATATATAATACCTCTTCTACTTACTCCTYCTCTTCTAATTCCTATTTAACTAAAGAAATACTAGTAGTAATATAGTTTACCTAAGGTTAAAACTATTTATCTATATTATAAGCTATTATAGATACTTATTATTCCTTAATAGAAGAGAAGAAGGCTTTATAAACTATAGATAATACTTTTATTAGTTTACTAATTAATAGTTCTATCTTTCTAGCTAAGATTTAATTTATAATTAAGGAAGTATTAAAATCTCCTTTTTTTAAGAAGTTTATTAATTTTAGCTTCTTTTTCTACTTCTCTTTCTTAGTCTTTTAGATCTTCTATAGTATTTCTTCCTATTAAGCTTTCTTTTTAAAATTAGTTCTATAATACTATCCTACTCTTATTATTTTTATTAATAGCAGATCCTCTTCTATATAAGTATTCTCTATAAGTATATTCTAAGCCCTCTTTATAATTACTAATTTATAGCTATCTTCCTTATTAGAGCCTACCTTCACTACTTAATTATAGTATCTAATATTAGTATCTAAAATCTTATCTTTAGAACTATTAGATATATCCTTAATATTATATAATAGAAAGCTAATACTATATCTAACTAGCCTCTACTCTACTCTAGTAACTATATATAAATATTCCTTAACTTACTCTTTTATATATTTACTATTTTAAAATAGGTATAGTAAAGTCTTTCTTATTCTAGCTAATTCCTAATAAATCTTCTCTTTATAGTTAAGATAAATAACTCCCTTCTTTAAAAACTCCTAATAAGTAGGATAAGATGATTAGTTATACTTATCTAGTATTAAATAGAATTAGTATTAATTTAGGTTAAGTAGAATAAACTTAGATTATTTAGTACTTATATTTAAATATTCTTATCCTTAGCCTATATATTGGGATATTCATCATTGTTAAGGATGTGGAGTCTTTAAAGAGTGTGAGGGTAGGGGGTAGGCCAGTGGCTGCCCTATATATACCTCCTTCACTTTAAGGGATTCCAGCTGTCTTTTATATTTTAACCTGAGCTAAGAATAAATATAAGGTCTAACTAACTATATAAATAGTAATATTAGTTACTAGATATTATTATATACCTAATATAGCTTCTCTAAAGCTATATACCTATAGTTAATATTACATCCTCCCCTGCTTAAATTGAACTTCATCTGTGGAGTTCTTAGTTAGCTAATATTATAGGAAATTTATCAGCACCCAGTAATTCAACTATATAGATATAACTATTACTAAGATATATTAATTTCTAGATCTAGTATTAGATATCATTATTTCTTTATTAATAATCCATAGAATTAACCAAATCATTCTTTATATTATTATTTTAAAATTACTATAGTAGTGGCTGAGCGCATTCTTTATTTATAATATAAGAGATATAATTAGATTATCTTACTTAGTAATATTAATAAGTAAGTTACCTGAGTAATTAGTAATCTTTAAGTAGTATATAAAGAATTATAGTAAATATTACTATTTATGTGTATGTGTAAATAATTAAATTAATAAAGATAGAATTAATTAATAAGTATAGGTAAATAAGTAAGTATTTACTACTAGTATATATAGCCTAGATATAAATACCCTTAACTTTTTATACTTATTATATATAATATTTATAGAGTAAGCCTTAATATATTATCTCTTAGCCCTATTACTCTTTATATAGATAAAAGAACTCTTATAATCTTTTCTATTCCTCTATTATATTTATCTCCTCTAGTTATTAGGAAGCAATACTAATCCTATTAATTTTACTATAGTTAATATTATAGATAGAGTAGGTGTAGTTTATACTACTAAAGCTAAGATTAGTTAGTCCTTAACTAGTATATAGTAATTATATATAATCCTTTTAGATCCTGTCCATCCCCTTAACTAGTTAACTCAAAATGGCAAGGAAATATAGAAACTAATTAAGTTATATAATAATTAGGATGCTGTGATCCTCTAAGTTTATAGTAAAGAGTATTTACCTTATAGTTAATATAAGAATAGTTAAGGTATCTTCTAGACCTGTATTTTATCTCTAGAATTTACTAATAAAAATAATAAATTATAAGTACTATACACTAGTACATATAGGAATTATATATAATATAGTAAAGGATTATAATATACTTTCTACCTAGGTAAAGTATCTCTCTAGGATACTAAACTAGATATATATCTCTCCTTCTCCTAATTAACATCAGGCGTGGCTAATATATATAGTCCTATTTTATAATAAGGTGGTCTTAGAGTAATTAATAGTAGAGAACTAGTTTAGAATTAGCTAATTTCCTTAAGTTAGAGACCCTTTAGGAAGTTTATAGCTTCTTTAACTACCCCTCCTAAGAGATTAGAGCCTATAATTATAGTATCCTCTCCTACTATAAATAAAGAAGCTCCTAAGAAGCCTACTTCCTATTAGTCTAGTTATTATATAGCACCTACTTTAACCCCTTTATCTAGTTCTAAATACTACTAAACTAGTGTTAAGAAGGCTTAGATATAGGAGAATCTTATATTCTTTATAGGATATAGTCCCTAGCCCTAGCCTGCTTCTTCTAATAATCCTTTTATTTCTAATAAGGAAGTAGAGTAAGGTTCTTCTACTACTAAGTTTACTCTAAAAGTAATTTATACTCCCTCTATTACTTTAATTTTAAGTATAGTAAAGGATAATTACCCTCTTACTTTAAGTATTATACCTCTAACTTCTTTAATAAATAAGGGAAAGTATTACCTTTTATTTATAAATTCTTTACCTACTCTAATTAAATATTAGAAGAATAATCCTCTTAATAGTGATATCCTGCCCTGGCTAATTACTAGGGATATTTAGAATAATTTATATAAGCTCTAGGCAGCGCGCTATAATCTAATTTATTTTAAAAAAATATTTAAAAAGTAGATTAGGGTCCTTATTAAGGTAGAGGCTTTAAAGCAAGCTACTCTTAATAAGGATAAAGAGGAGTTAGATAATCCTGATATAGCCCTTTAGGGTGAGGTTGCTTCTACCATTAAGAAGGATGTTAAAGATAATCTTAATAATCTTTAGGATATTAAAGATAATCTTAATAACCTTTAGGCTAAGGTAGAGACTAAGATAATTAAGTATAGCTTCTATTAATAAAGTTAATAAAGTTAAAGAAGCTAGGTTATTTTACTAGTATCTTTTTAGAATTAGTCTCTTTTATACTTAGCTATCTTAAGTAATTTTAACTTAATTTAAATAGGTCTTCTTTCTCCTATCTTAATATTCTTATAATACTAGATAACTTATCCTTCTCTAATTACTTCTAATAAGTTAGAATTACTACTATAAATAGTCCCTTAAAGTCTATATCTCTCCTATTAGCATCCTATTAGATCTAATTATTCTTTAATAAATTATATAGTATTCCCCTATTTAACTTATTATCTAAAAAAGTTAAGTTAATTTTACTCTAGTTACTTCCTAGAGTTAACTCCTTTAGATAATATACAGGATAGCTAGTTCCTATTAGTATATTATTAATATATTCTTAAACCTTTATTTATTAAGTATATTATTTTATTAAGATACCCTCCTCTACCTACTTTAAATATACCCCTAAATATTCAGCAGATTCCTAATCCTTTTAAGTTATCTTTAAAAGTTTATTATATAAGAATAAGAGTTCTTTAACCTCTTTAAGCATCTTATATACTTTAATTAGTATATAAAGTAATAATCCTACCTTCTATAGTTATTATATTAGTATAGCTAATATCTATAGTTTCTCTAGCTTACTATTAAAATTAGCTTCTACTAATTATTAGCTATTAATTARGTTCTCTACTATATAKCTATTAGGTTCYRAAATARYRTATRTACTRAGYAGGTRYAATTATTTAATCTTATATAGAYTAAACTATTTATATTAGAACTTCTRAGGGGAYTTATTCTAAATAAGGACCTATTAATCTTTTATAARATAAGATTCCTTTATATTACTATCTTAAATTAAGTTCTACTTAATTATATATGCTAATAGCTTCTCATTAGCCAGAGATCATATGTGGTTAATATATTATAATTAAGTTTTAATATCTTAGGTAGTTAGTTAATTAGTTTATAGATAACTAGGTAGCAATGGATATACACTATAAAGAAGGTAGAATAGTAATAGCTTTATCTAGGTATAGATATATACTTAAGTAGTAAAGATAGCTAGAGGTAGGTATTTATCCTATAGATATATTAGTTTATCTATAAGATACTTTATTAATATCTTACCTAGTAAGCTATTCATGTTTTCATTCTTGCCATTAGTTCTAGGATGGTTTAGAGTTATTATATAATATTTTACCTTAAGAATCTTGAGATAAGCTGCTATGACCTAGGATAGAAGGTTAGAACTATTATCTAAGAGTAGTTCCTTAAATACTCTATAATTAATAAAGATATCTTTATAGAGAAAATAGGCTAATATATCCTCTTTTATATTAGGTATAGCTTTTGCTACAACCTAACTAGTTATATAATTAATAGCTATAATAATCTATTAATTACTATTTAGTATTATAGGTAGATGCCTAATAAGATTAATTCCCTAATATTTAAATAGATAAATACCCTTCTTTACTAAGTGCTGTATAGCTTTATATTTAAGATTTAGTCTTAAAGGCTTTACTATTTAATAATTTAGATAGCTCTTAGTAATATCTTAGATATCCTTTTATATTATGGGCCACTAGGCACGGGTATAAATTACTCTAAGTAAGGCTAGATAAGCTAGATAGCTAAACTAGTTATAAAGCTATAATATAAAGTCCTTTTAAAAGGGAATTTTAAGATATAGTATTTTAGTACCTTTATTAATATAATATAGTTAATTAGTAGRTTATYWRTTAATAWAYTCTAYYTTWAGTTAARAGTTTAGTRCTAATATCTTAATYTTTATTTTAATATTATTAGATAYATYTARRTYMTTACCYTTYARGAATAAGAYYATTAATAGATRCTATTCTARTTTAYAGAGATATAATARTATATAAAGRYATTCTTYACTAGTTATCTACTATAACTATATTATAGATAGACTAAAAGTAGGTATTTATACTTGATTTACTAGACCTTCTTTAATAAAGTCTAGTTAATAACTTATTATATTAGGGATAACCGCCTTAGTTCCTTTATAATATTTAATAACTAGATTGTATGTTTGAAACTCTTTAATCTAATATATAAGATGTTTCAAATATATCTTTATATAGGTAAGATATTAAAGACTTTTATAATCTATTATAATTATAATAGGCTGACTATTATTAATATAATAGTCCTATTATTAGAGTGCTTCTTTAATTATAAGAAGTTCCTTCTCATATATAGAATAGTTCTTTTTAGTATTATTAAGCTTTTACCTATTAAATGCTATAGGATACTACTATCCCCTTTTATCTTATTATAATAGTACTATACTAAGAGCCTATTCAGATGTATTAATCTTAATTTAATATAGTAGTAAGGGATTAGTAATCTTAAGAATAGGTATATAAATTATTATATTCTTTAGTATTATAAATACTTACTAATATTAAGTATTCTAGACTATAGGTTAAAACTTCTTCTTATAAAGTAAAGCATCTAATTTCTTTAGAAGTTTATAAAAAGGAGCTGTAATTCTTATAAACTTATATATAAATTAGTAATAGTATATAGCTAGTCCTAAGAATTATTAAACTTTATAAATATTTATTAGTTTTAGCTATATCTTTATAACCTTAATCTTTATGGGCATTAGTTAAACTAGTCTATTACTAATAATATAGCTATAAAATTATATTTCTCTCTTAGTAAATATATACTTAGAGAGTTTTATATATAACTAATATTCTTAGAGTTAGTTAAGTACTTATTAAATATACTTCTAATATTCCTCTTCTAAGTCTAAAAAGATTAAGATATTATTAAGGTAAACTACTAYAAAGTTAAGGTCTTATATAATTCTATTTATTATTATCTAGAATAATATAGGAGCATTATAAAGTCTAAATAATATTACTAACTACTTAAATTTACTAAATAATATATTAAAAGCTATCTTTAGAATTAATAATTTACTTATTTATAACTACTAATATCCTAAAAGGAGATTAAGCTTTAAAAGATACTTAGCTTAATCTGCTTAATCTAGGAGTTCTTAAATTCTTAGTAGTAGATAGGTATTCTTTATAGTCATCTTATTAAGTAAGTAGTAGTTAATATAAAATTACTACTTTCTATCTAGCTTTAGGATAATTATAATAGGAAAGCCCTAAGCACTAGCTAATAGATAAATAACTACTTTTTTTAAAAGCTCTTTAACTTGCCTTTTTATCTTACTAAATTTCTCTAGTGACTAAGGGTAAGAGTTAATATTAATTAGTAGTAAATCTCCTATATTAATATAATATTCTAATAGTTAAACTAGAGGTATTCCTGTAACTAACTCTTCTCTAAATATATCTTTATACTAAGCTAGAAGAGGACTTAACTATTATAGATTAGTTAATACTTCCTTACTCTCTTTCTATTCTTAAATAATATATAACTAAGCTTCCTGTTAACTCTTTTAAAGAGTATATTAAAGCTGTTTAGCAGAGATAAAATTAAGAGATATTTCTATATTAATCTTAATTTAAGTTCTTAGGTTAATAGGGTAGATAGTAGTATACTTTATTCTATATTCTCTAATAACTATCTACCCTATAACCTAATTAATATTAGGGTTGAAATATTTTAGCTAGTCTTAACCTAAGATAATATTATACTCTGTTATTTTAAGGACCTAGGGAGTGATAATATAGCACTAATTATCTAACTTAAGTAGAATTTAAACTTAATATAATATATATATAAATCTRCTATTTAGTAGATRAAYCYATAGTTATTTAGATATTTATTAAAATTAAAACTATAAAGAAGGTAATAAATTAGCTAGATATTTTAAAATAAATATATAACTAGAGCTATAGTCTAATAGTGCTTAGAGATAGACTACTATCTAAGAAGCTTTAAGTATAGTAGGGAAATAGAGAATATTAGATCTAAGAGTGTTTAAATAAGTATTAATACTATTATAGTCTTCTAGCTCTAAATCTATTTCTATTATATTAGATAGTCCTTCTTGTGGTGGCTGATTTTCCTTATTATTATTATTATTAGAATTATTATAATCCTTTAGTAGTTTAAGATTATTAAATACTTTATATTCCTTAACTTTAGAAGCCTATAATAATTAACTAACTAGTACTTCTATATCTAGTAGTCTGCTGTGTTTCCTGACTGCTTCTTATAATTAGATTATAGCTAGTTTAGTATAGTATAAGCTTGGATGTTATAGCCTTTCTATCTATAGTTAAAATAAGCTTAATTAGTTTAATACTATGCCTTTCATTCATGCATTCCCTTCTTGGGTTGATTAGGGGATGCAGTAATGGTATTTAAATTAATATCTATTAGATCTATTTAATAATTATTACTTTCTCTAAAGGATTAAAGCTAGACCTAAGTATATAGGGCTACTCCCTATTTATACTTAGTAAAATAATAAACTATATTATTAAAAGTAGTTAGTTTATTATAATCTTCTGCCTAGTAAGTACACAGAACTAGCTTTAAATTAATAATAAACTTCTAAATTAGTATATTATTAGAAATTCTAGATTTAATATATTTAGTAGCTTTAATTAGGGAAGTAGTATAGAATTATATAGTTTAATTTCCTTAAATATATCTCTTATACTCTTCTTAATATTTATTCTCTCCTCTAATCTCTCTAAAATAGTCTTAGATCTACTATTTAAAAGCATCTAAGGTAGTTATAGTAGCTATTAGATTATATTTAGCCTTCTACTTATAAGTATCCTACTACTCTTTAGCCTGGCCTATAAAATAATATTTAATTACTATAACCTTTTTAAGTTTAGTAGCTTCCTTCTAAGCAAGAGTTTACTTATTATAAAAGTATTTATTAATCTACTATAGCTACTTCACTGCAGCATCCTTACTATACTTACTATTATATATAGAGATTAGTTTAAGGTTAGAAACCTTTTAATATAGCTTAAGTATTTTAGGGGTAATAGTAGAGAGAGGGTTAGAATTAGAAGTAGTAGCTATAGCTCCTATAGCTCTATCTAGATAGGTATAACCTAGATAGTTATACTAATCTTAGAGAAGTTTAACTAACTACTTATATAGCTAGATTAGTTTAGCCTAGGTATCTTTATTTATGCCCTAGGTAGTAAGAGTAAACTACTATTAGAGTTAAAGATATTCTACCTTAAAGCTATTACTATAATTAGTAGCCTAGGTTTAAGGGGTCTCCATACTAGAAGATATAGATTTAATATTATCTATTTTATTAAGTAAAGAATGATATCTAATTAAGAGTAGAAGTTAGATTTAATAATTATTAATATTAGTTTAAACTTATTAAAATAACTTTAATAACTCCTAATTTATCTTTCTTTAAGGTTAAATTATTAATCCTATATCTATTACTATTTTAAAAGACTCTAATAGCCTATAACATCTATAACTTATGATATTACTACAGGGAAGAGTTAATAAGAATATTCTAAATAGTAAATTATTACCCTCTTAGGTATCTTGATCAGTCTGAGAAGGTTGAAAACTATTAATCTAAGGTATTTTCTATTAAATTAGGGATAATTAATATAAAGGATTTTATTAAAGTTAAATTATTAATAATATTCCTAAGGGTTAGTAGATTAAGGCTGCTATAGTTTAGATTAATCCTTTATAAGGGGTTTTAAACCTTCCTAGGAATTAAGTATTAAGTATTTACTTAATCTAGATATACTACTAGATGGGATATTTATTATTATTAAGGATGTAGAGTCTTTAAAGAGTATAAGGATAGGGGATAGGCTAGTAGCCACCCTGTATATATCTCCTTTACTTTAAGGGATTCTAGCTATCTTTTATATTTTAACCTGAGCTAAGAATGAATGTAAGGTCTAACTAACTATATAAATAGTAATATTAGTTACTAAATATTATTACACACCTAATATGGCTTCTCTGAAGCCATATGCCCGCAGTTGATATCATAATATAATAGAAATCTATTTCTTATATCTAGATACTTTATAAATTTTATTTAATTTAACTATAACTCTTAAAGTTACTTACTAAAATTATTAATTTCTAACTTTACTAGCTTAGTATTCTTTATTACTACTTAGTTAATTTAAATAAAATCTAATTTTACTATCTTAGCCTTCTCTACTAGATATTCTTTATTAAGCTTTACTAAAACTAAACTCTCCTTAGAGTTTACTTTCTTAAACTTATATAATAAAGTCTAACTATTTTCTATAGTCCTAAGATTAGCTACTCTTTATAATACTATATTTACTTAAAATAATTTCTTAACTACCTCTTTTACTTTAGAATAGACTATAAAATTTAGCTTTTTAGTATTAAATCCCTTCTTCTAAAATAGCTCCTCTTATATAAAAGTAAGAAGACTATAAATAAATATTAATATATAATTATAAATATTAAGATATCCTTCCTTCTTTAATCTTTCTAATACTAAATAAAACTAATAAATAAAACTATCTATATTAATTTCCTTTCTTTTTATACTTATAAAGTTCTTAAGCTACTAAATATTAAAAATCTTTTAAGCTTTATCTAACTTTATATATTCTTCTCTTAGTAACTACTTTATAGTACTATAATTATCTTAGTTATATTTAAGAAGGCTTATTACCTATATAAAAATAGTATTACTATAATAATCTAGTATATATAATAGTTTCTCTTTATCTTTAGAGATAAAATATCTTTAAAAGAGGTTATCTATAACTCTTAAGAAATCTATTATATTATTATTACTAAATTATAGAG